>NW_025336035.1:0-31272 GCF_004798865.1 Varanus komodoensis
CTCCCTCTCTGGAGGGTGCAGGTGGGCTCATCGTACCTGCCATGCTACCTGCCGCAACCGCTCCCGGCGGTCTGGTCACTCCTGTCGGGCCTTTCATTCTTCATTTTCTTCCGGGTCTTCGGCCTTCCGGAACCCATGCGCACTGTGACACCTTCACTTGGGAATCTGTTTAGAAGTGGAGTGGCTTATCAAATTTAAAAATGAATTAATATGTCAAATATGTAACACAGAAGGGATTCAGAAGGGATAAGTTATTCCCTTCTCTGAAGTTACTCCCTTCAGAGAAAATCTGAGTAAAGGAAAAGGATATTGAAACAATATTCAGTCCATGGACATGTCCAAATGTACAACTGAGGAAGACGAGACACAAGAATGCGCAAACACAGGACAGTCTCTGTAATTTTATATCATGAGACACACAGTGAGCCCAGATATGGTCTGTTGTAGCAGCTGATCAATCAATCAATCAATCAATCAAATAAATAAATGGCTGCACTTTACACAAGTTTCATAGAATCATAGAAAAACAGAATCATGGAATAGTATTGCTGGAAGGGGCCAGAAGTCCCTCAGGACCAACCCCTGCTCAGTGCAGGACACGGGTTAAAGCATCCCTCTCAGATGGCCGTCCAGTTTCATCTTGGATGCCTCCAGCCTCTAGACCTCCTGCCTAGGTCACGGGTTCTGCTGCTGCACTGCTCTAACAGTCCAGAACACTGACCTGAGGTCTAGCTGGAATTTGGCTTCCTGAAACTTCTATCCCCTGCACTCTGGGGGGATTGAGAAGAGATCGCGTCTGCCCTCTTTCTAGGACTCTGTCAGGATCTCAGGCAGCTTCCTCCCAAGATGCTTGCTCCTCAGGAGGAAAGCCATGGCAAACCTAGACAGCATACTGAAAAGCAGAGACACCACCCTGCCGACAAAAGTGCGCATAGTCAAGGCCATGGTTTTCCCAGTTTCAATGTATGGCTGTGAAAGCTGGACCATAAGGAAGGCTGAGCGCCGAAGGATTGAGGCCTTTGAATTGTGGTGCTGGAGGAGACGCCTGCGAGTCCCTTGGACCGCAAGGCGATCAAACCGGTCAGTCCTAGAGGAGATCAACCCTGACTGCTCTTCAGAAGGCCATACACTGGAGATGAAACTCAAATACTTCGGCCACCTAATGAGAAGGAAGGACTCCCTGGAGAAGAGCCTGATGCTGGGAACAATTGAGGGCAAAAGGAGGAGGGGACGGCAGAGGATGAGGTGGCTGGAGGGGGTCACTGGGGCAGTTGGCGTGAGCTTAAGTGGACTCCGGGGGACGGTGGAGGACAGGAAGGCTTGGAGGAGTGTTCTCCATGGGGTCGCGATGGGTCGGACACAACTTGCAGCTAACAACAAAAATCCATCAAGGTGTTCCTTGGACATTTGTCAGTCAGTCTTGGGCTGCCAACTCCCACTTCCAGCTTGTCCTCCTTGGTTGTAGGTTTCCTTGTGGGAGAAGACGGAGGCGAAGTACGAACCGAGCGCCTCTGCCTTTTCCTTGTCGTCTGTTATCACTCTGCCATCCACTTTACGTAGCTGGACATGCTTCTTTTTCTCATGCCTTTTGTGCTAGATGTACCCGAAGAAGGCTTTCTTGTTGTTCGTAGAATCCCTTGCTGCTCTCAGTTCTTTTCCTGCGTTAGCCTTCCTGAGGCCGTCCCTGAACTTCCTTGCTGTTTGTTCATATTCTTCCTTCCTGGCCCGGCCCTGCTTCCACCTCCTCTACAAAGAAACAGAGCAAGTTGGAAGGGGTCACCCAGGCCATCTAGTCTGACCCCCGGCTCCAGGCGGTTCCACTCACGACATGATGACCATGTGCACATCCAGCCTATCCTTGAGCACCCTCGCCGTTGGGGCTTCTAAACCCCCCCTCCCTGTGGGAGCCCATTCCATACCCTGGGGGTCCTAACTGTCGGGAAGGGCTTCCTGCAATCTACCCTAAATCTTGGTTCCCTGAGCTTGGCTCCGTTGGAACATGTCCTGCCCTCCAGTGCAGGGGAAAAGAGCTCATGACCCACCTCTGCGTGGCGCCCCCTCGCATACCTGTATGTCGCGAGCAAGTCTCCTCTGGGTCTCCTCCTCTCCAGGCTGAAGAGACCCAGCTCCCTCAGCCTCGCCTCAGCCCCTGCAGGCCACCCACCACCCTCGTGACCCCTCGCTGCACTGATTCCCACATGTCCTTTTTTTCCCTTCAGGTCGTCACTTAACGCCGTGTGGAGCCAAGTCCACAAGTCCACAATTCAGGTCTCGCATGGTTCCCACAGGGTTCCCGTGGCTGCTCTTGTGTCCGCCAGGTCATCACTGTTTGTTCCTATTAAATCAAAGATAGGGCCCCTTGCCTTCCTCTACCTGCTGCTGGAGGAAGGTGTTGGCAATGCACAGTGCGAATCTCTCGGAGGGGCCGTGCGTGGCAGAAATGCCCCCCAGCATTAACCAGGGAAGCTGAAGTTCCCCAATGTCTACATCGTGCTTCCTGGAACCGCTGGCAAGCAGCTTCTCGAAAGTCGCATCCTCTTTTTGGCTGGGTGGTTGGGAACCGGGGCCAGTAAGTATGTTCTTTTTATTTGCCACACCCTTTACATTAAGCCAGATGCTACTGAGTTTCTCTTCCTGAATTTCGGTGCAGATGTACGTGTCTCTTCCGCATGATGCAACTTGATCTCCTTTTGTCCTTCCTATTTTTCTTGAACAGGATGTATCCATCAGTTGCAGAATTCCAGTCCCACCCAGTTTCCGTTATTTCTGTAAGCAGTGCTTTTTTTGTAAAAACAAACAAAAAAAAAAGTGCCGGAACTTAAGTCTTGGGGTCACACTTTTACACTAAAAAAGATTTTCAATTCACCAACTTTTTTTGGAATAAAGAACTTATTTACCTTTTGCACGTAGCCAGTCACTCTACACACACACAAACATAATGGTCGCCGCCGGCAGGAAGCACTCAGCGCACGACCACACGACCGATCCCAAGCCGAGCAGCGTCCCGAGCCGAGCAGCGCCCTCACAAGCAGCGTGGACACACAAGCGGCCCGCAGGCACTGTGTGAATGATTTTTGCTGCCAACCTGCTACGCCGGACAGGGCGATTCAAAATCACTTGGAAAAATCCCTTGGAAAAATCCGTCAAAAAAGGGTGCCAGAACACTGTTCTGGCGCATTCTGTGACCAAAAAAGCCCTGCCTGTAAGAACACTTGCCCCTGCCTCCTCCAGCCCTCGCTCTGCTTTGCAGGTGGAACACCAGTCGATTCCACGGGGCTGCATGTTTCCTCTTGAACACTGCAGAGCACAGCCTAACACACAAAACGGACCTCTTTCTGCCAACAATTTTAGAACACAGCTGCGCTAACCTTTCTAATATGTAATAACGATGGTGACAAACTAGCACCACCAGCCCCCCCGAGGCCCCCACAGCAGCACCGACGCAACGAGAGCGGCAGTAGAGCCACAAAGTACAATAGTCCTTTTGAATCCAGCTCACACAAAGGAATCCCGGATGTCCTCTTGACCGTCTGAACACAGAAGAGTCTGCTGCATGCGCAGGATCCCCAGAACCCTGGAACGAGAGGCCAGTTCGATGGCACATATGTGGACCCATTACGGGGATTCCCCCGCCAACACAAACATGTAGCAATTTTACCCAAACCTAATCGGCAAAGGCCTTGGAGGCCGCAGCGGTTCCTGCCTCTTCAGCGTTCCCGGTCTCTCTGATGTGAAGTTCCTTCAGCCCCCTCTTTCCCAGTTCTGCCCCTTGGGCTGGAACGCATATCTCACAGGGGTCACGTGGGCTGCTCCCGCACAGTGGGATCTGTCTGGAGTGCCTGGGGAGTGCAGGATATGCGTGTTTCCGGGGTTCACCAGATCTGCGGATCCACCTACTGTTGTTCCGTCTAGCCCGGTTTTTCCTAGCTTGCCAATCAGGCGATCACAGCGCGCTTAGTCAAAAGCCTTGCAGAACACCGGCTAATGTATGGCCTCGGCATTCGCACAGTGCAGCAGGGAGGTTGCCCGATGAAAGAACAAAATCACATTCGTCTGGCAGGATTTGTTCTTGAGAAATCCACGTTGACTTCTAGAAATCACTGCATTGTGTTCAAGGAGTTTGCGGACTTGCTGCTTTATCATCTGCTCCAAACTTTTCCCAGGGACTCATGTCAGATTGCTTGTATCAGAATCTCGGAATCTCAATTTGAGAAGATTGGGAATAAAACTCGGGTTCATGGGAAAGACCAAGCGTCCAGACCATCTGAGGCTTCATTGTTTTACCCCCAAGGTTCCCGCAGTACACTCAGGATAATGCATGCATTACCGGGCAGGCAGAGGGGGACTCTGCTGCAAAGCTTCAACACCATTGCAGGGCATTTATGGGTACACAGGTACAGGGCAATTGATGACAGAATGCAGAGATTACATTAAGATTCTGAGGTCATCACATACAGAACAGATAAAGGAATGTCAGTCAGTCACACAGTAACAATGAGATTACAATATTTCTAATTGCCTGTACTGACACTTTAGTTCAGTAGCTTGAACCCATCTCCAGGTCTGCTCAGACATGTAAATTCAAGCTACTGAGAAACTATGCATGAACTCAAGATTCTTATCTAGACTCTAAACATTCTGAATTGACCAGGGCACATGGAGCCTCTGGGCTAGGAAGATGCTTCCTTGAATTCCAACAATGATTATTTAATCAGTGTGAAGGTATACAATGTAAATTTGGACTAAATGGCCTGTGTACTGTAGCTTAGAGCAAAAGGTGAGAGGAAGGAGCGGGGGAGGAAAGCCATTTGAAACAGTGACTTAGCTTGTTTGAGAAGTACAGGATTTGATCCCACAATGCAAAAAGCACACAGAAGTAATGTTTTTCAGACAGGATTTATCCAAATTTTCTCAACACTTGACCTGTAGCCCCTGGATCCTTTCCCCCCCCCATTGTTCAAGGTATGGACAACATTAGCCCCTCTCCACTCATCTGGCACTTCCTCTGCCCTCCGTGACTTCTCAGAGAGAGTAGACGGTGTTTCTGAGAGTTCTTCTACCAGCTCCTTTATGACTCCCGGATGGCGTCCATCGGGCCCTGGAGATCTGAATCCATTCAACCCAGCCAGCCCCTTTGCCGATCAATCTTGAGCTGCCATCTTGCTGCTTCAGCTGGCGCCTCCCCTTCCTCAGGCAGGTCACAGGGAGGAGACTGAGTCATGGAAGGAATGGCGTCCCTCAAAGGCTGTCAAGAAAAGGAAGGTCAAGCTCTCGCCTGTCCCCCGGCATATCTCGCAGACCGCTCTCCAGCGCACGGGCCATCATATGGAGCCCTAGGCTGGACTGCACCCTCCCCTGCACCAAATAATTTCATAGTTGGCTCGTGTACTTCAAAATGTTCAGTTTTTACTAGCTTAGCAAGTCTCGTGTCAAGCAGAGCAAGGTGGGGAACATCTGAAAAGCAGGAAGTTAACTTATTGCATGTGGGTTAGAAAAAGAGGAACGTGAGAGGTGCACAACGAACGGGTGTGCCAGTTTTGTGCTTGAAAATGTGCCTTGAGGGGATGGCTCTCGCCTACGGAAGCCCTTGCACATTCAAATGCATTGAATTTTGATATGATTGTGAGATATGATGATATTCTGGATAATGATGGAGGATTGAAACCGAACCAAGAATTACAAGAGGAGGGCAATACTATCTCTTGGTGGCATAGGATTCAAATGCAATCGAGATATGTTAAAGATTATAAAATGTGGGGATTTTATAAGGAGTTAACAACATTTGACCAAGTGATTTTAAAATCAGATGAAAAAATGATTAACAGACTGTACAATTTCCTTTGGATATGAGAATGGAAGGTGAACAAGTTAAGGAAACTATGATAATGAGACCCTGGATGATGTCCTGACAGTCCAGATTCTAAGGATCTCTCAGGGGAGAGACGCAGTAATTCTGGGAGATTTCAGTATCCTGGATATTACTTGGGAGACTCACTCAGCGGTGACAGCCAGGTCACGTCGCTTCCTAGAAGCTATAGAGGGAGGGTTTTTCACACAGAGGGTCCGAAAGGCGACGAAGGGGGGAAACATCCTTGACTTGGACTTGACCAACAGGGAGGAGCTGATAGATGAGGTACAGATTAGGGGAACTCTGGATGCGAATGATCACTCCATCCTCAACTTTGAGATCAGGGGACTGGGGACGGGCAGCAGGTCGAGCACTAGAAGCTGGGACTTCAAGAGGGCCAACTTTGGCCAACTGAAGGCCAGACTGGGGAAAGTCTCCTGGGATAGGTTACTGGAAGGCAAGCGAGTTGAGGAGGGATGGATGGCACTCAAAAGGGAGGTTTGGAGGCGCAAGCCTTGACGATACCTCTAGTCAGTAAGGTGGGGAGGTGGAGGAGAGTGCCGCCATGGATGAGAAAGGAGGTGGTTAGTGGGATTAGATGAAAGAGGAACCTCCGTAGGAAATGGGTGCTGGAGGAAATAGACAAAAGGGTATACCAGGAGGAGGAGGCCCATTGCAGAAGGATTCTTCGCAAGGCTAAGGCTGATTAGGAGCTGAGACTTGCCAAGAATATCAAGAGCAACAAAAACAGCACTTTCAGCATGTAAATAGGAAGAGGAAGGGGAGACAAGTGGTGGGACCACTAAATAAGGAGGAAGGAGATCCAGTGACTGATACGAGGGAACAGGCACAGATGCTGAATGACTATTTTGCCTCTGTGTTCTCCCCAAAGGGGGAGAACCGCATAGGAGATTAGATGAGGCTGGGGACTTAGGGGCACAGATTAGAGTCACCCCCCTTGAAGTCGAGGAGCTCCTCAGGGCATTGGACATTACAAAGGCGCCAGGCCCTGATGGGTTTCACCCGAGAGTACTTAGAGAGTTGGCAGGGGTTCTCTCACGCCTACTGGCCTCCATTTTTGAGACCTCGTGGAGAATGGGTGAGGTTCCAGAGGACTGGAGGGTGGCATCAGTGGTCCCAATTTTCAAAAAGGGTAGTAGAAGGGGCATGGGGAATTACAGACCTGTTAGCCTTACATCCATTGTAGGAAAAACAATGGAAAGGCTCATAATAGCGAGAGATCTAGTGATGCTAGATAGGGAAGGGAGGCTGACAGCCACACAACACGGCTTCCGCAAAAACAGGTCCTGCCAGACAAACCTTGTGGATTTCTATGACAAGGTTTTGCGATGGCTGGATGGACGGGATGCAGTGGATGTGGTTTTCCTGGATTTCAGCAAGGCCTCTGACAAAGTGCCCCATGATATCCTGGTGGAGAAACTGAGGAGTTTTGGGATACACCAAAGCACTGTCCGGTGGATTAGGGCATGGTTGACTGACCGAAAGCAGAGGGTCACCATTAGCGGGGAATCATTGGGATGGTGGCCAGTGACAAGCGGAGTCCCCCAGGGCTCTGTCCTGGGGCCGATCCTGTTTAATCTTTTCATAAATGGCATGGAAGAAGGGGTGAACGGTCTGCTGATCAGATTCGCAGACAACACTAAAACTGGAGCAGTGGCCACAACTGAGGAGCAGGTACTTCGGATCCAAAAGGATCTGGGCAGACTATGGAAGTGGGCAGGAGACAACAGGATGGCGTTCAGTGTGGATAAGTGCAAGGTCTTGCACTTGGGGCATAGGAATAGCTGTCATAAGTACAGGTCAGGGGACAAGTGGCTGGAGAGCAGCACTTGTGAAAGGGACCTCGGGGTGCTGGTCGACTGCAGGCTGAACATGAGCCAGCCGTGTGATGCGGCGGTCAAGAGGGCGAACGCCACCCTTGGCTGCATAGCCAGAAGTGTGGCTTCTAGATCGAGAGGGGTATTATTACCACTCTATACGACTCTGGTGCGCCCACAACTGGAGTATTGTGTTCAGTTTTGGGCCCCTCATTACAGAAAGGATATAGCCAGGTTGGAGTCAGTGCAGCGTAGGGCCACAAGGTTGGTGGCCGGTTTGCAGGGGAAGCTGTATGAGGCGAGACTGAGGGAACTGGGTCTCTTCAGCCTGGAGAAGAGGAGACTCGGTATATGTTGGCGACATACAGGTCTGTGAGAGGGTGTCACATGGAGGTGAGTAGAGACCTGTTCTCCCCTGCAGATGAAGGCAGGAAGCGCTCCAACGGAGCAAAGCTCAGGGAGCCAAGGATCCATTTGGATGCCAGGAAGCACTTCCTGACAGTCAGGACCCCGAGGGTGTGGAATGGGCTTCCCTGGGAGGTGGCTGAGGCCCCATTAAGGAGGGTGTTCAAGAATAGGCTGGAGATGCACATGGTGGGCATGTCGTGAGCGGAGCCGGCTGGTGCCGGAGGTCAGACTAGATGGCCCGGGAGACCCCTTCTGACTCGCTCTGTTTTCTGTGTTTCTATTTTCATCCCTGTGACTTCTCCATAGTCCTCTATTTTTCTAGTAATTTAGGCACTGTTTCCAAAGGGTCTTCCAAGCTAGAGACTAAATCATCTGCAAAAGCTTGTTGTTTATAACTTTCATCTTTACTTTTAGCTCCTTTAATATCCATATATTTTCTAATACTTCTGTTGAGATCCTCCAAAGTCAGTATTAATAGCAATGGTGATAGAGGACATCCTTGTCTTGTACCTTTTTGGATATTAATAGTCTCTGTAAGTTCTCCATTAACTGTTACCCTTGCAGTCTGTTTTTGGTAGATGCTTGTTAGTGCATTTATGATTTTTTCACCGAATCCCATCTGTTTTCATTGCTGTATCATAAATTGCCAATTGACATTGTCAAATGCCTTTTGTGCATCTAAGAATAATAATGCCATTTGTTTTTCAGAATGTACTTCGTAATACTCTAGAATATCCAGAATAATCCTCACATTATCTCTGATTTGTCTCTTAGGTAAAAAACCATGTTGAGCTGGGCATATAAAATCTATCAAGATTTTCTTCAACCTTTCTGCCTTTACTGAGGTGAAAATTTTATAGTCCATATTTAAAAGTGATATTGGTCTATAGTTTTGAATCTGTGCTAAGTCAATGTCTTCTTTCCAGTATTAGAGTAATATTTGCCTTGATCCAAGCATTCGTTAATTTGGCTTCTAGCAGTACTTCATTACATATGTCCTTCAATGGTAAACAGGATTTCTTCAAAACACTTATAATACTCCACTGGTAATCCATCTGGACCAGCTGTTTTGTCATTTTTCTGTCTCTTAATTGCTTCACTTATCTGTCTCATTGTTACTTCCTTGTTTAATATCCTTTTGAGGTTCTCCGGCAGCTTTGGTAGATTTTCCTTTTGAATATATTCTTGAATCTTCTCAATTGGTACTTCTTTGGCTTGATATAATTTTGCAAAGAAATCTTTAAGTATTTTCTTTATTGATGCACTTTGTACTAGTAACTGTCCTTCTCCATCTTTCAAGTTAAAGATTGACCTCTTTTCTCTTTCTTTCTTTAGTTTGTATGCAAGCCATCTTCCAGGTTTATTGGCATTTTCAAAAAAAATGTTTAGTCATTTTAACTTGTTTAGCTAATTCATTTGTTTCTAATACCGTGTTTCCCCGAAAATAAGACACTGTCTTATATTTTTTTTTTGGCTCACAAAAAACACACTAGATCTTATTGTTGGAGTAGGTCTTAATTTTTTTAAATTTTTTAATGTGTACAACAATCCACACTTGGTCATGTACAGCAGCATGAATACATGTACATTAGGCATCACTCCGCCTGCAACAGGAGCCTTGGCGCTATAGAGGAAGCCTTGGCTTAGGCAGCTCTGCTCCCCTTCTGGAGGGGGACCCTCCCTCTGAACAATAACCTCCCCCCGCACCCAGGTTAGTGTTCTCCACTGTACGGTACAGTACTTTGTTCCTTTGTTGTTCTTTGTCACTTTGTTTCCAAATTTCTGATAAAAAAAATTAGTTACAGAACGGATTAACCTTATTCCCATTGATCCTTATGGGGAAATTTGACTTGGCTCGCAACCAGTTTGTGTCACGACTCGAGTCGTGGAACAGATTACGTTCATGAGCCAAGGTACCACTGTACTGGCCCTGTGCTCTTCCCCAGTCAGACACTGGACACCTCCCGACCTGAGGGGCTCATCTTCTGGTGTCGTATCTCTTTGCCTCTTGGTACTGTCTGTGGGGTTTTCATGGCAAGGGGACTGGAGTGGGCTGCCACTTCCTTCCCCAGTGGATCACGTTTTGTCAGAGCTCCCTGCTACGACCTGTCCGTCTTGGGTGGCCCTGCACGGCAGAGCTCACAGCTTCATTGAGCTACACAAGCCCCTTCGCCACGGCAAGGCAGTGATCCACGAAGGGAAAAAAGGAAGAATGCCGGGGTATAAATTTACAGTAACAATAGCACCAGTTGAGGTGAACATGCAACCTGCTAATACCCATGTTTGCACTGTGAACAGAATGGCGGTGTCTACCTGCAAAGTCAGAGGATTCTCTGTCCCTGTCGGTAGCGGGACCGTGTCTTATAAGGTCAGTGTATCCACCACACAGCGCTGCATCCCCACAGAGGGGACCCCAGAGATGGAGGTGCTTGCCTGAGGAGCGTGGCACATGGTTCCGGAGGCATGGCGCGCGGAGGGGAGCCCGCTCTGTGGCATTCCCAGGCATGCTGCCAGGGCCATTCCAGCAACTAGCACGACCCGGTCCGTGTGGCTGAGAGGGCTGGCATTCGCCTGCACCGGGAGGAGGTGGCTGCCTGGCAGCATGAAGCCAGATGCCGGGTAGAAACTCCCTTGCAAGTGCCCCCCCCCCCCGGGGAGCAGCACCCCTCCCTCGTGGGCCATCCAAGGGCTTGTGATTTCACTCGCCTCCGGACGGACGGTCCACCCATCAGCTGCAACACATCCTTGCGGATCTGTGAGCGTGCAGTCATTGTCGATCGGTCTCTGTGGCACACGTCGTCTGGACTGTCGGCATGTTTCGCCAGCTGCCAGAAGAGCCGCCAGGAGGCTGCCCCCCACAGCATCAGGGCTGGGAGCGGTGGACAAGCAGACTTGGGAGGGTCCATCTCTCTGACACCTTCAGAGCATTTGACAGCTAAGCTGCGGGAAGCGATGCTGATTCAGGGAGGCAGCTGTGGACTAGTGAACTGAACTCAAGTTGAAGAATGAAAGCCCTCATCAGGGGAAAGTGTGTCCGTTTCAGTGGCAAATCAGAAGCAGTCCAGCAGCACAAAGGTAGTGGAAGCTGTGAAGGAGAACGGACTGGCAAAACAAAGGAACTGGGATTGTTGGGTATGCCAAAAAATAAGCGTGGACTTGATCGGTGCAAAGATTTTTGGAGCTTGGAGACAAGCATGAGGTAGTATAAAGAACAGCTTCAACAAAACCGATGCTTTACTGACCCCAAGAGGTGAACAAGCGCATGAAACAAGCTACAAATCATTTAAAACACTTTTCTTCTCAGCTGAGAGAAAGAGATAACACTGGTCTACAAATTTTGTGAAATTATCGACCTCCGAGATAAAATGCACCAATTCTTACATATTTTGATTAGATGAATTAGAAAACAGGTGATAAAGGTGCTGGCTGGCTAAAGTTTTCAAAATACTTCACAATAAAGATTTATACACCGGCGAGTGTGTTTGCCTACAAGGGAGGGGGGTGTCTGACGATCAGGGTGCCTCGTAACTTCTCGACAAAGTACGGTAGAACCACGAAAATGGCACCACATGGAAGTGTATACAATTATCTTCACTTTGAGACTAAAGATTATTACCTAACTGTAATTTATGGTGCTTTTACTACAAGGTACCTTTGTCTTGGTCAGATCTACGCACCACGCAGTTCCATCTGGTGGCTTGTGAAAGTGCCATTGCCTAACATTTCCAAGGAGCAGTTGTGTGATATTTTCCCCCAGAAGCCAAGATGCCGTCACAGGTTCCTTCTGCTGAATTTGTGGCGAGGTTCCACTTGCACCTCAAAAGTGCCGTATGACGGCAGTGTCAACAAGGCTCACCAGCTATCGTCTGGATGCAAAGCAGAGGATCAGGCCAAGAGCTGGGCCCCTCATCATTGCTGTGTTGCAGGTGCCCCTTCTCTGCATCACTGGCTACACAAGAAGAGAAAGGCCATGCCTGTCGCAGTCCCAGTGGTGTGGAGGGAATCATAGTCGCGACTGCTATTTTTGCATGGTTCCCCCAGCTGCAAAAGGGATCTCCAGCAAGAAGTGGGCCGTGGAATAGCCAAGCCTTCCATGCGCACCGTGACCTCTCCCCCACGGTGAGGGCTTGCCCACGCCAGATCCACCAGAATCCCACTCTCCAGACGCGGATGATGCGAAGGACGATGAGCAGGGAGCAGCTGATGCGGGGCCTCGACATCAGCGGACCCAAACTTTAGCCCACCGTTCGCTCCTCCTGAACCACATCTGATTTCACAGCATGAACTAAATGACCATTCTCAGGGCTATATCATCTTTGCAGAAAAGTTATGGAGCTTACTCTCACCCCCCCCTCGTAATTATGAATTATTTTGATGCAATTTTGACCTGAAGCTGTGTCTTGGAAACTGGAGCCAACGACTACTCAGGACTTAATTTTCCTTTATTAGTGACCCATTTCTGGTAAAATTTAGCTACTTTCATTTCCGAGGTTTTCTCCTTGTAGACCAGCGTGCCTAGGATCCAGGAAAGGGTCTCTCTCTTCCCATCCTCGAAGTGCTGGCCAACGAAGACTGCAAGCAACCAGGAGGGGAGGCGTCCGGGCCGGAGCCTTCCCAGCACCCGCCGGGCGGCGCGCATTTCTTGGCACGGGGAAGCAGGTGGCATCGAACTGGGCACAAAAGGGAACAGCGAGAGCAAGGGCAGCTTGACTCTTCCTGCCCTGCGGCTCGGCTGGCACAAACTCCCGCCTTCCGTTCAGCCGCACAAGGGGCGAACTGCTGCCTGGGGACAACGGATGATGCTAGCGCAAAAGAAACGGAGATCGATTCCCGCGGAAGCAGCCCAAGCAAGCGCCTCTGGGGGAGGGCTGGCGCCGAGAGAGGAGGCTGCGGGGCTCTGTCTCCACGGAGGGCGGGATCCTGCTGGCCGTCGCTGCCGCTCGGCTGCAGCGGCAGCTCGCCGGCCCTTCCCGGCCGCCCTTCGGCCACGCACACCCCACAGAGGCCTCTCCGCGCTGGACCTGGCCCCCCGCCCAGCCTGCCCGCGGCTTCCCCGAAGTCCCCCCCCCCGTGCCCACCTGAGACGCCCCGGGCGCAGCGCAGCCGACGGGCCGGGCCCGTTGCTCGTGCACGTGGGACGGATGGCGAGAGGGGCTCCCGGGCGGCAGCCGCTGCGTCGGGGAGGAGCCCGTGCGCGGACCAGCCCCGCTGCCGTGGGGAGCCCAGCCTTGCTCGGCGCATCCCCGGCGGGTTGCACGACACGGCGGGGCGGGGGGGGGGTCCCCGCAGTCTGACGCGGCCAGGCGGCAGCGCCCCCTTGGCAACTGGGCCACGGCAGCCACGCGAATGGCCAGACTCTCCCTTTCGGTCGTTCCCTTCTCCCGCCTCCCCCCAGAGGGTGGGCTCCATCCCCCGCTTCTTCCCCCTCGAACTGTCTTTTGCCCCACAGCGGCGGAAAGAATTCTGGAGGCCCCGAAGGTTGCCCGGTGGGGGGCCTTCGGGTTGCTCCCGATCAAGGCAGGGGGTCAGGGAGCGTGCCTGGTGCAGCGGCCCCTCCAGCCCCACGGAGGAGACGCGCGGCCCCCGGGCACGAAGGAGCAGTGCCGGCGCCTCGCAGCTGCCCCGCTGACGCCGCGGGGCTCTGCCCCTCGCCTGAGGGAGGGACGGAGGGCCTGGGCGCGCAGGGGCACGAAGCCCTCTTCCCTGCGCGCGGGGAGGGCGCGCAAGCCGCTTGCAGCCGGCGGCGGCGGGCGGACCCGGAGGCGCCCCGAGGAGGACGGCCAGGAGGGCGGGGGCGCGGGGGGCCGGGCGGCGCCCGCTGCGGGACCGGCTGCCGCTCCGGGTCCGCGCCCCCCCCCCCCCCCGGCCGTACACAGCCGGCAGCCCGCTGCCCAGTCCCTGTGAAGCCTCCAGGACTGGGGGCTTCCTCTGGCAGTGAATCCCACCCTTCACGCAGCACGGCTGAAAAGGCCCTTCTGCTGGGCTGCCCCGAAGCTCGGGGCGTCTAAACGCCTGGGCCTGATGGGCACCTGCCCATGGGCCCCATACTAATCCGTGTGCTAAGCCTTGGAGAACTGGGAAACTTCTGAAACGGACAGCAGTTGCGGCTGGCGTAGGGGCCCCAGTGCAGGGCTTTGCCCCCCGGGGCCCGTCTGCTGTTGGCCGCAGCTCCCCCAGGCAGCTTCGTGGGGTGACCCCGAGCTCTAGCGCTGGTGTAAGCCCTCCGGCCCCGTCCTCCCTGACCGGCCTCTTTAAAAGCGGGATGCCTCCGCTTGTGCAGACCCGGGCCGGGGCCAGCTCCCTTCGCTGCACTCTCCCGGCGGTGCGGCAGCTCGGGGCTCCAAGTGTGGCTGCATCACAGCCCTGCGAGCGTCTGGCAGGCGCAGCCTCAGCTCCTTTGCTAGCGACGGCTTATCTGGGATTTTCATTCTTCGTCGCAACCGAGCACTCTGGCTGCCTTGGTCGCTGAGCCGCCCACCACAGGCCCGCGTTGAGGGGCTCAGCTCCAAAGGGGATGCCCACCCGCCTCTGTCCAGGACCACGGATTCTTCAGCACGGACTGCCTCGGGGTCGGTTTTGTTCCCGGTGACACGTGAAACGGCCGGATGAGGTCCGCGGGGCTGGGGCTCCCGTTGCCGTCCCGTCAGTTCCCGGGCGACACATCGCTTCCCACCTCCAAGAGCTGGGGCTGTGGATGAGCCGCCCTGTGCCAGGCCAAGCCAGCAGCCCGGATGCAGGCCGCGAACTGAAGCTCCAGCCGGACGGGGGGGGGGGGGCTGCCAGGGGCTCCTGTGGCGTGTGACCTGCTCCGAATGGGGCTGCCCTCCCGTGAAGGAGCAGGGGGCCTCCCCAATAACCCCAGTCAGCTGAGGGCCAGGTGCCCTTGGTGGCTTGGAGTGTCTTCTGCGGCTTTGCCTGGCGGCCCAGGTGCACCAGTACCTGGGCAGGGAGGCCATGGCTCCCTAGACTCATAGGAGAGCCGGAAGGGGCGACAGGGCCACTGGCTCCCGCCCCCTGCCTCTGGGATGCTGCTGCTCCGGGAGAGGCTGCCTCCTGCCCGGGTCACGGGCTCCACGGCTGTATTGCTCTGAAGCAGGGCATGCTTTGCTGTGCCTCAGGCCCATGACTCCATGGCCTGCGCTCAGCCATGACTTACGTCCGTATATGCCCGACCGCCCTTTGAGATCTGTGGGAGAGTCCCTTCTCCGGGAACCCTCCATGAAAGAAATTAGGAGAGTAAGTACTCGGAGGAGGGCTTTCTCTGCGGTGGCACCCAACCTATGGAATTCACTCCCCAAAGAGGTCCGCCTGGCACCGTCGTTACTGGTTTTTCGGCGCCAGGTAAAGACCTTTTTATTTAAACATAATTTTAATTGTTAAAACATATGATCTGGCCAGGGCAACTTCTTCTTCCTTCTCTTTCTCCTCCTATATTTTTATTTACTTAATTTATACTGATAATTTTAATCTTATATTTGTAAATCAATGTATTTTTTGTATTTTTGTATTTAATGGTAATTTATTATGTGCTATTGTATTTCAATGTATTTTATCGTGTTGTAAGCTGCCCCGAGGTTTCGGCAAGGGGCAGCATAGAAATGTTATAATAATAATAATAATAATAATAATAATAATAATAATAATAATAATAATAATAATGAAGAGACCCGCCCTTCCTCAGCCTTTCAAGCAGAATCACAGTAGCCCAGAAGAGCAGAGTGGGAAGGGGCCAGAAGGCCCTCAGGTCCAGCCCCTGCTGTCGCAGGACACCGAGTGACGCCACCCCACTCAGAGGGCTGTCCAGATCCCTTCCGGATGCCTCCGGCGAGGGGGAGCCCGCAGCTTCCCCCGGTAACGGGTTCCCTGGCTAAACCGTGCTGCCAGTCAGGGAATTCTTCCGGCTGCCTAGTCGAAATCTGCTTGCTTTTAATGCCAGCCCCTTATTGCGTGTCCTGCACTCTGAAATGGAGGAGGGGCCTCGTCCTTCCCCTTGTGACAGCCTTTCAGGTGCTCGCCGAGGGCGCCCTCCTCTCCCCTCAGTCTTTGCTTCCCGAGCCGAACGTGCCCAGTGCTCCCGTCTTCCCTCACGGGGCTCTGCCTCCCGTCCCCGAATCCTCTGCGCCTTTCTAGCTCGCCTGCGCCTGTTCCAACGTAGGTGCCCAGAACGGGACCCAGCACTCCAGGCGAGGTCGGACTCGTGCCGAGGACAGCGGACCTCGTGCTCCACGGGTTGTGGAGGTGATGCTGCCGCTGATGCAGCCCCAAATAGCATCTGCCTTTTGACGCTGTGTCATATCGTTGGCTCGTATTCAGCCTGTGATCTACAAGAACCCAAGATCCTTCTCATTTGCAATGTTTCCCACCTTGTAGCCGTGCATGTGGTCTCCTTCCCAGGTGGAGGATGTGGCGTTTGTCCCTACATGAAGCCACAGGAGGTGCCATCAGGAGGGCTGGCTGAAGTGCCGTCAGTACACCGGCGACACTCGGCTCGGCTTCTCTCTCTCATCCAACTCTGGTGAGGCAATGATGCTTCGAAACCAGTCTCTGACCAGGGCGGGGGCCGGGAGGAGGGCCAACAAATGGCGGCGTAACCCAGGCAAGATGCGGGTGTGGTGGATAGGTGGCCCTCACATCCAGGTGGAGGGCATTTGCCCCGACCTAAATGGGGCTCCACTCCCCCTGCAGGACAGGGCCTGGAGCTTGGGGGCTGCTTCCGGATCCCGGGTTGTTCCTGGAGTGCCAGCTGGGCTTGGCAACCTGTCACGCCCGTCCCCTGGCCGCTGCATCTGGGCCGCTTCAGGGCGCTCCTTTTAACATCCCAAGCCCTAAGCCGGGGTCCTCCAACTTCTCCACCAGGGGGCCAGTTAAAAGGCACCAGTGCTGGGTGCGGGCCGGAAAGGCGGTGCACACGGGCCGGCAAGGGGAGAGGCACGCAAGCTGAGGCAGGGCAGGGCATGCGGCGAGGGGAGGGGAGGCGGGGGCACGAGGCAGTGGCTTGCTCGCTTGGAGAGTTTTCTCCGAGCGAGTAAACCGTGGCCTCCCCGGGTGCGGGGCGAGGTGGGTGGCGGTGGGCGCTGCACCGCGGGTCCAAATGGGCATGGCTGCCTGGATCCGGCCCGCAGGCCGGAGTTTGAGGGCCCATGCCCTATGTGGTGCAGGACCTGAAGGAGCCCTGCATGCACCTGCACATCCCCAGAGCCCGAGGGCTTCACTGGGCTCCCTCTCCCAGGTGTTGCCTTTCCAGCCACGGCGCTCCACGTGTGGAAGTGGCTCCCCGGAGATGGTGCACCAGGTGCCTCCTTTGCACGACTCCTGGCACCAGGTAAAGACCTGTTTATTTTTGGAGTGTTTTAACTGTTGATAGTCTTAATTCTAACTTTAATTTCCATATTGGGCTGGCATTTTAATTGATGAACTTTAAATTTCAATCGTTATCTATAGATGAGACCACCTCCAACCTGGTTAGCGCATCAAGTCAACATGGTTGTGCTCCTGCTGCTGGAATTGATGTTTCATTGAGCTTGTGTATGCTGGATGATGTTTCATTTGGTGGTTTTTAATTGTTGAAAACTGTCCAGAGAGGCACGTGGCTGTTGTGACACTCTATAAAACCCTGAACGAACAAACGAAGAAAGTCCGTTGTTCTCCGCCCAGCGTTCTAACCTATCAGGATCCCCGTCTCTTATCTGCCTTCCAGGGCATTTGCTTTTCCACCAGCTTTGTGTCACCTGCCATTTTTATCCTCTTTTCTCACCCTTCCTCATCTAGATGGTTAATGAAGCTGCTGAAGAGCTCCAGCCCCAGTCCCCGGACCCGTCCCCCCCTCTGCAGGCGGGCCCCACTGAGCGCGCTCTGGCCCACCGTGCAGCCAGGGGTGGCTTCTCCCCAGCCCGCTTCTGCTAGTCTGGTCACCAGGGCGTCAGGGGCACGTTGCCGGAGGCTCTGCTGCAGTCCAGAGGGACTCTGCTCGGTGCATTCCCACAGCCCACGTGTGGCTGGACGGTCAAAAAGGACTCTTCCGTTCTTGAGAAAGCCATGCTGGCTTCCTGGAACGCCTGCACGGTTCCACGGGGAGCGTGCAGGCTGCTCGTCGTACGATTTGTTCCAGAACGTTCCCAGGGCTTGACGCCAGACTGACAAGGTGGTGGCCAGGTTCGCCCTTTCCCTCCATGTGGACCGGCGCACCGGCCCTTCTCCAGTCTTCCGGTGCTTCTCGCATCTTCCACACATTCTCCAAGAGGAGGATGGTCCTGAAACTCTCTGGCTGGCTGTGGTCCCTGGCGCATTTCCAGGCCGCAGAGGCCCAGCTCCACCCAAGGATCGGGCGGGCGGGCGGGCGGTCCCGAGCGCTGCTTGCCTTGAGCACAGCTTGCCCCCTCCTACGTGGAGGAAGTCGGGCCTGCGGGAGGACAGCCCCATGGGCTGTGGATGGCTGCTGCAGGGTGGCTGGTGGCTTCCCAGTGCTCCCAGGCAGTGCCCGAGCATGCAGTTGCTGGGGTGGGGGGGGCTGTGCCCCCACGCCCCGTGTGGAGGGGGCCCTGGCCAGGTGCTTGCAGACGTTCCCCAGCCCGGCCCAAACCGGCGTCCCCTGGCCCTGGCGCCGCCACCGCCAGGCTGAACACCCCTGGCTTGCAGAATGCAGCGCTGGGGCTGACCTCCCGGGGCAGGGCGCCCTGCTGCCCCCCTGCCAGCCCAGGAGGACCCTGGGGAGGGAAAGGGGCCATGGCTGCGGTCCTGCGGGGGCCGGCCTCAAGCAGACCCCTGCTAGCCGGGGGGGGGGGCAGCAGGTTCAGGCAAGGCGCCCATCCAGCCCACCCTGAGGCTCGGAGGAGCACAAAGCCCATGCGTCAGGGCAGAGGGCACGGCTGCCCACACCTGCAGCCATGGGGAAGGGATGGGGCTGAGGGGCAGCGTCCGGGAGCCCCCGAGGACCGGCCTTCCACCCCCGCTGGGGCAGCCCCAGAGACCCCCTGGCCGCTGGAGAAGGGAGAGCCTGCTCAGTGAACGAGCAGCCGAAGACACCGGGCCCTGTGGGCAGCAGTTCCGTTTATTCTGAATTAAAAGTTCGCAGCACCTAGAAACAAACCCAGCACAACCCGATTGCGTAGCGCTTGATTGTGTGCAAATCGATGCGGGGGGAGCCCGGGGGGCCAGCAAGGCTGCTGCCCCTGCTTGCAGTAGAGCACAGCCCCCTCGGCCGGCCCGGGGGCGGTGGGGATCCTTCATATGTGCTGTGCGGGAGGGGCAGGGGGCGGGCCTGGGGGAGGCGAGCCCCCCGTGCTCCACCACCCGGAGGGCCAGCTGTGGCCTGGGGGGGAGCGAGGCACCGCTCCGGCTTCTGTGCCCCCGCCTCACCACGCTGGAGGGAACCCTGAGCCAGCCAGGGGAGGGAGGCGCCAGCCCCAGGGCCCCGAACCACAGCAGAGCCTGGGGGCGGCTGCCCCCCCTGCGTGGCCAGGCACAGCTCCCCCCGCAGCTCAGGGCCTGGCGGGGGTGCCCGCCTGCTTGCCGGCGGGGGCCCGTGGCCCGCGGCCCGCCTGCTGCTCCAGGGCCAGCTGCATGGCCCAGATGCTGAGGGGGCGCATGTAGGCCAGCGAGCGGAAGACCCTGCGCTGGCAGTAGGCCTCGGGGGTCTGGAAGGCCATGCCCAGCCGCTCCCACACGGTCCGGTAGCAGCCCTCGGCGGTGCGGAAGCCCTCCTGCACGAGGCCCTGCGGAGGGAGGAAGCGGTCAGTGCCAGCCACCGGCCCGCCCCAATGCCCCCCGCCCCCCCCCCGCCGCGGGCACCTACCTCCTGGATCATGGTGGCGGCGAGGGCGTACACCACCCCGACCCACACCTCGTCCGACTGCACGCTGGACGTGTCCGGCACCCCGCTGGGACGCATGCCGTTCACCGCCCCCATCGTGCCGCCGGCGAAGCCGAGCACGTTCAGCTCAAAGATGGTCCTCAGCGCGCTCAGCACGTGGCTCCGGGGGAACACCTGCCAGGGGGGAGCCAGGCGGCCATCAGGCGGGGCTCCTCCACACCGCCGGGCCAGCGCCTCCCACAGGCGGGCGGGCAGGGAGGCAGGCCAGAGCAGCCTGGGGGACTCCCGCGAGGCCCTCTGGAGCACAGACGCTCAGGGCGAGGGGGCGTGGGGTGGGGAACACGCCACCGCCCCATGGGCCAGCCGGCCCGTCACGCAGACTCCCCAGGCCCGCTCCCCTCACCTCCGACTCGCCCTCGCCCAGGCCGCAAGCCCTCAGGAACCACTGTCCGGCCAGCTGGTCCGCCATGACGCTGTCCGACGAGGGGCCCCCTCCGCTGTCGTAGTTGTAGTACTTGCCTGGAGCAGGGGGGGAGGAGGAAGGGGTCGATGCGCGGCCGAGGGGCGGGCCGGGCGCCAAGCCCACGTGGGGTGGGCCGGGCCGGGGCAGGCATGGTACGTGAGCCGCCCGCCGCCCAGACCTACCGTTCCAGAGCAGTCTCTCGAAGGCTGCCGAGCCCCTTGCCAAGATGGCGGCGTACTTCTGCAGCACCTCCCCTGAGCCCATGATCTCTGCCATCCGGCACATCACGCAGACGGCCGCCAGCCACAGGCCGCCACAGTAGGCGCTGCCGAAGCAAAGAGGGAGCGATTGGGGCACGCAGCCCAGCAGCCCGGAAGGTGCAGCGCCCCAGATCGAGCGCAGGAGGCTGGCGGGGCAGCAGACGCCCCCGCTGCAGCCGCAGAAGGGGACGCCCCCGCTGCAGCCGCAGAAGGGGGTGCCTCCACTGGCGCCCGTGCCAGGATGGGGGTGAAAGAGCAGTGGGGAAGAGGCAGCGGCCCCAGCCCATCGGAGCCCCCCAGGCGCCAAGCCCCTCGGGGGTAGGGCTAGCAGGAGGGCCCCCCCAGGAGAGCCGGAAGGAGATGGGGTGGGCGGAGGGATCTGGGGAGGTGCTGCTGGGGACACGGCCGGAGGCCTCCTGTGGGCCAGGGCCCCTCCAGCTCTGCGACCGCCAGCAGAAGGGCCCCGGGCACAGCTCGGGTGGGAGGCCAGCTCCGCGCACCCCGTGCGCCTCCCGCCTGCTGGCCCAGCCAATCCAGCGGCCTGGCGCTGCAGCAGCAGAGAAGCTGGAGGGGGCCCCCACCCCGCTTTGCCCCGGGGGCCTCAGCAGGAAGAGGGGCAGCCAGACGGCTCGGCAGAGGAGAGGAGAGGCCCCTCCCGGGCTGGGGGACTGCAGGGGCCACAGAGCCACCACCTCCTGGGGCAGGCAGTGGGGCAGGAGCGGTCAGGGAGCCATGCCTCTCTGCCCCGTGCTCCCTCTGGGGAAGAGCAACCCCTGTGCCTGGGCCCTCTGGTGCTCCCGGCACAGCGTCCGGAGCCCTCCCCTTCCGCCGGGCCCGGCGCCTGCTTGAGCAAGCACGGCCAGAGGCGCTGGGCCCCGGGCGGAGAGGGCCCCTCCCGCTCCCACTGCTCTCCTGCCGGTCCACACGCGGCGGCTCCAGCGCAGCAGCCCGGCGGGACGGCTGGTTGCACCGCTCAGCCCGGTGCCTGGGAGGGGGAGAGGCCCGGGGCTGGGGCCCAGCTGGGCCCCACTCCACCCGAGGGGCGCGCTTGCTGCTCTCAGGCGGGGGGCAGGATGGCCGGCCCCCAGAAGGGCCCAAGCGGCGGCCATGCACGAGGGGGGCGAGGGCCCTTCCTGCGGGCCCCGGACAGGCGCCCCCCGCCCCCTCGCCGGCTCACCTGGCCCCGGTCACAACCCAGGCGTCGTACGTCTGGTCCGCGAAGCCAGAGTTCTCGATGAGGCCGTCCCCATCCCTGTCGAACCTCAGCTCCGAGTCCATCACGGCCTGCGGGGGGGGGCACACGGAGGTCTGAGGGGGGCCGCCCCCTGCCCCAGTGGCCCAGCTGCCCCACAGCCAGCGAGGCTCTCCCCTCCCCTCCCCTCCCCCGCGCAGGCCAGGCAGTACCTGGCAGACGGGCCACATGTCCTGCAGGTAGGCGGCGTCCCCCGTGAAGGAGTAATCGCGGAACACCTGCAGCACGAACTTGAGGTTCAGGTCCTTCCAGCCGGCCGTGTCGTGGATCAAGTAGGCATTCAGGCGCTGCCACGGCTCGTCGTCTGGGGCGGAGGGAGGGGCGGGGGGTCAGGGCCGGGAAGCCCCCCCACCGCAAGGGCCCCCCAGGCAGAGCTCCCAAGCGAGTGGCGGCTGCAGGCCCACAGGGGAGACGCTGGCACGCAGCAGCAGCAGCCTCGGCAGCCCCACCGGTGGCCCCCCATGCGGGGGCCCTCCAGTTGCTTTGGGGCCCTCTCACCAGCCACAGCCAGCACGGCCAGGGCTGGGCCGGGCCGGGCCAGGGGGTCAGCCCTGCACAGTATCTTGCGGCGGGGGGCAGAGGACCCGCCAGCGCCACTTTGGGACGCTCAGGCCTGTCAAGCCCACTGCCACGCCACGCCACGCCGGGCCGCCTGCACGGGGGCAGCCGTGACCTCCGTGGCCGGGCGGCCTTTCCGCCGAGCGGCTCCAAGAACTGCATGTGCACCGCGGGCCCGCGGCTGGGCCTCCAATGCCAGGGGGCCGCCCTCGGACAGGCGCCTCCCGCTCCTCCCATGGGACGGGCCGTGGCGCTTCCTCTCCTGCCACTGGAAGGGCCGGGCAAGCGTGCCGAGGGGCCGAGCAGCGGGAGCGGGGGCCGGGGCCAGAGCGGCCTCCTCGCTGGGGAGCGGCCCCGCTCCACACGGGCCTTACCGGGCTCCCCGATGTCATGAGGGACCACGTTGCGCAGCTTCACCTGGGCCATCTGCCCGCTCATCAGGTAGAGCCGGGACTGCGTGTCCTCGTTCAGCACAGCCGCAGCTGCGGGACAAGGGGCCGGGCTGAGGGCCAATCCACGGAGCCCCGCCTCGCCCTCCCCGGGCACGGCGCGAGGCGCACGGCCCCCTGCTTGCGGCAGGGCCGCGCCCGCCCCGGGGGCCGATCCCTTGCCCCCGCTCACCTACCCATGTCGTACTGCAGGCTGAGCTCCAGCTTGGGCCAGAGCATGGCCAGCGCGAAGGAGGCGTAGAAGTGGACGTCGTACGTGTTGTACATCCGGTACTCTTGGCCTGGGAGACAGGAATAGGGAGACGGGCGTGGGGGGCTCCGCCTCCTGCCCTGGGGGGCACAGGCGCCCGCGGCAGCCCCGGGCCCTCGCGTGGGGCCGGGGAAGGGGCGACGCAGCCACTCACCTTCCAGGTAGGCAAACCTCCCGTATTCCCGCAGGACTGGCAGAAGCTGCGAGAGGCCCTGGCCGGCTCCCAGGGCCGCCGCGTCGTCCGGCAGCAGCTCCACCCAGAGGGTGCCTCCGTCCGCCAGGAAGTACAGCTCATTGAAGAGGGCCGACTTGTACCACGGGGGCAGCTCGCTGCAGATGGGGGCAGAGGGACCGCTCAGGCGGGGCCGAGGAAGCCCCGGCCGCCCGGCCCCCCCTGCCACCCGCACGTCGCGCTGCCCTGGGAAGCGGGGGGTAGGGCTGCAGCCGGGTGGGCAAGAGCCAGTCCCCGGGCGGCCACACTGGCTCTGGTGGGGCCCCGGCGGCCACTGGCGGCGGCCGCTCTTGGCTCCCTTCACCTGGGCTGGAGGCACCACGGGGCGCCAGCGGGGACCTGCGTGCTAGGCCCCCGCGCTCCTGCCCGGCCCCCGCGGGCCCGGCGAGTGGCTCCGGGCAGCGCACCTGTTCTCCAGGATGGGCTGCTGCCAGGCCGCGATCCGCTGCTCCCAGGCCTTGTAGTGCGTGAGCAGGTGATGGGAGAGGGCGGGACACGCCTCCTGCTCCCGGCCGAAGAAGCGCGTGTACCGCCTGTGGGGAGGAACAGACGGGGCCGCCTGAGGTGCGCTTGCCCGGAGGGGGCAGGGAGGGTCCCAGGCGCTTCTTGGCCTGGCCGGCTGGAGGAGGTAGCCGCAAGCCCACCCGGAGGAGCTCCCTCTCCGCCTCCCACCTTCAAGAAACGGCCCCGTGCCCGCTCCTCCATGGGGAGCCGGCAGCCTTGCTGTGCGTGGCGGGCTGGAGAAGGCCGGGGGCGCTTCCATGCGCACCCCATCCCTGGAGGCTCACAGGGGTGGCGCAGGTGCCCCCGGGCAGTTGGGGCGGCGGACGGCACCAGAGAAGGGCCAGGCCACGCACGGAGACCAAGGACGCAGCGCAGCCTTCCCAACCCAGCCTCAGCCAGGGGATGGAGGGTCCGGGCTCAGGTTCAGCCACAGCCGCCCAGCTTCGAGTCCCACCTCACCGCCCCCTTCTCTGTTGAGCAGGCCAAGTCACGGGGTCGCAGCGGAGCAGAGCTGCCAGGAGGCCATCGGGTCAGTTCTCTCCGCCTCTCCTCACAGGGCAGTGTTTCCAAGCCCTGGATCATTTTGGTGGCCCTCCCTGGACCCTTCCTCATTTCCCGGCATCTTTCTTACACCCTGGTGCCCCGCACTGCTTGGTCACAGGGTTCCAGACAGGTCTGACGAGTGAGGAGAGGGGAGCTCAGCGGCCCAAAGCCAACACCGGCCCCACCTTGCCCCCCGCTTCCCCCAGGGCCACCCACTCTCTCCTGTTCCTCCTCTGCCCCCAGCTTTGCGACTGC
This sequence comes from Varanus komodoensis, assembly GCF_004798865.1. Classification (NCBI taxonomy): domain Eukaryota; kingdom Metazoa; phylum Chordata; class Lepidosauria; order Squamata; family Varanidae; genus Varanus; species Varanus komodoensis. Next base: position 24,670 of record NW_025336035.1, read on the forward strand.
CGCTTGCCCAGCACAGACACACGCCGGAGGCACACGCCGGACAGGGAGCTGGGCTGACACCCCAACTGGGCAATTCGGGAAATGGCCACCCGGCCTGAGCTGGAGGCTGCCCGCTCTGGCTCAGATCCAGAACCTAGGACACAATGCGGGAAGGGAAGGCTTCGTGCTTGCCACTGAGTACTATGGGATAGCGAAACCAAATTCCTTCTGTTCAACACCGGTGGATGAAATTTGCGTGCACAGCAGGATGCTAGGAAGGGGTTACACTCGATGCGCATTCCAGATGCAAAGGTTTTGGGCTACACGGTACTTTATATTTTGATTGGTTTAATGTCCCCAACAAGAATGGGTTTTCTTGCTTTAAGGAAATTGTAGGTACGGGTGCTCACTCTAAGGGGATCCAGCTTGCGCAGTGAGAGGGTGTTTGTACAACAAGAACGTTCAAATTTAGACGATATCCAAAGGGACACGCTTATCCCCGTGTGGCTCGCGTGCCATCCGTCTGCGAACGGCGGCCAAGGCAGAGGTGGGCCTGGGGAAGAAATGCGCAAAGACGCAGAAGACCGGAGGCCGGGAGGCGGGAGCAGTGGCTCACACAAGAAGGGTGTCCTTGCCTTTTGGGAAGGGGAGGGGGAGATTTGCTCCCCCCCTCTCCCCTTTGCATTGTGGGCAATTTGTACAAAGGCAGGGCACCAGCAGAGGCAAGAAGCCTCCAGAAAGGTAGGGGCAGGTGCTAGGGAACCATGACGACTGGAAACCGGTCTCTGGCCTCTTTGAGAACAGCCACCGCGAGGCCCCCTTCTTGCCCTCCTCAACGCGCAGGGACTGGAGGGGCCCGGGAGCACGTGTCCGGCACTGGAAGGCGGCCGCCAGTCCCCATCAGCACTTCAAGCGAGAATGCAGAAGACGCTCCCGGGACGCTCCTGCCCTGCCGGAGCCAAACCGCAAAGGGGGCCTTGAGGAAAACTGGCTTCCATGCCGGTCACCCATTGGCCTCTGCGCAGACACGCCCAAGCCCCACACGCACCGCCAGCCAGAGGCACGCCTGCTGCATGTGATGCACCACTGCTGGGAAGAGGGGCCGCTGTGCGGCAGGGCCCCCACCAGGGAGGGAGGGAGGGAGGGAGGGGAGAATGAATAGAAATGGTCTAATAATAATAATAATAACGAGCTGGGCGAGCCAGTCCTGCAGAAGCCGGCCAGTCACCCACGGCAGGCAGCTCCGGGCCACCCCGGCACAGCCGGGGGCAGAGGGACGCTGGCCACCCTCAGGCCTGGCGGCCCGGGAAGGCAGAGCATGGCCCCGCACGCCGGACGGGACAGGCAGCCGGCCCCCGCGGGCGCCGGCCGCCCAGTTACCTGTGGTGCTCCTTCTCTCTGGACCCAAAGCGGATGCGAGGCATATCCCAGGCCAGGCCCAGCTCCAGCGTGCCGTGCCCGCCGGCCGGCACCACACGGGTGGCACACACGGCCGCTGCGCAGGCCTCCCCCTTCTCAGAGGGGGGGGCCCTCCCTGCAAGAGAAAGTGCATGGGCAGACCAGAGCCTCAGCCCTCTTTCCGTGTGCCTGCCCGCCCCCACACAGCCCGGGACTCACCTGGCGGGGATGCCAGCTTGCCGTCGGCCAGGAGGTCTTGCCACACGTCCTGCCCGGTGCCAGCAGGGTTGAAGCTGGTGCAGTGGGTGACAGTGGTGCCTGGCTGGAGAGCAAAGCACAAGCGCCAGGCTGCAGGAGGGCCGCTCCTCAGCGCCAGCAGCCCCGCGGGGATGACCCACGCTGGCACAGCTGGGGCGGAGAGGGGCCCACCCACGTCCCGCAGGGCCAGGAAGCCCCCCCAGGGAGCTGCCCAAGTGCCCCCCGCCATACCGCACTTGCATTTTGGTCCCGTGGACGCGCGTCACCGGACGAGTGCCCCAAAGCACCGGCGCTCCCCCGACTGCAGGCCCACCTTCCACGCATCGGGAGAACGCGAGACTCCCTCCCTGAGGCCATCCAGAAACCGGGACAGGGGGCAGTGTGGAGGTGACCGCCTTTCACTTAAGCTGTGTGGCCACCGCTGGGCAACGAAGGGGCCAGCAGAAGCCAGCATTTCCTCGAAGCCCCCTACCCGCCCACCCCGTGCCCACTGCACTGCTTTCTCTGGGCCACCCTGCGGCCAGGGGGCTCTCGCAAGGGGGCCCCAACTGGCTGGAAAGGCAGGAGCTGCTCCCCGCCCAGGCGTGGCACTCCATGTGGCCCCGGCAGTCCCGCCTCGGGGCTCCCCGAAGCTCAGCTGCCTCGGCAAGGAGCGGCTTCTTTCGCCTCCGCAGACCTCGCCTCCGCACGGCACTTCTCCCGTGCGAGGGAGCGCTGACGGGGGAGGCCGTGTGCAGGGAGCCCTCGCAGGGCAAGACCGGCCGGCGGCCTGCGTGGCTTGGAGAAGCCAGAAGCGGCCCCCGGCTCCCCCCACCCGCTAGCAGTTCTCTGCTGTCCTGCCTGCGAGGGAGACACCCCTGCCCTGCCCTGCTCCGCACGTGCAGCTGCCGCCCCGCCAGGTCCGGCGAGGCCTCGCCCGGCTGCTCCGCAGCGTCCACGCCGCCCACCCCTTCTGCTCCAGACTCGGCGCTCCCTCAGCCTGAAGCCAGGCACTGGGGGGGGGCGGGCTTTGGGCGTCTTGCACAGGCCTCGCCTCTGCGGTGAGAGGCACTTGGCACATGCTCGGAAGAACTTTCCTTGCAAGGCTGCGATGAGGATAAAGCAGTGGAGGAGGAGGATCCCCAGAGAGCAGCCTTGGATTCTCTGCAAGAGGAGAAGAGGCTGGACGTGCGAGCAAATGACACGCTCTTATTCCGCTTGCGTGTGCCCAGGCTAAACTCGCTCTGCCGTCCGGCATCAGCAAAGCCGCACGCCTGCCCCTTTGAGCCTAGCCGCAGTCGCGGGGCCGGTTCTCTGGGGAAGAGCCGCCTCGCCCTGGCGGCAGTTACTCGCGGAAAGGTGGTGAGCCCTGCCGAACAGGCTGAGCGTGGCCGGCTCCCGCTGTGGCGGCAGCAGTTCCCCTTCCCTGCATTGGGGCTCGCCAGGCGCTCATGCCCCACCGGAGTCGCCCGGCCTCCCTGCTGCGCCCTCTCAGCGGCTGCCCCATCTGGCAAAGCAGCGCCTCTGGAGAGCAGGCCAGGCCACTGGCGGGGGCACCCCCTGCAGCACGGGACCCCCTCCCCAGGGAGCCCTGCCAGGCTCATGGGCAACCCGGCTGCTCCTTCGAGTGGAGCAACCGGCCACCCCCGCCTTTCCAAAGCCAGTTTTCCTATCGCTACTTCACAGACTTTCAAACTGGCAGTGACCGGCGCTGAGCCTTGTTTAAAGAAGAACCAGTGATCCCTTGGACGAGCCAAGAGCCTTTAGTGAAATGTAAAGACTAGATCAAACAAGCACGAACCACACCTAGGCACACACTCCAAGTTTCGTTCCCGGAACGATCCAGCCCACAGCACACTCCTTCAGAAGCCCCCACCCCCCCAGGAACGGGTCCCATGGAGCTGGTGAGCCGCTGGGAGTGCGGGCGGGTGCCAGGATTGGCACTGCCTTTTAGGGGCACCGGGTCTTACAGGCGGCACTGACTGCCAGATCACGTCCTGGCTCTGCCCTTGTGCTACCAGGAAGTGCCCGCACGGTGCTCGCCGCTATCGCCTCTCCTGTTCCCCAGCAGGATCCGTGCCGCAACACCCACCCCAGTGACGCAGTCCTGGCCCTGTGACCTCTTGCCCCAGCCAAACCACGCCAGAAGCCCTTTCTTTGGGATGCTGCCTGCAATCGGTTACAGCCGGGCCAGGGCCAGGGCCGGGGCCTCCCAGTGTCTCATGCCCATTCCTCCAGCCTGGAGCTCCTCTTTGAGCTCTTCTCGGTTCCGCTCGAATTTCCCCACACTAAACGATCTGGCATCGTCAGCAAGCTTGGCGGGCAGCCTGCCCATCCTACAGGGTGGGCTCAGGTGCGCCTCCACTGCAGGGCTCGGGCCAGAGCACCTTCGGTGCCAGAGACAGGCTGGCTCAGCCCTCCCGCGACTCCACCCTGGCTTGAAGCTGGCAACCTCTCCAGCCCTCGCTCCAGTCCGCTGCCCCTTCCAGGCTGGCCTGCACTCTGCCCTCGTGCGGCGCAGCAGGGGCGCACGCTCCCGCCCCGAGAAAGGTGCCCGCCGTCCACGCCCGGCTCCACCCCGTACCGTCTCTAGAGCAGAGATGGCCAGCGTGTAGGGGTTCACCGGGACGCAGTGATGCAGCAGCACTCCCCGGACGCAGCAGCCGTCCTTCTCCAGCACGAAGGGCTCGTTCCAGTGGCCTCCGCTCCGGTCCTCCTTGGTTTCCAAGCCGTTCCGGAAGGTGAACATGATGGAGACCTCTACATCCTGGCCGCTGCTGTTCTCCACCTCCCAGACAAAGGCCCCCACCGGCAGGCTGGACTCCTGGGTGTACCGGAAGGGCATGAAATCAGAATCAGCAAGCAAAGGGGCCACGATGGGGGCTGGGTGGGCCCCTCAATGGGAAATGACAAGAACAGGCGGACAGACTGCAAAAGTTGAGCTCCAACTTCAACTGTGCTTTTGCCCCGTTTTATGGGAGGCTTGGAATCTGCCTTCTCCCAAGGTTCACCAAAAGCAAAGGTGCCTAATTTGCCCGTCCAAAACAGATTCAAGACACTGAATCAGCACACAATGGCGATTGTTTGGGAAAAGTTTCCACAGTTCAATCAGAAGCACCTTCAGAAAAAACACGGGCAAACCGGTCGCCCGCCTCAGATGTGCCTGAAGGCTTCTACCTCCTCCAGCTAAGGTCTCGGAAGCCACCGCGCAGACAGAGCGTCACTTGGGCCTTCGGGTCTGCTTGATGAATACACTTGGCTGGGAAAACTCCTGAAGGAATGTCTAAGCCACCTTGCAGGTGCGTTCACCTGGGGGCAAGCGGGCCCAGGTAGGGCACCCGCTCTCCACACGCAGACAATCTGCCCCCCGTGTGCTACTGCTCCAGTCAGCTTGCCTAGACCGTGGAACCAAGCCTCAAGCGCAATCCGGCTGGATCAGGCCACGGCGGGTCCACTCAGCGCAGGATCGCACCGGCAGAGTGGCTCACAGGCCGTCTCCAGCGAGGAGGACTGGACAGCGACAGTGCCCCCCCACAACAGGAACAGAGCGGTGCAGCCACCGGCAGACTCCCACTCTGTGATCAGCCAGCTCTGGCTGGATGAGGCCGACTCGGGCAGGAGTGGCTGCTCGCAGTGCAGAATCCGGCTGCCTTGGCCGCCACACGCCCTCAGCCCGAGAAGGGCCGGGAGACACCTGCCCACAGCCCAGCTCCTCCCTGCTGGCTCTCCGAGCCACTGCCATCTGCGCAGACGCCCACAAGCCCAGCCCCCCCGCCCAGTAACGTTAGGGCTTTTGAGATGGGGGCAGGCTGGTCGTGGCGCAGACACTCCGAGATGAGCCAGCAAAGCGCAAGCGGTCTTGGGATGCTGCAGCCTCCACGTGGCCCAGTGAGGCTGCCGGCCAGAGCAAGATGGAGGTGGCCGGGCGGCCCTGGCCACCCCGGCAGCGGCCTTCCTGAGCTGAGCTGCCCGCCGCCCCAAGCAAGGCAGCCCTGCAGAGGGGCATGGCGAGCGGCAGAAGGGCCCCGTCTCTCCTTCCGCCCTGCCCGCAAGAGGCCTGCCCCACCCATCACTGCCTACAGAGGCTTGTCTGGGGAGAACACGCCAAACAGGCTCACCTGGTAGTCGTGCGGGATGATCGGCGAGACCTGTCGGCAGGTGAGCACCACGTCCTGTCCGGGCAGCTGGTAAACAGTCCAGGCTCGAGGGTAGAGCGCATGGTAGAAAGCATAGTGGCCACAGAAGCCCCAGTTCCAGCCCTGCAGGGCACTGGGCCGCTCCACGGAGAGCACCTGCTGGTAAACGGTTTGGCCCTTGCGGCGCAGGCAGACGGTGAACTGGGCAGGAGAAGGGCAATGTGAGCAGCAGCCCACCGGCCCGGCCCAGCCCCCCCCCCCCCCGTTTCCACCCCCAGGGCCAGGTCCCTGCACAGGATGCCCGGGGAGCAGTGGGGAAGAACCACCCCAGACCACCAACCGGCCCCAGTGCAGCAAGGCTCGGAGCACCTGCGGCCACCTGCACACGCACCTGGTCAGCAACCACTGCCTTGTAGTGATAGAGCCCAGGGTTCATTTGCCATCGGCAGAAGTCTCCCCGCCAGCCCCGGGTGATGGTGCCTCCCCCAAGCCCCCCCAAGGGGCAGCCTAAAGGAAAGCAGAAGAGAGGCCATGGCTCGCGGGATGATCGAGGGCGGCTGTGCCTGCGGCTGCCCCCCCACATGGGCCCCCTCCCACGGCCCAGCACAGGCTGCTTCCACCAGGGGAGCCCTGCCCCAGGCACACAAGCCGAGCCGGGGAGGCGTCAAGCCCAGCAGCCGCACTACGAAGCACCAGCATCCGCACCGTAGATCTGGCGCAGCGGCTGCGAATTCAGGAGGTCGATGAAGGGGCGCTTCTTCTCCACGCGCGTCTTGCGGTACCACCACCGGAAGTACCTGGGCAGGGGCGGCAGGGGCGGTGAGCGGGGGGGGGGGGCGCCACGCCGACCCCG
>NW_025336036.1:0-31245 GCF_004798865.1 Varanus komodoensis
ACAGAGCAAGTCAGAAGGGTCCTCCCGGGCCATCTAGTCTGACCCCCAGCTCCAACCGGCTCTGCTCATGACATGCCCATCATATGCATGGCTAGCCTGTCTTTGAACATCCTTACCAATGGGGCCTCAACCTCCTCCCATGGAAGCCCATTCCATACCCTCGGGGTCCTAACTGTCAGGAAGTTCTTCCTGGCATCTAAATGGAACCTGGGTTCCCTGAGCTTTGCTCCATTGGAGCACGTCCTGCCCTCCTCTGCAGGAGAGACAGGTCTCTACCCACCTCTGTGTGACATCCCCTCACATACCTGTATGTTGCCAACAGATCCCCTCTGAGTCTCCTCTTCTCCAGGCTGAAGAGACACAGTTCCCTCAGTCTGGCCTCATATGGTATCCCCTGCAAACCAGCCACCAACCTTGTGTCCCTATGCTACACTGACTCTAACCTGGCTATATCCTTCTGTAACGAGGGGCCCAAAACTGAACACAATACTCCAATTGCAGGCGCACCAGAGTCATATAGAGTGTTAGTAATACCTCTCTCGATCTAGAAGCCACACTTCTGGCTATGCATCCAAGGGTGGCATTTGCCCTCTTAACCACTGCATCACACTGCTGACTCATGTTTAGCCTGCAGCCAACCAGCAACCCAAGGTCCCTTTCACAAGTGCTGCTCTCCAGCCACTTGTCCCCTAACCTGTACTTATGACACGCATTCCTATGCCCCAAGTGCAGGACCTTGCACTTATCCACATTGAACGCCATCCTGTTGTCTCCTGCCCACTTCCATAGTCCATCCAGATCCTTTTGGGTCTGGAGTACCTTCTCCTCAGTTGTGGCCACTGCTCCAGTTTTAGTATCATCTGCGAATTTGATCAGCAGACTGTTCACCCCTTCTTCCATGTCATTGATGAAAAGATTAAACAGGATCAGCCCCAGGACAGAGCCTTGGGGGACCCCGCTTGTCACTGGCCAACATCCTGATAATTCCCCACTAATGGTTGCCCTCTGCTTTCGGTCAGTCAACCATGCCCTAATCCATGGGTCCTCAAACTACGGCTCGCAGGCTGGATCCGGCCCACCATGCCCATTTATCCAGCCCGCCTCAAAGGTTTTGGACTCGCCCTGCGCGCACCCACCGCCACCTGCCTCACCCCATGCATGCCCACCGCCGCCTCTCCACGCATGTGGGGAGGCGGTGGCTTGCTCACACGGAGATCGTTTTGGACTTGCTTGGAGAAAATTATCTCCAAGCGAGCAAGTTGCTGCCTCAGCACATGCACACCAACCCCACCCCCTTGCCAGCCTGCGCACATGGCCGGCACCGCCTTACCAGCCCGCGCTCCACTGGCACCTTTCAACTGGCCCCCTGTTGAAAAAGTTTGAGGACCCCTGCCTTAATCCATCGGACAGTGCATTGGTCTATCTCTATCCCAAAACTCCTCAGTTTTTCAACCAGGATATCATGGGGCACTTTGTCAAAGGCCTTCCTGAAATCCAGGTATACCACATCCACTGCATCCCCTCCATTTAGCCACCTTGAAACCTTGTTGTAGAATTCCACAAGGTTTGTCTGGCATGACCTGTTTTTGTGGAAACCGTTTTGTTTCGCCAGCCTCCCTTCCCTACATAGCATCGCTAGATCGCTCACTATTATGAGCATGGCGTCGGGACGAGACAGATGTGATTAACGGGGCTCCATTACCACGCTGGTAACTGCCCGGTGGTGGGCTGTGGGGGCCCAATCTAAGCCCTGTAGGGGTGAAGATAGATTGCTTGGCAAAGTTCCCAGCAGGTGTCTGGATGGCAATTCTGCGCTTACTGGGAGAAAATCAAGCTTTTCTCAGCTGGATGGTACAGGAGAGATCTCAGCTCTCTGTAAGTCCTCGGCATGCGCTTTTTGTTTAGTCTACTTTAGCTATTAGCATCAGATCTACTGGGAACTATTTTTATTTCTTTTTCTTTTTTTTTGCAATGATACCCGTGAAAAAAGCTGCATTGTTTGCTAATTGATATAAAAGAAGAAACAGAAAGCCCTTCGGATGGAGGAGGGAAAGAATTCTTCCCCCCACCCACCACGGAATTGAAAGGCGGCGAATTACATGAGAAAGAGAGACAGAGCTCTTTGTAAGTAAGGAAAAGATTTTTTTTCCCCTTAATCTCTCCAAGGGCAAGAAATGAAACAATAAATTAATGTTCAATTGAACGATAGAAGTAATCTTCTTTTGTGTTGGACTACTTCCAAAATAACAGCCATCTTTGCACCTTTATTCTTGGGACTCTTGGACCCCTGCCAAGGCTGTGAAATCACTGCCAATATGGAAGAAATTAATATGGAAGAAATTAAAGAAATTCAAAAAACACTTTTGGAATACAGACCTCTTTAGCAGCCTTGCAGCGATCTCTACAGGTAATAATATTGCAACAGAAGACTGTTTTAATTAAACAACTTGACTGTTTCCTAATTGAATCAAAAGTCGGCTTTGATAAGTTAGTTTTTTCTATTAATCAAGCTTTGACCAAACGATGTGTATCTGAGCAGAATATGCAAAATATCCAGCAAGCAGAAGAAAAAATTGAAACTGAGAAGATAACAAGTGAATTATTATGGGATGGACCTATAAATAGACAACAAGCAGATGGATATTTGGAGAGTAAATCATTATGGGATGGGCTTGTAAATAGACAACATGCAGATGGATATTTGGAAACATCAGGAATAAAAAAGCCTCCGTGTGATTTGCTTGTTAAGCTGGAAAAAGAGAAGATAGCTGGGCTACAGTCCAAGACACATGATCTACTACAGACACTACGATATTCTAATGTAAAACAAAGAAGCAACGGGCGGACACGATTTATTACATGATTTATTACAGGCAGGTTTTTTTGTACGAGTGGAAAAGTTGGCACAATCTGGAGCTAATCAGGATGAGGTTATTGGATTTGCTTGCTATGTTGGAGAAGGAGAAAACAGTTAACCATTTAAGAGAGGCTTTGTTTATGTGGCTACATTTGGAAATTCTACTACAGATATCACTCTGTTATAATGTAAAGAAAACAGAAAGGTTTGGTAGAGGTGTAAAAAAAAAAAGCAAAGGGAATATAAGAGAATCTTTCTTGCTATTTCAAAAAGGGGTGACGCATAGAGGTTGACATGCTCATATGTAACGTAGAAAAACTAAGCTACTGTTTTTGGGGAAGCATTAGTAATTTAGTTTAAAGAAATTTCGGCTAAAAGTTACTATAGGTATTAGTTATCACCAAATAGATAAATTAATGATGCTTTTAAAGATGCTAAGTGGATGTTTTTGATTTTATCTGTATTTGGAAATAAGAGAATTCATTATAGGTATTAATAGTCACCAAATAGAGTTGTTAAGTCATTTTTAGAGATGATAAATGGATGCTTTTGATGTTATTTGTAATTGTAAAGATTTTTCTCTTTCTTTCTCTTTGTTCCTCTTTTCATCTTAAAAAGGGATGATTTAAATAGGCTGGTATGTGCACATGAGATACAGAAAGGCTAATTTAATGTGGTTGGTGAAAACTTAACAACTTAGCTTAATGAAACATTGTTAAATGGATGTTTTTGATTATATTTGAAATTGAAAATAGGAGAACTTACTATTTAAAAAAAATATGAATGACTTTTATGGGATGGTAAGTTTATATGTGATACTGTATGGAGTTAACTATATTTGATTAAATGGAGTTTAAGTCAGATGAAACATTAGTGAGTTTAAAGAAAATTGGCTTAAAGATATCACTAAGCAGAGTAGTTAGGATGCCTTTTGAGATGTCAAATAGATCCTTTTGAAGTTACTAGTAATCGTGGTAGTGAGGAAGTTATTTTTTATTAGAAAAATGGATAGATTTTGAATTGTTCAGAAATGTTTAGATGGAAATTTATTACTGAAGAAGAAAGAAGATGTTGTAATTTCACCCAACCTGGAGAAGCTTCCCTTAAATAATGGTCAAGAGAAGCAGGACTTTGTAAGAAAAGATGAGATTGATTTTACCAATAAAGAAGATGGAAGAAGGAAGATAGTGACTTCTATCAAATTTGGAATTACATTTTTATTTGGCTGGAGAAACGGGACTTGGTTTTGATCTAAAGATGTTTTCATGTTTTTATAAGAGGATTATAGTATGATCATAGAATGTTAAAAGACATGTTGTAGGGGGCTGACCCAGTAAATCTGATGTGTGTGATGATTGATATGTGTAGCTTTAGTTTAAAATCTTAATAAAAGAAAAAAAAACTATTATGAACCTTTCCATTGTTTTTCCTACAATGGATGTAAGGCTAACTGGTCTGTAATTCCCCATGTCCCTTCTACTGCCCTTTTTGAAAATTGGAACCATTGACGCCAGCCTCCAGTCCTCTGGCAATTCACCCGTTCTCCACGAGGTCTCAAAAATGGAGGCCAGCAGGCATTGAAAGAACCCCTGCCAACTCTCAAAGTACTCTTGGGTGTAACCTGTCAGGGCCTGGCGCCTTTGTGACATCCAATGCCCTGAGGAGCCCCTCGACTTCCGGGGGGGGGGTGACTCTAATCTTTGCCCCTAAGTCCCTGGCCTCATCTAATCTCCTATGCAAATCTCCCCCATCCTGCTTTGGGGAGAACACAGAGGCAAAATAGTCATTTAGCATCTGTGCCTGTTCCCTCCTATCAGTCACTGGATCTCCTTCCTCCTTATCTGAGTGCCAGCCACCCCTAATCAACTCGCTTGCCTTCCAGTAAACGATCCCAGGAGACTTTCCCCAGTCTGGCCTTCAGTTGGCAATAACTGGCACAGAAATGTGTTGAAATGATTGGCAGGTTAATACAGATATGTGTTGGAACAAATTTATCAGTGAATACATGCAGTAGTGGCACACATCAGAAGCAGACCCATCTTTCCATCCCTAAGTGCAAATTAACTGGGTTCTCATGCAATGTTAAGCCATGGTGGTTAGCATGTTATCTGAATCAAGCACACTTCCAACAGGGTGCTTTGTTTGTGGACACAAAGCCAATTCTGTAAGCCATGGTTTATTGTAGGGTTTGTTTAACCCTCCATGGTTTGGTGTGTTGTTGGAATCAAGACTCCACTTTCCTTGTGCTTCTCATTGAGCTGCTGATGGTTTGCACAGAAGTCACTCCCAAAAAGTTGCCTCTCTTGTTTTCTCAGGGCAAAATTTGTTTCCCAAGGACTGACAACAACTTGCACTGTGTTTCCCAACACCTTGCACTGTGCCTACCAAATGTCCCCTCAACCTCAGACTTTTCCCAACAACATGCAGCTGGCGGCATTCTTGGCAAGTTTTGTCTCCTGCCACCCTGACTCCTTTCCCCCCTCTGTGAGATGTTTCTCTCCCTCCAGTTTTCTCCAGTTGTGCATTATCTGTGCACTGGTCATAAAGGAGCTTGTGGGGGGAGCATGCTTTCACTCAGCATTACAGAGATGTTTTAGCACTTCACCAGGCTTAGTTGCCCCCGTATCTGTTCCCACAGTATGACTGACAGGCCACATTGCCTCCCCCAGTTCCCCCTTGCCACTTCCTGTGACTTCACTTTGGGGCTGGTTGACTTCTGACTATGCCCCCACCCCCTGGCTGGGGCTTGCACTCAACTCTGAAGCAGTTCCCACACCTACTGTAGCACCTGCCTTCCCTGGGCCAGCAGCAACCATGGGGAAGGAAGGATGGGGGGCTGAAGGCCCAAATAGGGCAATGGTGGAAGAGCCTTTGCTGTTCAGGGGAGCAGAGCAGGGAGGGCGCTCTTCTGGTGAAGGTCAGTGGTCTTTGAGTTGGGGTTGTAGGACCCCTGATAATTAGCAGAATACTCTCTGAACTCTAATTAGACTTTAACAGCTGTAAAGATGTTTGCTATCTTGGCTTAAGAGACTAAGATTTGTGGATGGTGAGAACTGACCTTGATACAACTGAAGCTTCTGCATGATGACAAGGACAACTGCCTCCCTCGTTTGTTTCCCTCCCCCCCCCCCCGCATTTTCCTTCTATAATAAGAGACTGCTGGGGCTGTGAACTAGGGAAGTAATTGCTTTTGAATTAATTTGCACATGATTAATTTTGAAAGTCAATTGTACTTCCTGGACAGGAACCAAAGTCTTGGGCAAAGTTATTAAAGAATTATGGACTTTCCTTTTTAAATTTTGAAGGGAGGTTTAAAGAAGTAATGGTTTTTCAAGCTGTGACGCAGAAGTAAGTGAGTTTGAGATGATTAGCATTGTATGTAGGACTTGGAAAAATGGATTTGGGTTTAACTTGGGACAGAAGTACAGAAGAAAAATTCTCCTGCTCCTTGAAGGAAGTTGCTGAGAAAGTTTAAGAGAATGTTTCTCCCTAGCAAATTAATTTAAACTAGAGTGTGATTAATAACTATAACTTTGCCAGAAGGTTGACTAATACACTGATCTTATCTCTTTTCCCTTGCCTCTTTTTCAAGGATTGTTGTGTGCTGGTTATCTAAAAACTTAACCATGAACTTAGTGTCTGTAAAGATCCAGCCCAAGAAACTTTTCTTATCACAATCTACTAGAAATAAATTGGTGAGAAGAACAGATTGGAGGAAGATGATGGAGACTGAACGATAATCTTTTACTACAGGAAGAGATATTGAAGAAGTCAGAAAAAGAACTGGAAGAATTTTTTAAACTAAATAATACAAGCAATGTATAGCAACAGTATGGGAAGCCAGCAAAGCATATATGAGAGGATTTTTTTAGCAATAGCATCTACGAAAAAGAGAGAGAAATTAGAACAAAATAAAAAACATCTGGAAGAATTCAAATATTAAAGGATCACCATAAAAATACAAGACAAATCAATCTTAATTGAATTTGGACAATTAAGAAATCAACTCGACATGATAGAGACAAAAGTGATGCAAAAGAAGTTGAGATTTCTAAAATAAAAACATTTTGAACATGCAAATAAACCTGGAAGATATTTAGCATACTGTCTTAAGAGAGAAATGGAAAGAAGCTCTATAATGAGGTGAAAAAAGATAATGAAATTACAGATGTTGAAAAGGAAATTCATAACCAGTTCATCAGGGTTTTTTTCAAATTTATATTAAAAATACCAACTTCAGAAGATGGAATGGAGCAGTATATAGAAAAAACATGCCTTGAGAAATTTACCCCTGAGCAGAGGAAAATACTGAATGATACTATTACTATTCAAAACTAGCACAAGGTATCAGAAACATTTTTTAAATAGATAAAGCACCTGGTCCAGATGGATTCACTGCTATGTGCTACAAATGTTTACAGGAAAAATTAATATTACCACTTCAACAAGTAATGAATGAGATGAAAGGAAAGAAGCTATTACCACCAATGTGGCAGGAAGCCCATATAACATTGATATATAAAGAAGTTAATGATCTGACTTTACCACATTCTTACTAACCATTTTCATTATTAAATGTGGATTACAAACTTTTTACTTCAATAATGGCAGAGCGATTAAGCAAATGTATAGAAAAACAAATTCATATAGATCAGATAATCCTTGTTTTGTGATAGATGCAATTGAATGAGTGAAGAAGAAGAAGAAGGCATTTATCTTTTTAGATGTGGAGAAAGCTTTTGATAATGTGTCTTGGCCCTTCTTAATGAAAATTCTTCAATATTTAGATGATAGTTCATGCTTTATGAATTGAATTCAAGCAATTTACACTAAACAACAAGCTAAAAATTTGATTTAATTTAAATTATTCTTGTAATTGGAAATCTTAGCAAAAAAAAAGATAAAACAAGACTCAAAAATTAAAGTCTTAAAAATAGATGGAGGAGAATACAAAATGAAATGTTATGCTGGTAATACAGTCTTGACCATTCTAATCCACATCAAGCTATTCAGTATAAAACAGAACAAATAGAAAAAATGGAGTTTATTCAGACTATAGGATTAATATGAGGAAAATGAAAATTATATTAAAGTTTGCAATGAAACAGGAATAAGAAAGTATAAAAAAGACTTCAGGATGTGAAATAACTTCAAACCCATATTTAGGGATAATGTAACAGGACATAATGATACACGATTTCAAGGCAATTACCAAACAATGTGGATGAAGATTCAAAAAGATCTACAAAAATGGACCGAACTAAAACTATCATGGTTGGGAAGAATTTCCATTATGAAAATGAATGTTCTATCCACATTGAATTGTCTATTTCAGATGCTGCCAATTTCTATACTGGGAAAAACTCTTCAAGAGTGACAAAGACATCTGAATGCTGAATGGTAAAAAGCCAAGGATTAGCTTCAGAATCCTTCAAGATTAAAAGGTGAGAAGGTCTCGCAGTACCTGATTTAAAACTATACAGTACCTGATTTAAAACCAACAAGGTTGCACACCCCCTGTCTCTCTCCAAGCATAGGTCATCCCACAGGGCAACCAAAGCTGTCTCCGTTCCGAATCCAGGTCTGAATCCTCACTGAAAATCAGATGATCCATTTCATCCAAGAGTGTCCGGAGTCGGTCAGCCACCACCCCACTAGAGCACCTTGCCCAGGAGGGGGAAATTAGTGAGTGCTCCATAATTGCTCATGACCCCTGGGTCCAAACTGGCCTTTTTCAGAAGTGGTCTAATAACAGCCTCCTTCAACCAGGCCGGGACCACTCCCTCTCCTAACCAGGTATTCACAGCCTCCAGAACCCCTTCTGCACTTTGCTCAGCCAGCCATGATGGGCAAGGGTCAAGTAGGCCGAACCAATCCAAGCACCTTGTCATTCAGGCCTCAACAACTGAAACAAATAGTTAAAGACAGACAGCATTAAAACAAGCAAAGGGGTATATTCATGACATGTGGAGGCTTAGTGGTGGGATATGACATCCTGAGGAGAAATATTCTAGGTGGGATATGAACATCCTGAGGGCAGAAAATATTCTAAAAGAGTGTGTGTGAGAGAGAGAGAGTGAGAGAGAGAGAGAACACCTCTGAAAGAAAGGCCATTTGAGGGACAGATAGCTGAGGCGATTTAGAAACATAGAGAAATAAGGGGGAAAAGGGAGTCAGAAGGGGCCGCCTGGGCCATCTAGTCTGACCCCAGCTCTGCTCATGTAATCCCCAACAAGAGGTTCTCCTTCATGCTGGCTGCACTATCTTGGCTGAGGATGTAACAGGAACCAAGTGTTCCCTGGAACCCACACTGGCCATTGTGTGAAGGGAAGAAACAGGGGCCAGTGGATGATTAATTAGCCATTGAAAGCAGTTCATTCATGCAGTTGATACATTATGATTGGTGGGTTTTTGTGCTGAAATTAGTAAAACCACAGTTTTTAACAGATGCGTTGCAAAACAAAAGGGATGCAAGGCAGGAAGTATAGCTTGTAAAGGGAACAGTCCATATGAATATAAAACAGTTCAATCGATCGAGCCCCAAAAAACTTCACGGTGTACATGTCAGGAGATCCACAAATCTTCCTGTCAACTTCTGAAAAGTCTGCTCAGATTGGTAACTGACAGACGTGCAGTGTATCAAGTAACTACCCAGCTTAATTAGAGAGGAATTGGCTGAGATCTCTAACACATTTCCCTCAGATAAACCTGTTGTCTATGCTGAATAAAAAGAGCAGTAAATGACAGAATCAAGTGAGGTTCTATTTTTTTCAGAAAGAAGTTTAGAAGCCTGGTGCCTCAGAAAGAGAAGTCAATTAAGTCTGTTAGTGACAAACTAACAGACTATTTTGATAAGTGGACTGCATCTGCCAAACCTAATTCTCAAGAGGGGATAAGAGATTTAATGATTTTAGATCAATTTTTATTTCAACTTCCCTCAGAGATTAGGCTTCTGGTAAAAGATAGGCTTCCAGAGAATGTCAAACAAGCAATGGATTGGGCTGATAAATTCATATTTAATAGAGGTGGTTGGAACCACCCTGAAAAGAAAGACTCTGAGTATAAAACAGCTTTTTAAAAAGGAGAAAACAGGAGGAGGGAGAGGAAAGAATGTGCAAGAGAACAGATATTACAAAAAGATGGGAGAAAAACATA
The DNA here is from genome assembly GCF_004798865.1 of Varanus komodoensis. Lineage (NCBI taxonomy): Eukaryota > Metazoa > Chordata > Lepidosauria > Squamata > Varanidae > Varanus > Varanus komodoensis. Next base: position 10,013 of record NW_025336036.1, read on the forward strand.
GAAGGAAATAAAGGTGGTTTCTGGAAAGGTAGACAATGCTTTGTATGCATTCTGAAAGGGCATTTGGCTTATACGTGCCCAAATAAACAAACCAACCAGACAACACTTGAGCATGCACGAAGTGTCACTAGAACTAGCTCAAAGACTGAAGGGGAACAGACTGGAGATCTGAACAGCTCAACAGACAGACTTGAAAGAGCCAGTCAAACCATTCCCTTCCCCACAACTAAGAAAAAAAAACAATCTGTGTGGGGTAATGATAGAGAAGATGGCACCGGATACTGAGCTTAGAGAGGTGGTACAAAAATGGGAGATATACTTTGGCTATTCTAGACACAGCAGTATCAGTAACTCTCGTCAGAGAGGATTAGATTGCCAAAGAAAATATTATTCCAGACAAGCACATACCTTTACAAGGTGTTTGTGGAAATTCTAAAAGTGTGCCATTAGCACTGCTGAAAATTAATCAGAGAGGACAAGAATATTTCCCAGTAGCAGTTATTAAAGAGCAGGAAATTTGGTAATTCGGGGAAGGGATGTTACGGGAGCGAAGGCCAGGATTCAGATTTGCAGACACTCAAAAGATTTGCTGCAAGGCAAGCCAGCAGGCCCAAAGAACAGGCTCCCAGGTGCAACAGACACTGATACATTGCAGGAAGAAGGCAGAGGCACAGACCGGGAAACTCCTGAGAGTACTGCTGAAATGTCCCAAGAAGAAAACCGTTGTTGTTGTTGCTGGTCGCGACCCCATGGACAACATTCCTCCAGGCCTTCCTGTCCTCCACCATCCTCCAGAGTCCACCCAAGTTCACACCGACTGCTTCAGTGACTCCATCCAGCCACCTCATCCTCCGCCGTCCCCTTCTTCTCTTGCCATCTATTGTTCCCAGCATTAGGCTCTTCTCCAGGGTGTCCTTCCTTCTCATTAGGTGGCCAAAGTATTTGAGTTTCAGTCAGGGTTGTCTCCTCTAGAACCAACCAGTTTGATCGCCTTGCAGTCCAAGGGACTCACAGGAGTCTCCTCCTGCACCACAATTCAGGAGTTTAAAAACAGGTTAAGACAGACCCAGATTTCAAGGACATAAGAGAGAGAGCTAGGTGGAAAGAGCCTAACACAGAACGAGACCGTTTCATTTGGGAGAATGAGCTAATTTTCAAGTCAGAAGGGTGCAAGAGTGGCCTGCTGAAGCCCTCCAGCAATTAGTATGTTCAGGCATGCCACCTCTGACAGTAGAGGTACCACAAAGCCCACAAGACTAGTGGGCATTGATTGCCTTCTCTTTCGGGAATTTGGCCTATCCCATTTTAAAGCCATCCAAATTGGTGGTCATCAGTACTTCCTGGGGAAGTGTGTGCCATCTTTTAGCTATGCTCTGTGCAAAGATGTGCATCCTTTTGTCTCTCCTGAATCTGCCACCAGTTGGATTCATGAGAGGACCTTGAGTTCAATATTACGGAAGAGGGAGAACATTTTCCCTCTCTGCACTTTTTCCACACCATGCGTTATTTTAAGCAGTTCTACCACAAATTACTTTAAACAGAGAGAAATGGGTGTATTCCTGCTGCTGGGTTATCTTCATCACAATAAAAATAAAAGCCTTTTGTGATTCAACTATATTTTGTAACCAGTGCAGTCTTGTAACAGTTTGCCCTGGTGAGTTCACTGGAACTTACTCCTTGGTAACGAGCCCAGGATTGCAACCCAGAGAGAGTTAGTGGCCTGTATGCTTCTCTAGTGATCTGTGGAGGTGCTTAAACAAAAGGTTTCTGGTTTTGTTTGTTTTTTCAACATGCTGATGGTTTGTATGTTGTAAATGTAACCCCTATGAAATATTGGTAGGGCTCAAAGGTGTGGGACTAAGAGTAGGGCTGTAAGAAATTAGAGAGCAGAAAAGCTGAGAGGGTCAGAGGTGTACTTGCCACGAGGTGTACTTTGCTGACTTGGGTCTAAGTATAATTCCTACAAGTTTGTGCTATCTTGCATGGCTTTTCCAATCAGGTCCTGTATTTCCTCCTGCCTCCCAGTACCTTGTTCTTTTAGGTTCATGCCTTTTAGACTGTAAGCATGCAGGCTTTCAACCTGCAAGATTATTTTGTCTAACTGAAAAAACAAGACTGCTATTATTAAATTGTAGTCTGCTTCTAAATTGTCCTGAGCCTAACTTACTCTTTGTTTCCCTCTAAAATGGTGTAGATGCCATGTTCTTCAAAGCACTGAGTTTCTGCTTCTGCATTAGCTTGATAGTGCTTGGAAGTAACCTTGCCAGTGAAAAGGAAACTTTTACAATCAGGTTCATAGTGTGTAATTGCCTGTCATGCCAACTGACCCAGGCAATAGGAAAGGGTGGGCTGGCTGCTGAGCCAAAGAGACAACTGGGCTCAGCACGGGCTGCTCAGACCCTTGTTCCTCATCTTTTCCCTCAGTCTGCCAGGTGGTATTCCAGTTGTCTCCCCTCTCCCTGCTGCAGTTGTGAGCCAGGTTGTCATGGCTTTGTCAGATTTCTTCCAGAGCTCATGAAAGAGCTGGACAACCAGCTTACACGATCCCCATTCTGACAGCCACTGACAGCCCTTCAAAGTGCACAAGTGGTACTGTGGAAGTGCTCTCCATGAAGGGCACAAACATTTTATTTAAAAAAAAATGCAAAAATGCACCAATATTTAAATTAATCTTTCTTTTTAGTTTTTGGCAGTTGGACATCTGTGGGGATTTGAAGCCTTAGTTTGGAGCAATGTCCAAGGGGATGCTTGCTGCCAAAGGGCAGTAGGTGCCAATCTTGGACATCGCTCAGAAATTGCCCAGAAAAAGGGCCCAATCCCTCCCCATCCTGTGGCTTCTCTTGAGAGCTGATGTGTTGGTAACTGTCCTGAGAAACGAAGGCACAAAGGTGAACATGGGGTTGGAGGGCATTTGCCCTTCCTTTATGCAAAGGCCTCCTCTTCTCTTCCTACTCTTTAGTTCCCCTGAACATGTTGGACTTTGTGCTCAAGGAAGAGCCATCATGCACTCCCACACCCTTTTCTGCAGAAAAAGAAGGCTTGGCACATAGGGCTGTGTAGCTGCCAGGTAAAACCACCCTTTCCCAGAGCAACCCATTTTTTCAAATAGGCGCTTTGATAGCTCTCAAAATTCCTCAGCAAAGGGGGAGGATGCAACTTGGGCAGGGGCCAAGAGGAAGATGCTCACACTGATGGGAACAAGAGAGAAGGTGGAGAGATGAAATCCGGGGGGGGGGATGGCGGAGTGGGGGGATCCTCTCTGAAAAGATCTGTTGGTTGTGAAGAGGACACGGGAGAGCACATGCATTGGGAGCTGCTGCTTTGCGTTGTGCGAACCAGATCAGTGTTAGGACTAACAGGGGAAGTGGGCTGGCAGTGCCTGGCGGTCCTGCAGCTCAACAGATGGCAATTTGCAGTATAAAATGGCGGGCAGGGGGAAAGTTACCCAACTGCTCAGCCTGCCATTTTTCTACTCAAAATTGCAAGTTCCTAAAGTCGAGCAAAAATATCAGCAGGGCATTCTTTGCGAATCAATGCATAGTTTCCTGCCTTGCACTGGAGCAATTATAGACTTGCAGCCAAGTTCTAACCTGTACATCATGAAAATTGCGTAACCCTTTAATCCTCCTTCCATGGAAACTCAGTTATCTCACATTACAGCCAAGCTCTTATTGCGTGTATTTCATTTAGGAATGAGAAAGGCCTTCATAATGTGAGATAGCTGTCAAGTTGTATCCATGCCAGGACTTTATTGTGCAGCCAGGCCTGACTTCTTAGGAAATCCAGATCAGCACCTATGTAAGTTGACGACCAATGTTTGCGTATGGGCTTGTCTTCCTTTTAAAATTCAAGGATAGCTTATGTCCTTTGTCCTGGACAGGGTGATGAGAAAAGGATGTGTCAACTCTTCCCTTTATTGCCTCTACCATTCACCCATAATGTCACTCCACAGACAGAGCTGAGATAGACAAAGGAGGCCCTGATCTGCATGCCCGACTTTCTGAAATGCGCATGCACAAAGGTGCTGCCTGGAAGATTAGCATGCCTCCTTTGTCCTGGACAGGGTGATGAGAAAAGGATGTGCCAAGTCCTCCCTTTCCTGGTCAATTCACAAAACTGGCTCTTGAGAAGCATTCAGTTAACACTCAGAGGCATAAGCAAGTGGGCATCACATGACCAGAGCAGTATTCCTCCTTAGAAGCTCTTGAGCATTTTCTGTCAGTGACCCTGGTTAGAGGGACCCTGGCAGATCAGTCAGAGGAAACCTAGGGGTGCTGGCAGACAGGGCTCCTAGAGTACCCATGAGACAGCATCAGCAGCTATTCTCTTCCTCCTCATTGGCTTATTGGCATTAAGAAAAGAGAAGAAAGAGGAGGGAAAATATGGGAACCAATATAATTATTTCCTCTTGACCGTCTGCATAGCTTCCACTCCCTGCACAGGTGGATGATGCTGCTGAGTGGGCCCCTGAAAAAGTCCTGTAACTGAGGCAGTGTAGAGGCAGTATAAAAGCTCTGCCTGGAAGCTCCGAAATTCCATGATGATCCTATCAGTCAAAAAAGGAGGCAATGGCATGCGGGAGCCCAGCAGCAGAGTGCCTCCACCACTCACCCCTGAAGTCACTCCGAAGAAGGTGCAGCGATAGACAAAGGAGGCCGTGATCTGCGTGGCCAACTTTCAGTCACGCGCATGCACAAGGGTGCTGCCAGGAAAAGCCCAGGGCACCTCCTTCCCATCGCCCGTTGGCCAGCAGGCACTGCCTTCATTCGGAGCTTGCAGGGCTCCTGCTAAGCAGGGACAGCAACCACTCTGGGAAAGGGACCGTGTCTGCATGTAGAGCTGGCAGGTGACCCTCACAAGCAGTTCTCGCAAGGCTTAATGCCTTCCATCAGCACAGCCTGATAGCAAAAAATGGCACCTGGAACATCGATGGGACCGCAGACCCATCTTGTGCCACAAATATTAACTGAAAGGCGCAAGTACTAGGGACATCTAGGACTCATCATTGAATTGTATTTATATTGTCCCTTTTTCCCTCCTGCAAAGGACCCAGGCTGAGGTAAGCTAGGGTGAGAGTCTGGCTGCCCCAAAGTCATCCGGCGACCTCCAAGGCCGAGAGGGGTTCGAACCCACATCTCCAGAGTCCTAGTCCCACACTCTTACTGCCACTCCACTGGCCGTCTATAGGAACCCCATGCAAAGTGCTGCCTGGAAAAACATTGTGCTTTGCTAAACTCTTTTCATGGAAAATCTGCCCAGCCTATCTGGTGTGGCTTTCTTCCAGCTCTGCCTTGATGCTCCTTACTCACTGCCTAGATAGATGTTCTTTCTTAGGTAGGAGTGCTTGGCCCTTGTACAAACTCTTCCTTTCCAGATGAAATAGACAACATTTTTTCTGCCTTTTTTGGGGGGATTTTGAGAATTTAGGAGACATTTCTCAGGATGCAGGGGTCCAGTGCAATGTATTAGTGCATGGAAGTCAGTTGCAGTGGGGAAGGGGGTGAGCTTCATATGTTTTCATTTTTAGTCTTCTTCCAGCCTTTCTGGCAGCTTGGGTTTTCCTCTGAAAAGCTCCCGTGAGGTCTCAGCTGGGGCTTAGCTGGAGAAGCTGCAAAGGCAGAATAGTAAAAATGGTGAAGCAGAGTGCTTGGCCACCTTCTTCCATAAGGGAGGCCCTGGAGTCCTGAAACCTGAGAGGTTTCCCTGAAATTCCCACCTCTTTTCAGAACTTTTCATGTGCAGTATCTTCTCACCCCTCCTCACAACAAGCACTTGAGAATTGATAGACTGAAAAATTTGGCACAGAGCAGCTACGAACTCCCCCAACTGCTCTGCATTGTATACATAAGATAAAGGCAGCACCCAGCAATAACAGAGGAAAGGTATATATATATATAAGAAGAAAATAAAATACCATCTCACCACTTGACCCTTCCTTCTTTCCTTCCTGCCTCATTAAAGCAAGTTCACCTACCGGAGGTAGTTTGTGCTCAGTTCATCTAGTTTGTTCATTGGAGAAGATGCAAGCAAACCATGACAAGGGTTGGACCCACAGTCAAGGGTTGTGTATGGGTTGAATGTGGGTTGTTGTTCTACCATGAGTTGTTGTCGGAACATGGCTTATTATCTGTTAAATGCAAACAACCCATGAAGTTGTTTAACCAGGGTTAGTTGTTGGTTTGTGAAGTTTGGTTTTCTATCTCAGCTGAGTTCCAACAACAGAATAACTCAGCATCCTGCAAGAACCTACAGTTCCATAATCTACCCTCACCCCTGCAGTGTTGTCTGAACCCAGTCCTTTTCTTTAGAGGAGTTGAAGAAGAGACCAAACCAGGCAACTAGCCAAGTTCATTTTTTCCTAACTTGCTCCCAGCTGCTCTCAAGGGAAGAGGCAAACAATTGGCAGTGGCACGCTGACTGTTCGTGGAGATCCATAGGCGTCTACGTGTGTGAGGGGAGGGGGCATGTTGATGGCCCCCCATCCTGCAGCCTTTTGAGATCAGCCATCATTGCCTAGCAGTGCAGATTAAAAAGACATTGTGCAGACACCCCCTCTTTTTCTTGGGTCTAGCCTACAGCTGGTATACTGTAATATAAGTTCATTGTTCTGTGTCCTACAATCTGGGATGAGTGAGAATAGGTCTTTTCCTTCTTCTTTGTGACAGCCTTTCAGCTACTGGTAGAGCGCTATCATGTCACCTCGAAGTCTCAAGGCTGAACACGCCCAGTTCTTTCAGCCTCTCCTCATAAGACTTATTTTCCAGGCCCCGGATCATCTTTGTTGCCCTCCTCTGAACCCACTCCAGGTAATCAGCATCCTTTCGAAACCTGGGTGCCCAAACTGGAATGCTGTATTCCAGGTGGGGTCTCACTAATGCAGAGAAGAGGGGAATGAATACTTCTCTACTTCTGGAAGTGATGCCTGTGTTTATACCTCCCAAAATAGTGTTTGTCTTATTGCAGCCGCATCACACTGCTGACTCATATTTGACCTGATATCTACACCAGCTCCAAGGTGCCTTTCACTCTCAGTACTGTTGAGCCAAGTGTTCCCCATCTTGTATCAATGCAGCTGATTTTTAAAATTATTTTCTTTTATGCCTGGGTGGAGGACCTGGCATTTGCCCCTGTTGAATTTCATTCTGTTGCTTCCTGCCCAGTGTTCAAGCATCTCTAGGTCTCCCTGGATCTTCTTTTTGTCTTCCGGGGTGCTGGCTATTCCACCCAGTTTAGTACTGTCTGCAAATTCATGCCTTATCTGGAAGCACCCTAAATCTGGGAGAAGGGATGCTGCCCACGCACCCAGGGCCCTTCCTTGTTCGGAAGCAGGAGGATGCAGAAAGAGGGAGAGGCAGGGTGAGTGAGCCCCCTGGCTAGTGGTGGCTTTTCAGGGACTCAGAGAGATCTTTCCCGTACCTCCCACCTGACACTTTTCCACTGGAGTTGCCAGAGGCTGATTCTGCAGCCTTCTGCATGCAATTATGTGGTCCACCACTGTGGTACAGCCCTTTCTCTTCTTCAGGAAGGCCGTCCCCAATGAACTGAAGGGATTGAGCGATGCATGTGAGATATGTCACCTTTCGATAGGTTGGCATCGAGAACGGGCCAATAAAAGCTGCGGAAACCTGAGATAAGTGCAAGCTTATTTGCATGAAGAACGGTATAAGAGCAGCAGGATGAAGACGACTGATTTTGCACAAGAGGAATCTTGGTCTGAGAAAATTCACTTCTTGAAGTGTAAGTAGACTCTCTTGGGAATCTGGTAATATTTTTCTTGTCTCAGTTTTATTCCTAGCAGAGCAACAGTTTCAAATGAAGAAAAGCCAAGTGACTTATAGGAAAGAATATGCTTCTTATCAAGGGTTGGAATAATACGGTATTCTTCTTGCTGGAAGCTTGTTGCCTGCTACTGTCAGATCAGTTTTAATAATTAAATATAAACACAAATAATTGCATAGGTAAGGCATGAGAAGGACTGCCGTTCAGTGGTGAAAAATGTGCCCTGGGTGCCCATCCCTGGCACCTCCAGGTAGGGCTGGGAAAGCGTCCTGCCTGAAGTCCAAGAGAGGCAATGGCAGGGTTGGGTGCACTACTGAGAAAAAACAAATAAGGAACCTCAAAATTGTCAAGTTAGATTGAGCATTGGGGGTGGGTGGGAGATACAGTTGGGTAATTTAAGGTGCATTGTTTGAACATAGTACAAAGAAAAGTTTCCCAGGCAAAAGTTGAGATTTGAACGTGCTGGCTTGGCTGTTCAACCTCTGAGATGCTCTTCTTTCTGAAAATCCCTGATGACGGACCACCAGAGCATGTCATATGCTGGGCTTTAACCATTCTGCGTCTCTCCTTTCACTGACTCCACTGTCTCTTCTGTTTTTGCTGAGGGAGGCTGGGGTGGTTTAACTCACAGGGCAGTTGATACGACCCAATAAACTCCCTCCATGGAGATCAACAATCACAAGGCTAACGGGGACCAGTCACTGAGCACGAAGGAAGCAATGATCCTGTATGGGCTGGAGTTCAGGGTGAAGCAAAAGAGACAATTGCCAGTTCCTGGGCTAAGTAAAGGCATTTCTGAGACTCAAAGCTGCATTACAGGAATTTGGGTGGTTTGTTATTCAGTACTAAATGGTTTGTGATGGTGGCATGGGGCACCTCTACCTGGATGCTTGTTGGTGAAGGTAACTGGTGGGGGACACTTAAGGATTGGAGATACTTCCTGCTTTAGATCCATCTCCTATTAAGGCCATTGGGTTCAACTCCCTACTCATTCAGGATCACAAGTTAAGTGTCCCTGACAGAAGGCTGTCCAACTAACTCATGAATGCCTCCAGTGCAGGAGAGCCCATGACCTCCTGGGGAACTGGCTGCACTGTTGTACTGCTCTAACAGTCAGGACGTTTTCCTGATGTTCAGCTGGAACTTGGCTTGCTGGAACGTGAGGCAGTTATTCCATGTCATATTCTCTGGGATGATCAAGAAGAGATCATGTCCTTCCCCTGTGTGACTCGAAGTTCTTCAAAAACTTGTGGAGTGCTATCATATCTCTCCTCAGTCTTCTCTTCTCTTCTCAAGGCTAAACATGCCCCATTCTTTCAATCTCTCCTCACAGGGCTTTGTTTCCAGTCCCCAGATCATCCTTGTTGTCCTCCTCTGAACCCTTTCCTGTTTGTCTGCATCTTTCTTGAAATGTGATGCCCAGAATTCACTCATTCACTCATTTACTTTCTTTCTTTCTTTCTTTCTTTATTTATTTATTTATTTAAAAAATTTGTGCCACAGCACCTCTGGACAGCTCACCATCACAAGATAAAAACACAATAAAAACATAATAAAATCCAATAACACATTAAAAGTAACAATAAAATACAGCAGTTAGTTATGGCAATTAGCTATTATTATTTTTTAAAGGAAGGTCTTTGCCTGGTGCTGAAAAGAAAGTAAGGAAGGTGCCAGGCAAATCTCCTTGAGGAGACCATTCCAGATACGGGGAGCTCCTGCAGAGAAGGCCCTCCTCCTAGCAGCCATCCCTCTCACCTCCTTAAGGGATGACTCACACAGGAGGGCCCCCCCTGAGGTGATAAAATAAAATACTCAAGGTGGAGCCTAACCAGTGCTGAGCAGCACCTCGCATGATTTGGAAGCTGTGTTACTTTTAGTGTAGCCCAATATAGCATTTGCCTTTTTTGCAGCCACATCACATTGTTGACTCATATTCAGTCAGTGATCTATGACAATTCCAAGATCCTTCTCACTTGCCACATTGTTGAGCCAAGTGTGTCCCATCTTGTAACTGTGCGTATGGTTCCCCTTTTTAGGTACAGAACCCAGCATTTTTCCCTATTAAATTTCATTCTGTTGCTTTCAGCCTATCAAGATCACTTTGAATTTTGCTTCTGTCTTCCAGGGTGTTAGGTATCCCACCCAGTTTTGTGTCCTCTGCAAATGTTGAAGAGTACTGAGCCATAAACTCTTTAAGTTTGCTTTCATGGGTTGCTTGACTAGGGTGGCAATCTGTAAATGGAAAGGCTGTGCATGAGGTACCAAGCTTTGCATACTTGGCTGAAAGCAACCTCTCAATTCAGTTCCAGCCGGGGACACATAGGTTGAACTTTCCATATTAAAGGATAATTAGGCAGCCATAGCTCACATGGTACCCTCCGGGACTCTTTTGCTCCTGACTCTCTCCAAAGCCTTTGCCATGTGAAACTTTAACTCTCCGCTCCACCAAGGCTTCTACATTCAGATGCTTTGTGGGATTGAGACAGGCTCCTCTGCACCCACTTTTCTTGCCCCTGGTTTTCATTTCTCTGCCTTTCTGTTTGTTCCATTCTACAAGCGCAAGGTGGTGCTCTGGTACTGTGGAATTCAAAAAGACCTGAGGATCGCATAGCACAATTTCCGGATAATACTGCACCTTTCTCCATCTAGAAGAGGTTGCTGAGATACTGGAAAAGCATGGGAGAAGCCCTGGGGAACAATGACACCATGCAAAGCAGACTGCTATGAGTGAGGAAGCATGGACCCAGAGTAATGACTCATGCAGAAAAGCCTCTGCTCAAAAAGGCAAAATTCAGGAAAAAAATGCATCATGGCCAAGCATTTTATAGCACAAAAAGCAACATCAGGGCACACTGAAGGCAAGCACAATTGTTGTGCCTGGAGCTTCCCTAGACTGTGATCCACTTTATCAGTTACCTTTATTAGCAGACTGTGCAGCAGCTGGGCACTGGCTGCAGACTGCACACACCAGGGGGCAGCAATTTGGGGAAATTTGGAAGCCACCCCCACCACTCATGGGCTTCATATCCCCTGGGAATATAGTAATGAAGCCATAAAACAAATTCTTACTATATTTAATTACTGGGAAATCCATTGCTGTGAAAAGCTTGCTTCACTCCTGAGAGAAAGATGCTTATGCATGCTTCTACTAAGTACATTAATGGGGACTTTGGGGCTTCTTCCTATCCTCCCCTTTCTTTTCCATGTTGACAGCTACAGAGAGTTAGGCATTTTCTAGAATTTAGGGAGATTTGTACACAACCGTAGCTTGTTAGTACGCATCTTGCATTTGGTGTTGGCTGAGGAATGCACCAAGTGTCCAAGCAAACTAGTGATCCTGGGGAAAGCATCCATAGAATGAGGAAGCCCTGCAGCCAGAGAGACACACGTAAGTTTATCTTTGACTATTTATTGGTAGTCTGCATCCATATTCCAAGTTTGAGTTCAATACACAACATGGAATCTTTCACACAAGGGCCTTTTTCTATTCTCATTCTCCTCAGGTTTAAAAAGAAGTGATCTTAGCAAATGAGGCCCCTAAAGTAATTGTTCATTGTTCAGTCACAAAGTCATGCCCAACTCTTCATGACCCCATGGACAATATTCCTCCAGACTCTCCTGTCCTCCAACATCCCTCAGAGTCCACCCAAGCCCACACCCACTGCTCCAGTGACTCCATCTCCTCCTCTGCCGTCCCCTTCTCCTTTTGTCGTCAATCGTTCCCAGCATCAGGGTCTTCTCCAGTGAGTTGTTCCTTCTCATTAGGTGGCCAAAGTATATGATTTCCTTTAAGATTGACTGGTCTGATCTCTTTGCAGTTCAAGGGACTCTCAGGAGTCTTCTCCAATACCACAATTCAAAAACATCAGTTCTTTGGTGCTCAGCCTTCCTTTTGGTCCAATTCTCACAGCCATGCATTACAACTGGGAAAACCATAGCTCTGACTATACGAACTTTTGTTGGCAGGATGATGCCTCTGCTTTTTAGTATGCTGTCTAGATTTCCCACAGCTTTTCTCCCAAGCAGCAAGTGTCTTTTAATTTCTTGGCTGCAGTCTGTGGTGATCTTGGAGCCCAACAAAATAAAATCTGTCACTAACTCCATTGCTTCCCTATCTATTTTCCAGGAAGTGATAGGACCAGATGCCATGATCTTAGTTTTCTTGATGTTGAATTTCAAGACAACTTTTGCACTCCCCTCTTTCACCCTCATCAAGAGACTCTTTAGTTCTTCTTCACTTTCTGCCATTAGAATGGTATCATCTACATATCAGTTAGAATCAGAGCAGTGTAGGGCCACAAGGTTGGTGGCTGGTTTGCAGGGGATGCCATATGAGTCAAGACTGAGGGCTCTGGGTCTCTCCAGCCTGGAGAAGACTCAGAGGGGATCTGTTGGTGACATAAAGGTATGTGAGGGGGTGTCACACGGAGGTGGGTAGAGACCTGTTCTGCAGAGGAAGGCAGGATGCGCTCCAATGGAGCAAAGCTCAGAGAACCAAGGTTCAATTTAGAAGCCAGGAAGCACTTCCTGACAGTTAGGACCCCAAGGGTATGGAACGGACTTCCACAAGAGGTGGTTGAGGCCCCATTGGTGAGGGTGTTCAAAGATAGGCTAAACATGCACATGGCGGGCATGTCATGAGTGGAGCCGGCTGGAGCTGGGGGTCAGAAGGAGGCCCCTTCTGACTCGCTCTGTTTCTATATCTGAGGTTGTTGATATTTCTCCCAGCAATCTTAATTCAAGCTTGTGATTCATCTAGCCTGGCCTTTCGCATGATGTACTCTGCATATAAGTTAAGTAGGCAGGGCAACAATATACAGCCTTGCCATACTCCTTTCCCAATTTGGAACCAATCAATTGTTCCATATCTAGTTCTAATTGTTGCTTCTTTGCCCACATAGAGGTTTCTCAAGAGACAAATAAGATGGTCTGGTACTCCCATTTCTTTAAGAACTTGCCACAATTTGTTGTGATCCACAGAAGCAAAGGCTTTAATGTAGTCAGTGAAGCAGAAGTAGATGTTTTTCTGGAACTCCCTAGATTTCTCCATGATCCGGCATATGTTGGCAATTTGATCTCTAGTTCCTCTGCCTCTTCAAAATCCTGCCTATACTTCTGGTAGTTCTCAGTCCACATACTGCTGGAGCCTAGCTTGTAGGATTTTGAGCATCACTTTGCTAGCATGTGAAATGAGTGCAATGGTGCAGTAGTTTGAACATTCTTCATGCAGTGTGTAACTAAACCATGGGATTCTCTTCCACAGGACACAGTGATGGCCACCAAACCGGGCAGCTGTAAAGGGACTGGACAAATTCATATTTGTGACCATAGGCCAGTTGCCAGGGAACCTGACCTGTTGCAGCCATGCCCCGTTTGTGGGTTCTCTGGAGGCATCTGGTTGGGCACTGTGAACAGAATGCTGTACTAGATGGAGCCTCATCATAGACTCATAGAATACTAGAGTTGGAAGGGGCCATGGAGGCTGTTGCAGGAGACCAGCTTACACCATCCCACTCAGATGGTGTCTGGTCCCTTGGTCTGGTCCAGCAGGGCTTTTTCTCATGCTCTTAGAATCATCCTTTGCCAGAAGTGTCTACTGAATCACTTCATTCACATCTTTGCTTGCAGTCTGTCTCTTCCGTGACATCTGAAAGTTACGGTTTCTTCATCTCAAGTTGCCTCTATCAGTAAACAACCTGCTGTTTTAATTCCTGAGATATCACAAATGGCACTCTCTCTGGCCAAGCCATGCACAAGACCAGCATAGCAAGCACCATTAAACTATTATGTTGAAACACAAATGAAACTGTCTTTCTCTGTCTCCAAGTCTTTTTGTCACATCATTTGGTTATTTTTATTTGTTCCAGGGTGAGATGATGGCATCTAACAAGGATAACTCCCAGGAGGTGCTCCAAGCTTTGCAAAGTGTCAGTAAGGCAGAGCATGTGAGAGAGGATGTGGCAAGAATGATGAAACCTTATGCCAACTGGGAAGAGTATCTGAAGCCAGCCCCTCTCTCCATCGCCATCCTGAGCGAACTTGTCTTGATTTCTTTAAGACAGGATGATTTCTCCATCAACACCAACCCCCCAAAGGATGGCTTCAAATACATCAGATACCCAGAGTCTTTCAGGGCCTGTTTAGCCCAAGTGAGTAACCAAGGCTGGGAGGCTTTCTGTGAGGCACACGTCAACATGGATAAGATCCGTCTTCTCTCAAGCGCTGTTCCAGGGCTGGTAAAGGTCATTGTTCAAATTCTTTTCCAAGATCTTACAGTAATGGAAATTATGCTGCCGAATCAACTGAAGAACCTACACAAAGTAGCTGCGGAATGCACAACATGTGCTTCAGCAGTGAAGGACAAGTTCACTGCTCTGATCTCTCTTGTCCAGGAGCTACTGGAGGCCTCTCTGAATGCTGAGCATGTATATGGGCAATTACTGGAAGAGGCTAAGATAGAACTGGAAAGAGCAAAAATCAGGCAGCAGGCTGCTGAGGAGACTAAGAAAATAGCAACAGAGCATCATGAGAAGATGAAAGAGCAGGTTGACAAGATTTTCACACAGTACAAAGAAGCCATGAAAGCCGTTCCTAGTGGATGGGATGCTGTGGGGATGGATATTGTTCAGAATCTTGTAAATGGATTTTTAACTTTAGGAACAGCATTTTGTAACCAGTATGCTGGAAGAGCTGGCATGCCGCAGCAACCTCAAGGAACTGAGCAGGCAGACAAATCATATAACTTCTCACAGATTTCCATATGTACAATGGCACCTTCACTTCTGATAAAAGCAACACAGCTCCAAAATTTGATTAATGGTCCAAGCAGTCTCAAAATGGATCAAATATATGATCAGGAGACTGGGAAAGTTAAAACCAACTGGATAAAATGTATGTTGGAGTCCATTAAAGGCGAAATAAACAGCAAAGAAAAATGTGAGGCTCAAGTGAGCGCCAATTCCATCTGTAGCAGGGGCATTGCCATTTGTGAAAACCTAGAAAAAATTGCCAAGTCCAAAGAAGAGCCAGAGATGAGCAACATTGTGAATGAGATTTCAAACCTGCACAAGGAAGCCATGGTCTTTGATTCCTACAGCAAAGCCTGCCTAAATTCCCCAGCATTTCATGGCACACCACCAAACCTGGATAGAAGTCTGCAGGAACTAGCACAGCAGGGTGGTGGAAGGGGATCATCAGCGGTAGAAAGTGCCCTCTTAAAAGCACAGCAGAGC
Organism: Varanus komodoensis; assembly: GCF_004798865.1. Classification (NCBI taxonomy): domain Eukaryota; kingdom Metazoa; phylum Chordata; class Lepidosauria; order Squamata; family Varanidae; genus Varanus; species Varanus komodoensis. Next base: position 25,027 of record NW_025336036.1, read on the forward strand.
TGGGAAGCTCTGAAAGCCACCCAGGAAGCCTATCAGAAAACCTTTGAGAACCTCAAGAAGGAGAACGAAAAACTGGCAGAGATTTATGCTGATATGAAAAAATGCGAGGTGAAAAAAATTGACTTTGAATTGGCCCAAAAGATGCTGATCCAAGGTCTGAAGGCTCTGGGCCATATGAAGACACAGTGGGAAAAAATGGTTAGATTCTTTCATATGATTTCGAACCTGATTGACACCTGCCTCAATCAAAATATCAAGCAACTTATCAGCACTGCTGAAGGTGTCCCTAAAATCGCCGGGTATTCTCCCAAATCCTTCATCGTTGATATGATTTATGACCAGGCGTTCACAACTTCCACTGTAGCGCACCTGGTGAACATGATTGCTGAGACGTATACGGAGGTCTCCGAAAAGCACCTGATGGATCGTGTGAGCAGCCTAGGAAAGCTGATCACCATGCAGGTCACTGATTCTGATTTCATGTCCGAGAGGGATAAGTTGATAAGGGGCTGTGAAAATGCTCAGCGAGCCATTTATGAAATGGTGATTGCACATAAGAAGGATTTTGACGACAATATAGAAGCCAGAGCAGCCAGCATTGAGGAGACATTGAAAGCTGCATTGCCACCAGTGGATGAAAAATCGAAGGGGAGAATAGAAGAAGCTGCCAAGCAAGGTTACAAAGCCGCCATGAAAGAAATCACTCCAGCAGAGGAAGGTCAATACATCTAGAATAAAGTCACAGCAATCGATGCAAATACTGCCCGTAAACCACAGGCAGAAGTTAAGGATATGGTCCTGTAATTTTGTTCTTCTTTTGCTACAAATATAGCTTGCTGAGTTTAGCCAAAAGAATTCCAATCAAAAGCTCCCCCATCCCTTGTGATCTCTGAAATGCTTCTCCCATATCAGGCTTATTTCTATTCTCCAGGAAACAAAAATGATGAGAAAAGTTAGTAGCTGTGGTTTGAAATGGTACAGCTGATATCGATGGCAAAAAAAAGAAAAAAGAGCAAGAAGAAAAAGAAAGAAAAGAAGAGTGAGATGAAGTTTAAGGCTACCAGCCTATACCTGCCTACTTTGGGGTGAAGCTCATGAAATACAGTGAGACTTACTTCTGTGACACATTTGTCCTTGTCCAGGGATATTATGCCATGGGATTTTTGCATTTAGCTGATCATGGGTAACAAGGTAATGTGTCCCATGCCATAATGCAGGTACAAAGCATCATTAAATTATAACTTAGAATTCCTGTATTATTACATGGAGTATTTAGATACCAAATTTTGAGCACAGGCTTGCCTTTTCATCTTTTGCTTTACTGTCTTAAGTAGGTTGTTCTGGTTTGCATGCAATATAACAGCATTGAACAATACTCAAAATATCCATCACTGTTACAACCGAAACTCATTTTTAAAGTATTGTAAGTTTGATTCTAGAAGTGCTGCCTTTAAAATTATACAATATCTTACCCACATGGAATTGCTGAGCCAGAATGCAGAAGAATGCAAAGAAATCATTACACCAAGAAGAGACTAAAAAGGTGTTTGGTGGCTGAGTAGATGGCATTACTGCAAGAGACTGGAGTTTGCTTTGATAGGATGCTGATATGAATTGTGTTTACATAATGTACCTGGTAATAATATCTTACACTTTACTCTGGACTGTTTGGGACACTTATGAAAGGCAGAAGAGAAACTTTCATCTTCAGCTCTAGGTTCAGCTTCAGAATGATGTAGACATCATTCTGATCACAGTTAAGAGGGACTAAGAGGGATTGACTTGCCAAATTTAGCAGTTTTCCAACCTTTTCCATTTTCTTCATGGTAACGAGATTACATGGCAGCAAACAGTACTGGATTATTTGAATTCTTCTTGGAACTTAATGATAAAATAATGTGAAGTTAGAACAACCAAGAGATTTGGAATGCTTTGAACTAGATGAACTGGAAGAAGTATTCAAAGATGCAGTGTAGGGCTTTAAAAACGTACAATCAGATTATTCCATTAGTAGTGGCTTTGTTGTTGTTCCTATTCAAACTGCCATTCTTTTATTTTCTTAATTATTGATCTATTCAAATCACATTTTGATGTTTACTATTGCTTGTTTACTCACATTGCATTCCTACATTCACATTGCATTCCTACATTGAAATAATCGGATACATTTTTTAAAAATGTTTGTATAGCCATTTGCACTATAATATTAATTCTGTATTACTTCTGTATTGAGCTCTGTATTTCAATAAACCAATCAATTTGATTCATTTTAGTTGCAGTCTTTGTGCTTCTTGTCATGCTAACCCCTGGGATGGTCTATATTTGGACCTGAATTTATGCCATCACCTCTATATTATATTTTTACAAAGTGATCAATTCAGCAGAGAAGGAAAGAGAACAGTAAAGCTGGAAACTGAAGAATAAAGTGGGTTTGAGAGTTTCCAGACTGGGTTTAGAATAAAGCACTGCTTCGACACTTCTTACTTCCTCGTCTCAGCTGAAGCAAGGAGTTGCATTCAGAAGCCAAATGTCATGATGGAACAGAAACGTCGGTTAAAAATTCTCCTTCCACACACACCCCACTCATGCCATACACAGCGGTCACTGAGGACAGAATCCAGCGGGATGTTCATGCTCTCACCTCTTTCACAAGCAGAACCCACTGCACAAGTGGTGATCCCATTGCACAAGTGGGACCTGCCACATGCACGAGAGAAAGTGAGTGCTTCCTAAAGGGAACCTGGAAATGAGTGGCAATGCTCATTTTTGGGAGGGGGCAGATTAGTAGTGCTTATTTACATGAACTCCACTGACCTGCTTCTTTCAAAAAATAAACATTTCCATTCTTTTAAATCTTGCCCCAAGAGAGGTAATTCACTGTTGTGCAAATTGTAGGGCCACCTGTGTGATGGAATGAATGGGGCATCCATATGAGTGTGTTTGAAATAATTTTAGATGGGTGGCATCCTCTACAACATGGGTCCTCAAACAACGGCCCGTGGGCCGGATCCGGCCCGCCATGCCCATTTAACTGGCCTGCCCCACAGGTTTTGCACTTGCTGGGCACATGCAGGCGCACGGCTTGCTTGTGAGGAGGTCGTTTTGGACTCGCTTGGAGAAAATGGTCTCCACACGAGCAAGCCGGTGCCTCGCCCTGCACACCCCTCGACCCCTCATTGGCCTGCTCGCACCGCCGGCACCTTTCAACTGGCCCCCTGTTGAAAACGTTTGAGAACCCCTGCTCTACAACATGGGTGATTCCATGCCATTTCATGGAGGCTGCTCTATCCGCAGCCTCTCCTCATTGCCCCAGGATCTGATTTGAGGCACCAGCATGAATGGAAACCTCTGGCTTTTTTGCTGACTGCGGATGTTAAGTGTTTGATTGCCTTTTGATCTAATCTTAATATTTATGTACCACCCCATTCCGATGGGGTGGTTTAAGATCTTTTACTTGTAAAGCTTCAGCAATGGAAAAACAAATCAGCAGGCCAACCTGGACTGGCGTCCTTCAACCTGGGAACTGGTATATCATAACCGGTCTATAGTAATTGTAGGCAGGTATTTTGGCCCACAGTTCCCTACATTCCCTGCCATTGCCCATTCAGGCTAGGGCTGATGGGTGCTGCTGCCAAAAGGTTTGCAAAGAAAGTCCTGGCGTTAGTGGGTTTTGAATGTTGGTCCTCCCACTCTCCATCCTCCACATCCCCAGGGGCCACATTTCCTACCATTGCAAATAGGGGGCAACTGTTGTTTGGTTTGGGGTGTTAAACACCCCCACTGCAATGGGGCATGCGCAGCGTAAAAGGAGTTTTGCGTTCATGCCGGTGATGCACCCTTCGCCACTGGGGCCCTCCAGAGGCCTTGGATTTCAATGTCCAGCAGCACCTATTGGCCAGTGTGCAGGAATACGGGGAGCTGGAGTACCACCCGTCTGAGAGGGCACCAGGCTGGGGAAAGCCGCTGGAGCCCCCCCGCTGTGAGGCGCTGGCGGCGGCTCCGGGCGGGTCGCGGGGCTGCGCCCTTCCTTCCGTCCCGCGCGGGAGCGCTCGCTCCGGTGCTGAAGGAGCCGCGCAGCTCCGCCGCCGCCGCGCTGGGCGCTGTCCAGGGTCCTGGCCTCCCCGGGCGCGCCCCCGCCCCGCCCCGCCCCCCCCAGCGTCGGAAATCGCGCTTCCCGGGCCGGTTCTGCGCTCCTTCGGGAAGAAGACGCGCCGGGGGATGCGCGCCCAGCCCGCAGCCCTTCGTGCCCCGATGCAGCAGCACGCAGGGCCCCTCAAATGAGAAGGGAGGAGGAGTGGGTCCCTATCGTCGTATTTTACACCAGTAATAGGATGTCACGAATAGAATGCAATGTGAGGAAACTGGGATTAGACAGTGGGCTAGGATTAGGGAGTCAGGCGGGGTGGCTGGGAGGGGCTGGCCCAGCGGCGGGAGGCACCAAAGCAAGAACGAGCAGGCAGTCGAAGCATCCCCAGTTGACCTTGGGCACTTGTTGTAGACGGATGCTAACACAGCCCTCTCAACATGTGATAGTCTCACAAAAATGGAGCAGAATTTTTTACGTGTTAATTGACAAGGGCCATAAGTGAAGCGAAGGCAACGCTGCCGGCTCAGCTCCAGCCATTTCTGCTATTAGACGAAGGCGCCCTCTTGTGACCAAAATCGCTCATTGCCGTCCTGCCTGACAGACCAGACCGCTCACCGTCTAGCTCTGTATTGCCCATTCCTTCTGCCAATGACTTTCCAAGGACTTCAGCGCCGGCCTGCATGTAACAACCTTGGAATGCCGCCCCTCCCCCAGGGAGATCAAAGGCTAGGAGGGGGGCATTTTCTGCACTGGATTTTCCAGGCTCTCCCCAGGGGACATACGGCTGGTACAGACTTTGCTTTCTTTTAGAAGCCAGGTAAAAACTTTTTGTTCAAACAAACTTTTGGTTCATTTAAATTGTATTCTGTTATTGATTATTTATTTAATTTCGGTTGCTAATTCATCTGGTCATACTTGGTTGTGCTCCGTATGTTTTTATATCATTTTTATTATGTGAGATGTTTTAATAATTTGCCAATTGTATTGTTTTTATCTGCTTTATTGATTGTATCTTATATGGTGGTTTCAGCATTTGTAAGCCACCCAGAGAATCCTCAGGTTATGGGGTGTCATAGAAATAGAATGGCATAAACAAAGAAACAAACAAACAACCCCAACAACGGTTGACTATGGTTTGTCACAGAATTGTGGGTTGTTGAAGCATGGGCTGTCATCACATGTGCACTTGTCAGCCAGGCATAATTAGGAGTGGAATATGAAGTAGAACTGCCATGATCTTGCCTCCCTTATACAAATGCTTGCTGCAACCACGCTCGGCATCTTATGTTCCGTTCTGGTTGCCCTACCCGAAAGGGGGCATTGTTAAGTTGGGAAAGGTGCAGAGAAGAGCAACAAAAAGGGCCAGGGGGGCGGAGCAGCTCCCCTGTGAGGAGCAGCTATGATAACTGGGACAGTTCAGCTTAGGAAAAAGGCAGGCAAGGGGAGACACGCAAGAGGTCTTCCAAATACTGCATGGTGCAGAGAAGAGAGGGGGAGACATTTTTCTGACTGGAGGGAGGTTTAGGACAGATAGAAGGAAGTACTTCACACAGCGTGAAGTTAAACAGCGGAATTTGCTTGCCTGGGGAGCAGCGTGGCCACCAATCAGAGTGGCTTTAGAAAGGGCTTGGAGAGACTCCTGGGTAAGGAGGCGGTCAGTGGCCAGCACTGTGGCCTTGCTGGCTACGTGCGGCTTCTTTCATCAAAGGTGGCGTGAGGAGCTGGGTCGGAGGAGGACCTGAGCACCTGCTGCTGGAGGGCTCCCGGGGGCAGCTGGTTTGCCACCGTGTGTATGGCGTGCTGGACCGGATGGACCTTCGGGCGGATCTGGTATGCCCTTTCTTATGTTCTCAACAGTCCAGGGTTTACCGACCAACAACTATTATTATTATTATAACATTTCTATGCCGCCCCTTGCCGAAGCCTCGGGGCGGCTTACAACACAATAAAATACATTGAAATACAATAGAACATAATAAATTACCATTAAATACAAAAATACAAAAAATACACTGAGTTACAAACATAATAATATAAAATTAAAATTAACAGTGTAAAATAAGTAAATAAAGAATATAGGAGGAGAAAAGAGAAGGAAGAAGAAGTTGCCCTGGCCAGATCATATATTTTAA
>NW_025336037.1:0-5209 GCF_004798865.1 Varanus komodoensis
TTTTTTTCCTCCTCCTATTGAACTTGCAGCTGTTTGGAATGTGAGGTGTGAGTGAAAGGCAAAAAGATTTTTTCTGGATGTTGTGTATGCCATGTGAGAATAAGAGTGACAGGAATTCCTTGATTCAGGGGGTGCATGGTGCTTGGTATGTGAGAGAATTTTAAGAGTTCTGGTAAATGGTGATTTGGTACTTTTTCGACTGGAAAAAATTATGGGAAGGAATGTGTACCTTTTGGAGTAAAGACAAGAAAAACAAATGAAAAAAAAAAGAGGAATAGTCTACCTTGCTAAGAGCACTCCCATTATTTAAAGAGACAGTAACTGCAGCCTCTTCTCTGGATTTGGTCTGGCCAACTGAATTTAGGAGAAATATGTGCTGGAAAATTTGGATTTCTTAGCTCTGTGGGCTTGGCTATTCCACAGAGCCAAGAAAAGGGGGGATGCACTGGCAGGAAGATACCAGAAACATCACTTTGTGAGTACTGCAGAAGCAGCACACACAGCCTCTGAGCATGTGCAGAGTTCAAAGTACTTTGGGAAGTTTGAGCAGCTCTGCTTCCAGCCACAGATTGGAGACGGGCTTGCACTAGTTCTCAAAAGAAAGTCTTTGAGTCTCTAGAAAACTCTCAAAGAAATCTTGGTGTCTTGAAAAATAACTAAAAGTTGTATAACTGAGGTAAGGCATTTGAGGTCCTCTGAGTGTTCAAAGCTTGTATTGCCTCAGGAAAAATTCTGTCTGGGAAGGGTTGGGTTAAAACAAAGACCCTTAAGCACTCTCAATGTGTCACTAGGGATTTTTTTTAGGAAGGGAATCCTTCCAAAAAGCAATGTTGCAAGCATGTGATTTGTGTCAGCCATCAAGAGTTTTCCTTCTCCAATAACTTCTATTTTTCTATGCAACATGGATCTGGGTCTTATATATGTGTGTGGGTATAAGTTCTGAATTCTGAGTATACCATTTTGTTATTTGCTATGTTACAACTGAAGGATTGGGAGGGAAGGGATGAAACTCTGGGGCTGTGTATGTGTGCATGCACACGCATGCAGTGGGAAAAATTTCTTTTCAAATCTAGGAGGCTACTTTTCCCTTTTGAGTTCAACAAAGTTTTGTTTCCTTTTTTCCTTTTGCAATGTTGCCAAATGATGATGATGATGATGATAGTGATAGTGTTGTTACTGTTGTTACTGTTATTGATGGTGCTAAAAATCTTTTTTTCCTTACAGTAACCTAATGTTTGTTGGGGACTGAGCCCATTTGCCAGCCCCAGGATGTGGGCAGCTAAAATGGCAAGTTCTCAAAACTTCTTTCCGTGAACATAAGCACTCATATGTTCATCTAAATGTTTGTTTGTGTTAACAAAGGGTTGGTGCATTTTGCATCTATGTGGGAGAGTATCATCTCTGTAATAAGAAATTGTGTAAAACTGTTCTCATTGTCCAGCGGAAGACACATTTCTCTTTAGCCTAGGCAAGCAACAGGTTCGTGCGACACCAGTTCAACAAAGGATTTATTTTGTGTGCATTTTTGCATTGGTTGGATTGATTTATAACTGGAAACAGCAGAACCCCCCCTTCTCTGGAAAACCACAAGGTCTGATTTTCGTTGTTAGAGACAGTTTTTCACACTCACCGTCTCACTTGGGACCCAAATACCGGCCCCGGGGAAGGAGTTTTAACCAGGTACCGTCAAGGTTTTTTGCAGGGCCTTCGTGGCACAGCCCGAAAGCCCACTAACCTGTCTAAGGTGAGTGGAGTCGTTCAAGGACCCCGGGAGTCCCCAGCCTCATACCTAGAGCGTCTGCTTGAGGCATATAGGCAGTATACGCCTATAGACCCCCGGGCGCCCGAGAACGCGAGGGCTATTAACATAGCCTTTGTAGGACAGTCAGCCCCAGACATTAGAAAAAAAAAGAGATTCAGAAACTAGATGGGTTTGAAGGTAAAAATCTTAGCGAATTAGTTGAAATAGCTCAGAAGTACCTTGCAGGTTGCCGTGGAATATCCCCCTGTTGCCAGTCAATAAATCTGGCTCTGAAGATTATCGACCTGTCCAGGACTTGCGTGAGGTAAAATGCCTGGGTAGAAACTGTTCATCCTACTGTGTCCAATCCCTACACTCTACTCAGTCAACTCCCCCCAGACCGGGAGTGGTATTCGGTTTTGGACTTGAAGGATGCTTTCTTCTGCATACCCTTGGCCCCAGTGAGTCAGCCTCTCTTTGCTTTCGAGTGGACTGATCCTGACAGGGGCTTCTCGGGCCAACTGACCTGGACCCGGCTGCCGCAAGGGTTTGAGAACTCCCCTACCCTCTTCGATGAGGCACTGAGCAAGGATCTCTTCCCCTTCCGAAACGCGCATCCCGAGGTTACCCTCTTGCAATATGTAGACGATTTGCTATCCTGGCAGCGGTGTCTGCTTCTGTGTGCCTACACGCGACCCGAGACCTCCTGACAACTCTGGGCTCCTTGGGTTGCCGGGTCTCAGCGAAGAAGGCACAGATCTGTAGTCAAAGAGTGACCTATTTGGGGTATGACCTAAGTGGGGGAAAACGGACACTGTCGGCCAGCAGAATGCGGGCCATCCAGAATATTCCCACACCCACGACTGCACGAAGGTCCTCGATACTCTCACCGGAACCAGACCCGACCTGTCAGATATCCCACTAGATCCGCCGGCCCTCAATTTATTTACAGACGGGAGCAGTTTCGTCAAGGACGGAGTCCGGTATGCGGAAGCGGCAGTGGTCACTGGCTCTGAGGTAATATGGGCACAGTCCTTGGGACATGGCACTTCGGCTCAGGAGGCAGAGCTAATCGCCCTGACACAGGCCCTCCAATGGGGAAAGGGAAAGACTTTTAATGTTTACACAGACAGCCGGTATGCTTTTCGCCACGGCTCATGTCCATGGAGCACTATACCAGGAACAAGGGCTGCTAACCTCTGGAGGGAAGGATATTAAGAATGCAAATGAGATCATGTCCCTCCTGGAGGCCCTCTGGCTACCTGAACGTTTAGCTATAATTCATTGCCCTGGGCATCAACGGGATGGCTTGGCGGTCTCGCAGGGAAATAATGTTGCTGATAAAGCCACTAAGGAAATCGTCCTAAGACCAGTAAGGCCACTGGAAATTCTCCCAGTTCAGCTGCCGCTCCGGACCCTACCTGACCATCCAGCCTACTCGGAGAAGGAAATCGAGTAACTGAGAGAGGATGGCTGTGCCATCCTGATGGGAGGATCTTCCTTCCCCAAACACTCGGCCGAGACCTTCTTCTGAAGACCCATCAGGCTACACACCTCGGAATGACCCGACTCTGCCAACTGTTCCGCCCCATTTCTACTTGCCCGGACTCTCGGCCCTGGCCAATTCTATTGCCTCCAGGTGTGCCACGTGTGCCCAAGTTAAAGCAGGCACCAGCCGACCCTCCACTGCTCAAGGCACCCGACGGCGGGAGCAGCAACCAGGTGACCAATGGGAACTTGACTTCACCAAAATAAAACCAACCTGAGGCAAGTACCGATACCTTTTGGTTTTCGTGGACACCCATCCTGGGTGAGTAGAAGCCTTCCCCACCAAGGGGGAGACGGCAATAATTGTTGCCCGGACTCTACTACACCAGGTACTACCCCAATTTGGCCTCCCTCTAGCTCTGGGACCGACAATGACCCGGCGTTTATCGCCCAGACTTCCAAACTGGTAGCTAAGGCTTTAGAAATTGATTGGAAACTGCATTGTGTCTATCGACCACAAAGTTCAGGGCAGGTAGAAAGGATGAATAGGACTTTAAAAGAGACTCTGACAAACTATTGAAGTTGGCGGTTACTGGTAGATCTTCTTCCCTTTGTTCTTTTGCGAACGCGGGGCTCCCCCTACCGAAAAAGGCTTTACTCCCTTTGAGATAATGTTTGGGCATCTTCCCTCTTGATTCCCCACCTCACAGAGGAGGTACGGGCTGAGGTATCTAACGCAAAACTTGCTTGAGTCCTTACAGGCCCTTGACCGAGTCCGGGGGGAGATCCGTCAGGAGGTTCGGCCCAGCAGTGGAAACGCTGATGGGGACGCCATCCGCGCCCCCAGTCCTCCCCCTTCTGTACTCTAGGCGCCCAGTGGCAGGGGCCATACCTAGTGATCCTCTCTACTCCCATGGCGGTAAGATTGGCTGAAAAACCCCATTGGTTCCACGTGACGCAGATCAAGCCCGCCTTGGCAGAACATTCAGAAAAAATGGAAGAATCCGCACCAGCCGATGTAGGTGAAGTGGACTTTGCGAACGGACCTCTCCTCTTATGGCATCCTCCGCCGGTGGCGACCATTCTGACTCCAGAACAGGAGGGGCCTGAACTTACTCTTGCTTAAACAAGGAGGGTTATGCGCTACCTCGAACGAAAAATGCTGCTTCTATTCTAATCATTCCGGGGTCATTAGAAATAGCTTGGACATTGTCCGAACTAGATTAAAGGATCGAGAGAGTTGCCACTCCACGAGTTCCTATTGGTACCAGCGAATGTATAATTGGTCCCCTTGGTTGGCTAGCTTGCTCTCCTCCTTGGTCAGCCCCTACTGGGATTGTTTTTCTGCCTTATTTTTGGCCCTGTCCTGCTCTGTTGGCTAACCCGATTCATTCAAAAACGCGTCGAGGTGGTCAAACTCCTAACGCTCCACGCCAGGGCACAATTAGGGTTCGATGGCTAACACTCTCTCCCTGCCTCAGAATCAACGATTCGATTCCCATTAAGACCAGTAGAGAATGTTAGGCCTGACTCCCCAGGCTCCTGACATAGTGGAAATATCTATCAGCTTTCTCAGGACATTCAGGATAGGCATGACTCCTCTAGGCTCCAGATCTGCATGACACGGCTAAACATTAGAATAATCAGCTGTCTCAGGGCATTCATGATAGGCTTAGCTCCCCTAAGCTCTAGGCCATTCAAAATGTCTAGCAGCTGTCTCAGAAAATTTCCCTTGGAAAATGGAAAGAGCTTACCTACGACGTAATGGGCAAAGATTGCCTAAAAGGTGTAAATTAAAAAATAAAACTTACTGCTAACCAAATCTGCTTCTGTATATCACTTGCTTAACTGCTGGTGTGTGATTTTGTAACTTCCCGTTGTTGCCATTGTTCTCATTCTTGTCAAAAACTGATTGTATTGTTCCCCATTTGCCGAAAGCTGACTGTGAAGGTATAAAAATCTCGTTCCAACTCTGTTAGG
>NW_025336037.1:7275-13771 GCF_004798865.1 Varanus komodoensis
TGCACCAACCATCCCAAAACAGAATAGCTGTGGTGCCACATTGTAGAGCTGGCTTGTTGCTGCCCCACGGTGGTCACAAAGGCCTGATTTCCTTCCCCTCCCCATGTGAGGAGAAACTGGGAGCCGCCCCTTGGGCCCCAAAGGCCGAGCGCCCAAAGGGGGGAAGCACGGGGGACCCTTCTGCACCTGCGGCTGCCTCACCATCTTACAGGGTTCTCTGATGGGAAAATACAATCCTGCTGGAGCTCCAGGTTGCCTGGCCTGGGTGGGGGGGCTGCTCCCCCTTCCCTGGTGGGCTGCATCATGAATCAGCCAAGTTGTTTCCCTGGAAGGGGCCCGACACTTGGACCCATCAGGTCAGGCTCCCTTCCCCAGGGCCAGCCCTGCAAGGCAGGCTGCCCGCCAGATCTGCAGGAACGCAAGGGACCCTCCGTGGGGTGAGCGGGAAGAGCTCCACTGTGCAATGTGCAGATGCAAAGTTCATGCTCTGATGTGATTCCAGGAAGCTCAGCGAAGGATGAAACGCAGCCTGAGCGACGAGCCTGACGACGGGCCGGAGAGGAAACGGTGGGGTTCTTTTCTGATGCGATCTTCCCCTTCGGCAGCGTGCCGGGGCAGGGAGCAGAGTGTCTGGGGCAGGGCTGGGTGGGTCGTGACGGTTCCCCGACGACGTACAGAGATCGGGCAGGTTCCTGCCCAGGCGGGACTCCTCCCTCCGCTAGACCCACCTCCCAGGGGAGTGGTGAGGATCAGGGAAGGAGGTGGAAAGGGGCGCAGGGCATGGCCCTGGGGCCCTCCGTGAAGCTGAATTCCCGGCACGGAGGAGCGAGTGTCCGCCTCTGCCGAGATGGGAGGCCGCGTGGAAGGGCAGGGCAGGCTTCCTTCCCTCCATGGGGGAGGGAGAGCTGGAGAGCAAAGGAGCAGAAAACCCCCTCCAGCCTCTTCAGCCACTGGCGAGCAGCCAGGTCACCACCCTCCCGGAACCAGTGTGAGAGCCAGTGTGGTGTAGTGGTTAAGAGCATGGGACTGGGACTCAGACGATGTGGGTTGTAGTCCCCGCTCAGCCATGGAGCCAACTGGGTGACTTTGGGCCAGTCACAGACTCTCAGCCCAACCTACCTCACAGGGTCGTTGTTGTGGGGAAAAGATGGAGGAGGAGATGTAAGCAGCCTTGAGCCCTTTGTAGGAAAAAGGCAGGATATAAATCAAATAAATAAATAAATAAACACAGAGAGGAGTGGCGAAGGGAGCAATGGGGTGAGTGGCTCCCCGACTCACAAGGACTGATCCCTTTCACGTTTCTGTTTTGGCAGCTTGACACTCAGCAACCCATTGGCCTGCCCTCCCGCCCTGCCCGCCTACCTCCCCGCCTACCTTGTCCTCCCTCTCACTCTCCTGCCCCATGGTTCCTTCCCCCTCACCATCACTCTGACCCCTTCCTGAATGCAGGCCTGAGGCATGCCCCAAATTCACTACACCCAGCAAATGCCCCACGAAGTGTCCAGAGCAGCGGCCTGCCGGGAAGCAGCAAAGAAACCCGGGAAGAGCAAGAGGCGCGACCTTCAGAGAACAAACTGACTCAGACAAGCTCCAGGCCGTTCCCTGTGGAAGCAGAACCCGCCTGCTGCACTCACAGGCCTGGATTCAAAAGTCCTGCTCACGGCCCGGGAAGCTGCGGCTCACGGGCTCTGGAGCAGGGGAGAGAAGGCAGCTGAGCTTCTCCTGGGCAAGACGGGCAAGGAAGGAAGGAAGGACGGAGCTGCCCCTCCGCCTGTGTCTGGCTCGAGGTCAGCCACCTGCCCATCGTGGTTATCAGGGACATTAAGATCTGCCTTCAATAGTTCTTCTGCGTAATTTTGCCACCACTTCTTCATCCCTTCTGCCTCTGTTAGGTCCCTGCCATTTTTGTCCTCCATCCTGCCCATCTTTGCATGAAACTTTCTCTTCATATCTCCAATTTTCTTGAAGAGATCTCCATTCTTCCCAATTCTACTGTTTTCTTCTGTTTCTTACACTGTTCAATTGAGGCTTTCCTATCTCTTCTACCTATTCTCTGGAATACTGCATTCATTTGGGTGTGTCTTTCTCTTTCTCCAGTGCCTTTTGCTTCCCTTCTTTCCTCAGCTGTTTGTAAAGATTGCTCAGACTGCCATTTTTCTTTCTTGAATTTCCTTTTCTTTCTTTGGGATGGTTTTGATGGCTGCCTCTCGCACAATGTTGCAAACCTCCATCCACAGATCTTCAGGCACTCTGTCTATCAGGTCTACTTCCTTAAATCTATTTGTCACCTCTAGTGTATCTCCATCAGGAATATGAATTAGGTCAGTGATGGCGAACCTTTTAGCGCCTGAGTGCCCAAACTGCAACCCAAACCTCACTTACTTATCGCAAAGTGCCAGCACTACAATAAAACCTGAGAACTGAGGTTTTAATTCAGAAAAAACAACTCACAGCCTGTCCATGCCAATCTGTTTCTCTCTCTCTCTCAGGCGGTGCACAGACCGGTCAGAGAAAGCTCGGACGACTCGCGCCTGATGAATGGCAGCACGTGACTTCATCGCCTGGCGCTGGGACTCCTTTCCGGGCTTGCGCAAGGCCCTTACCTGTGCTTCAACCCGATGCTTGGCTGCTGGAGAGGAGCTGGAGCAGCTTGGCTCATGTGCATCCAGAGAGGGCTCTGGATGCCCTCTGTGGCACGTGTGCCATACTTTCGGCACCACTGATTTAGGTCATACCTGAGGGGCCTAGTGCTTTTCCCTACCATCTTCAATTTAAGGCTAAAGTGGCACCAATGCCTTCACCAAATGGAATCCCAAATCTGATTGTCTGTGATTTTGTGCAGGGGGGCAGGGGTTAGATCTTTGCTTAGCATCATAATCCTAGGGAAGGTGGGAGGATCATAACCCTGTAGCTATATCACTGAAAGGAACAGCAGTGACGCCCAGATGCAGCTGAAATAAAGCCTTATTAAAGGATAAAAAACTCATAGAAGAGATAAATAAGGAAATGCAAGTATTCTTTCTAATAAATAAAACTGAAGAAACCTCTTACAAAATGTCTGGGATACAGCTAAAGTCTATGGCAGGGGATTGATAATTACATATTCTGCAAAAATAAACAAAAAGAAAAAGCAAGAATGAGCAAAAATTGTAGAGGAATTGACGAAATGGGAACAAGAACAACGGGAAAATCTATCCAAAAAAACCCCTTAATGTCCAAATAAATATTTTAAAGCATAAACTGAATCTCTTGGACACAAATGAACTTACTAAGCCAACGAAATTGGCTAAACAGAATTTCTTTGAAAATGCTAATAAACCGGGAGATGGTTAGCCTGTAAAGTAAAGAAAGTGAGAGAGAAAAAAATGATTTCTAAATTGAAGGATGGAGAAGGACGACTAAAAGTTCAAATATATATATCAAGGAAATAGCGGAAGATTTTTTTTACAAAGCTATATCAGAAAGATGAGATCTCAACTGAGAAAGTAAAAGATACATCCCTTTCTACCGAAGAAATATCAAAAGATCAACAGCTTAAGGAAACTATGATAAGGTGTGCACAAAATTTTGGATATAATATTGAATTAGAAAAGTGGCAAAAGCTATGGGAGAGAAATATTAAGGTACCATTAGCAACTTTGTATAAAGAAAACTTGTATAAAATTTTTTATAAATGGTATCTGTCACCAAATGGATTAGCTAAGATGTTTCCAAATATGTCAAATGGATGTTGGAAACGTAATCATAAATTGGGAACATTTTATCATATGTGGTGGACTTGCGATAACGTGAATAAGTATTGGATTAAAATACGTGAATGTCTCAAGGAAATGTTACAAAAATCCTTAGCTTTTAAACCTGAAATATTTTATGAGGTATTATACCGGAGGACATTAGTAAACAAGAAATGCATTTAATTTTACATGTAATCACTGCTGCGAGGATTGCATTTGCTCAACACTGGAAAAGTGAAGAACTACCCACCAACGAACTGATTCTAAAAAAGATCCTGGACCGTGCAGAAATGGATAGATTGACTGTATCAATGAAGGAGATGGAAGATAATGACTTCTGTCAAACTTGGGACTCTTTTTTTTTATTGGCTAGAGAAACAAGACTTCGCATGGATTTAAATATGTTTTTAAGTTATGCTCTTTTTGAATTAGCCTTCCTTGAGTCACTTTTTCTGCTAAGCTCAAAATTTTAGCTCAATATGAACACATTCAAACCATCAAAATCATGCCAGGACACAACATTTTTCGAACCCGAATCCTACGCTAGGGGACACCTCTAACCCTAACATAGGGTGAAATTTCTATTTGAGAGAGGGTGATTTTGAAAAAGCCTTCCTTGAGTAGCTTTTTCTTCTCTTCTCATCATTTTTGCTCACTGTGAGCAAATGCCAACCATCAAAATCGTGCTAGGACACCACAATTTCCGAACCCTTACAGTACAATGCTTCACACCCCTAACCCTAAAATTGGGTGAAATTTCCATTCAAAAGAGGGTGATATTGAAAAAGCCTTTTTAAGAAAATATTTCTGCAGAGATCATCATTTCGGTCCATTGAAAACACATTCCAACCGCCGAAAAGGTGCTATGAGACCACGTTTTCCTAACCCTAACCCTTCCCTGGTGCAAAAACCTAATCCTAACATGCAGTGAAATTTCCATTGAAATGAGGGTGATTTTGAAAAGGCCTCCCTTGAGTAGCCTTTTCTGCACAGCTCATCATTTCTGCTCACTGTGAACACATTCCAACCATCAAAATTGTGCCAGGACACCACATTTTTCGAACCAAAACTCTACCAGGGTTAACACCCCAACCCTAACATAGGGTGAAATTTCCATGCAAAAGAGGATGATTTGAAAAGGGCTTCCTTGAATCGTTTTTCTGCACAGCTCATAACTTCAGATCACTCTGAATAGATTCCAACCATCAAAATCGTGCCAAAACACAAATTTTTTCGTACCCTAAACCTACCCTGGAGCACACCCCCAACCCTACGATAGGGTTAAATTTCCATTGAAGAGATGGTGATTTTGAAAAAGCCATCCCAAAGAATGTGTTTCATTCCTATTTATTTATTTATTAAAACATGTTTATGCCGCCCCATTCGCCGAAGCCTCGGGGCGGCTCACAACAATAAATTAAGACAATAACAATTAAAATATATACATTGGAATGAAATAAGCCACCCTGGCCAGATAAAATTCAATAGTATTAGCATTTAAAATGCTGCTTAAATAAAAAAGTCTTCGCCTGGTGCCGAAAAACAAATACCGACGGCGCCAGGCGGACCTCTCTGGGGAGCACATTCCATAGCTTAGGCACCACCGTTGAGAAAGCCCTCCTCCGAGTAACCACCCTCCTAATTTCCTTCACTGAGGGCTCCCGGAGGAGGGCCTCTCCCGCTGATCTCAGGGGGCGGCTGGGCATATATGGATGTAAGCGCTCCTTCAGGTAACCAGGACCCAAGCCGTTTAGGGCTTTATAGCTCATCACCAACACCTTGAATTGGGCCCGGACTTCAATGGGGAGCCAGTGAAGCTGACGGAGAACTGGAGTCTTGTGAACATAACGTCCAGTCAGCAGCCTGGCAGCTCTATTTTGAACCAACTGAAGTATCCGGACCGTCTTCAAGGGTAGCCCCACGTAGAGCACGTTACAGAAGTCAAGATGGGAAGTCACCAGTGCATGAGTCACTGAGTCACTGTTGCGAGGCAGTCGTACTCCAGATAGGGGCGCAGCTGATGAATCAGCCGAAGCTGGAGGAAAGCACTCCTCGCCGCTGCTGTTACCTGTTACCTGAGCTTCGAGTGAAAGCTCCGGGTCGAGGAGCACTGCCAAGCTGCGAACCTTGTCCCTAGGAGGGAGTGCAACCCCGTTCAGGACAAGGTTCAATTCCCCTTCTCCGAAGCCGGAACCTCCGTCTTGTCTGGATTGAGCTTCAGTTTATTGGCCCTCATCCAGCCCATTACCTCGGCCAGGCACCGGTTCAGTACAGCCACTGCCTCAACTGGATTGGTGGAAAACGAGAGGTAGAGCTGGGTATCATCAGCGTACTGATGGTTCCGCAGCCCACACCTCCTGATGACCTCTCCCAGCGGTTTCATGTAGATGTTGAACAGCAAAGGGGACAAAATGGACCCCTGCGGTACTCCATGGCCTAGTTGCCATGGTGCAGAGCCATATTCCCCCAGCACCACTTTCTGGAATCAGCCATTCAGATAGCAAAGCAGTGCCTCCAACCCGCAATCCTGCCCGCCTATCCAGAAGGATACCTGCAGAGCTCATCATTTCGGTGCATTCTAAACAAATTCCAACCACTGAAAAGGTGGTATGATTTTTTAAAAGGCTTCCTTAAGTTTCTTCTCCTACACAGCTCATCATTTCAGCTCACTCTGAAGACATTCCAGCCATCCTAATGGGGCTAGGACACCACATTTTTCGAACCCTAACCCTACCCTGGTGCACACCCCTATCCCTAATACA
>NW_025336037.1:13871-38500 GCF_004798865.1 Varanus komodoensis
TACATGAAACCGCTGGGAGAGGTCATCAGGAGGTGTGGGCTGCGGAACCATCAGTACGCTGATGATACCCAGCTATACCTCTCGTTTTCCACCAATCCAGGTGAGGCAGTGGCTGTACTGAACCGGTGCCTGGCCGGGGTAATGGGCTGCATGAGGGCCAATAAACTGAAGCTCAATCCAGACAAGACGGAGGTTCAGGCTTCGGAGAAGGGGAATTGAACCTTGTCCTGAACGGGGTTGCACTCCCTCCTAGGGACAAGGTCCGCAGCTTGGGAGTGCTCCTCGACCCGGAGCTTTCACTCGAAGCTCAGGTAACAGGTAACAGCAGCGGCGAGGAGCGCTTTCCTCCAGCTTCGGCTGATTCATCAGCTGCGCCCCTACCTGGAGTACGACTGCCTCGCAACAGTGACACATGCGCTGTTGACTTCCCGTCTTGACTTCTGTAACGCACTCTACGTGAGGCTACCTTTGAAGACGGTCCGGATACTTCAATTGGTTCAAAATAGAGCTGCCAGGCTGCTGACGGGGACTGGACATTATGTTCACATGACTCCAGTTCTCCCTCAGCTTCACTGGCTTCCCATTGAATTTCGGGCCCAATTCAAGGTGTTGGTGATGACCTATAAAGCCCTAAACGGCTTGGGTCCTGGCTACCTGAAGGAGCGCTTACATCCATATATGCCCAGCCACCCCCTGAGATCGGCGGGAGAGGCCCTTCTCCAGGAGCCCCCCGTGAAAGAAATTAGGAGGGTGGTTACTCGGAGGAGGGCTTTCTCAGCAGTGGCGCCTAAGTTATGGAATGCGCTCCCCAGAGAGGTCCGCCTGGTGCCATCGTTATTTGTTTTTCGGCGCCAGGCAAAGACCTTTTTATTTAAGCAGCATTTTAAATGTTAATATTATTGAATTTTATCTGGCCAGGGTGGCTTATTTTATATTGTATATCTGTATTTTATTTTAATGTATATATTCTAAAATTTTATTTATGATGATCTAACTTATTGTTGTAAGCCGCCCCGAAGCTTCGGCGAATGGGGCAGCATAAAAATGTTTAATTAAATAAATAAAATAAATAAATAAATATGAGGGTTAGGGTTTGCATGAGGAAAGGGTTAGGGTTAGAAAAAACACAGGGTTGTGGCATGATTTTGATGGTTGGAATGTGTTTATGATGGCCAGAAAAGTTGAGCAGTACAGAAACATTTGCTCAAGGAAGAATTTTTAAAAATTGCCTACTTTACATTGCAACATTACCCCTGTATTAAAGTTAGGGTTTGCACCTGGGTAGGGTTAGGGTTGTAAAAACCTTGTGTCGTTTTTTAATGTTTGGAAGGCGTTTAGGATGGGCAGAATTGTTGAGCAGTGTAGAAAAATTTGCTCAAGGAAGACTTTTAAAAATTGCCTATTTTTCATGGGACGTTTACCCCAATATTAGGGTCAGGGATTGCACCAGGGTAGGCTTGGGTTAAGAAAAACCTGGTGTCGTGGCATGATTTTGATGGTTGGAATGTGTTTAGGATGGGCAGAAATGTTGAGCAGTTCAGAAAAATTTGCTCAAGGAAGGCTTTTTAAAAATTGTCTAATTTTCAGTTGACGTTTACCCCAATATTAGGGTCTGGTGTTGCACCAGGGTAGGGTTAGAAAAACCTGGTGTCGTGTCATGATTTTGATAGTTGGAATGTGTTTAGGATGGGCAGAAATTTTGTGCACTGCAGAAAAATTCACTCAAGATAGACTTTTAAAAAATTGGCTACTTTACATTGCAACTTTACCCTATATCAGGGTCAGGGTTTGCACCAGGGTAGGGTTAGGTTTAGAAAAACCTGGTGTCGTGCCATGATTTTGATGGTTGGAATGTGTTTAGGATGGGCAGAAATTTTAAGCCATGCAGAAAAATTTGCTCAAGGAAGACTGTTTAAAAATTGCCTATTTTTCAGTTTACGTTTACACCAATATTAGGTTGAATTTTTTTTTTAGGTTGAAATTTTTTATTCAAATAAAAATATACTACAAAAGTTACAAAAGGCACAAAAAGTGCAACGTTACAAAAATAGAAAAGTACACCATCCAATATTTACAAGGTATCAAAATGCCAAATGTACACACATTTACAGGATTCCCAAATTTTACAAATCAAATTTGCGGAAAGAACATTCTACAGACTTCTCCTTGACAGGTTCATGCCATACATCTCACCAATATTTTCCATGTATGAGCGGTATACGTTCATTACGTGATCGGGGCATGAGCCCCACTCAACCACGGCCACAATTTCCTCCACTGAATGGGCGGCATCCTCCCTTTTTCCTCGTGGCTCAACCAAAAAATCTTCTCTTGGATAAATTTGACTGAGCTGGCCACGTCAGCCATCTTTCGCATCTTTATCTCTCTGTGGCGTTGGCGCGACAGTGCCAACAGAATGTACAGATTAATCAGCCTAATCGTGGACCACGGTACTGTCCAGTACATCTGGGGTAAGGTCTGAAGGAAGGTCAGAGGGTGGACCTGAGGGAAGGGTTGAAAAAGCTTGGACCTAGGGGGGGCGCATCTGGGGGAAGGGCCGCTAGGGTAGTGGAGGACGAGGAATCTGCTTCCAGCAGTGTCTCTGCACGCAGCTGATCGCATTCCTGAGATACCGCCATCAGCATGCCATGCGGCACAGCCCCTTGCTCAGGAAGATGGATCTCCTGGCGCCCTTTCCTCTCTTTCCTTTTGCCGTGTACCCTTTGCTCTTTTGGCGGGGTGCCTTTCTGTCCTCCTACCAAATCATCTACCTGGACACGTTCACCCCCCAATGCTCCATCCACCTCTATTCCGTCCTCCTCATCCTCTCTCAGAAGATGAAACCTATTAGAATATGCTTCTACGCTCTGCGGAACTCCCCTCTCTGCCATACCAGCAGGTGCAAGATTCTTTCCTTTTCTCTGGGAACCGACTACTTTCCAGCTCTGATCTTCCTGACGTGTGTCCATGCCCTCCAAATGGTTAGCGCCCGTGCTCATTTCCTGCTCTCCAGCACCCACTCCCTGGGAGTCATCCACATTCTTCCTCATCATCTGCTCTCTCGCCCAGGCCTTCTCTCTGCCCGCCTGTGCCATCTTTTCCGCCTTACTCAGCTTCTCGGCGTCTTGCCGGTTATAATAAGCTTGGGGACACCAGTAATACGTATGGCTGGCCTCCTCACAGAGATTGCATCGGATGCCCCTTTGGCAGGCGAGCGTGGAGTGCCCTTTGCCACATCAGCGTGAACACAACTGCGTGGTGCACGTCCTCCTGTAATGCTCATAGGAACCACAATGGTAACATGCGGAAGGTTGCCCACTGTACCTGGTGATTCCCCGTTCTGCTCCCAGAAAGAAATACTTCGGGATCTTCCCTTGCCTGTTATCCTGGCTCTGACTTTTAAAGGACACCACACAACAGTACTCGCCAGTCCAAAAACCCTCCTCATCGATCCTTTCATATGGCCCATTAAGTATCACGGCATACCTGGAGACCCACCGGGCCACATCCTCCTCCGGGATGGTGGTGGTGCGAAAGATCACAGTGAGGACTCTGCTGTCTTCCTTGAAGAGGGGGGCTACCTCGAAACCTTCCAATAAGGAGGGGTTCGCCCTTTGTGCCGCTCTACACTTTGCCCAAAATTTCCAGTAGGCTAGCTCAGAGGCTAGACACACGTCGGTCTCCCTAGACCCCGGTAACTGAATCACCGCCACGACCTGTTCTTTTTTAATCTTTAGGACCTCCCTCATAAGAGTCTTTGTCAGATAGGTCCTGGTGTCTCTGTTGGGGTCAGATCCGATGTATCGGAAGCAGACCACAAACCTTTTTCGGGGGTCCCTTGTATCTGAAGCGGCCTCGAGGTACTGCACGATGTGCGCATCCTCCTCTTCCTCAAAGGCCGCTCCAAAGAAAGGGCCTCCCATCCTTCCGGTCTCCGGTTCTCTCTGATTGTTAGCAACACTGGCGTATGTCTTGGGTCTGGGTAGAGTACCTGTGTGTGTTTGTGTGGGTTCCTGTTCGGCAGCATCACTCACGCCATCCCGATCCCGTCCATGCAAAATGTTTGCACTTACAGACTCCGTTCGCAGCTTTTCCTTCTCACCCTGATTCGGTTCCCTTTGAGCACGCTTGGGCCTAGCCCCCCTGTCCGTATCTGTCAAGGAGGTCTGCCGCCTTTGCTTTCTCCCGATCGCGGATTCTTCATCTCTCGATGAGGTTTTCCTCTCACTGAAAGCAGAAACAGAACCACAAGGCCCAGTATGGTGTTCCACGGTTTTCCCTGCCTCACTCCCCTGCCCTTCCTCACCCACTCCCATCCCTTCCCCAGCAGCAGAACCTGTCGCTTGACTCTCCATCCCCACCCCTCCTTTAGCACCTCTGCCCTCACTTTTGTTTTCCAGATCATGTAGTCGTGGCCTCTTCTTTTCGGCCTCCCCCATCTCTCCCTCTGCACCGCTTAGAGGTTCCTGATCCTGCCCCTGTCCCCCTCCTCCCCCGTATCAATATCTGAGAGAGCACCACCCCTCTTTTCTCCCTTCTTCTGAACCTCTCCCCCTTCCCCATCCCCTGGCATTTTCTCTGAGAGTGTCACCTCACCGATTAGAGGGGGTGGCACTGAAGCACACACCCTCAACCTTTGGTCCAGAGCCGTCTCAGTCATTGGGGAAGCCTCCCTCAGCCGCGTCGCATCCGCTACCGTCTGCATCTCGCTCGGTGGGACTCGCTTGCTCCCTGGTGACGGCCTTTCCTCTTGCTGTTGCTTCTTGATCTTCATCCTGTTCTGCAGCATTATGATCATCTGATCCAGCCACTCCTTAAGCCTGTCTCGTGTCATCATGCTGGATGTATCATAGAGACGTTTCCAAAAGTGTGGGGTCTGATGTTCTGGAGCCGTGTCCCACGTCCTTTTTATATCTTGAATGATCCTCACCATATTCTTTTCCTCCGACCACTCCAAAGGCCGATGCTGGATTTTTTTGGGTTTTCGTGCCAGCAGCAGCATGTACACCGCTTGTGCGGCTAGTGATTTAATAGCTGCCTTCTGCTTGTTCGTCTTCACTTCTGCGACGTACAAGCCCGCCATCAGACTCCTCAAAATCTGTGATGTTTTGTCGAGGCGTTCCCATACTTTATACTGAGCCAGTTTGGTTAAATCGTTGGTCTTTACCGAGGAGAAGGCCAGATGCGCCACCATATATCCCCACAACTTCAGCATGCCATTCTCAGCAAACTCTTTGGGGATGATGATGTCACCTACCCGACCAACAGGTGTGTGCAGGGTTTCAGTCCAGTTCTGTATGATCACGAACTCTCTGGTCTTCCGTGAGCTATTGTTAGTCTCTGAGACTTCAGAATCCCCCAACGTCGACAGGTCTGTCTCCGGGTCTGTATTATAAGCACAGATGTCAAAATCCGAGTTTACCTCATCCCCCGAGGAGTGAGGGATCCCGCCTTGGCCCACTCCCTTCCCTAAACAAAACTCCATGTCGCTGTCCGTTGACGACTCTTCCCCTGAAGAGAGTCCCACCTCCATCTCCTCTTGCCTCCCGTTCTCCTGTTGTGGCAGTGGAGACTCTCCCCTCTGGTTCTGCGGTTCAAGGTTGAGACTGGGCGCCTTCCCCGTCTTGAGTCTAGAGGCTGCATCTGTCACTCAAGTTAGAGGCTCATCATGGGTTACAGCAAAGGCGTCTTTTCTCCTTGCAGGGAAATTGCTATTCTTTGAATATTCCCCCTTGTTCATCCTTACTGGAGATCTGTCACGTGCATTGTCCTTTAATTCACATTAGACGATCTTTGGAGCGATGGAAACTTTCCCTTCTCATATTTTTCCGTCCCTTAACTGTTGCACACTGGCTCATTTTCTCCTCTAGCACAGGACCCATCTGTGCCTGTCCAGGACATGCCTGTGTCTCTTCTCCCATTTTTTGAAAAGCCAGGTTTACTTGTGGATTGGAGTAACTGTCCCAACAGAGAGAACCTCTTCCTTCTAAAAATGCTGTCAACATTTTATATTCTTGCTGCGGCGCTATCCTGATAGGCTCTGTCTGTTTCAACTTTCCTTGAAGCTCTTACACCCCTTCTTCAGGCCCCCTGCATCTAATTTCTATCTCCACCTCTTCTTCTTCCAGTACAACTGCCTGCCATTTCTCCTTCAGAACATCCAGCCACTTCAGAACATCAGCTTTAAGTGTTTCAAGCCGCTGCCGGTCTGTGACAGGGACTCCTCTCTCTTGCAGCATGTTCCCTGAGTGCTCATACTGCTCCTGGACCTCAACCCCTATGTCCCTCTTTCTAGGACCGAGAACCCGTTGCTGGGGTCTTTGTAAACATTGCCCCATTTCCATTGACTCAGCCTGCTCCCTGAAGGCAAGCCGCTCTTCCTTATCTGTAAACTGCATGGCTTGAGGCTGTTGCGAAATTTTCTCCAGCAAGTTTCCTTGTTGCTGAGAAAGGAGGTTGCTGGGGGGAGCCCCTTTTGCTGTTTCTTTGGGGGTCTCCTTTGCACATTCCTCTCCTTTGGCATGGGGAAAAGATTCTCCACTGTCCACCCCACAGAATTGTCCACTTTGGGCTGTCTGCACACTTGGTTTTAAAGAGGAAAACTCGCCCTGATTTCCTTTACAGCAACAGCAACAGCAGCAGCCGGGACTTGCCCAGGCTTGCCTTTTAAAGAGCCGTTGCCTGATTCCAAGCTGGGGGGGACCATTTCTTCGAGTCTTTTAAGAGAAAATACTGGGTACCCCCGATTAATTCCACCATCCAAGGACTCCCCAGAGTTGAGCCTACAAACACTGACCTGCCTTTGATCATTTCTCTTCCCACGAGTCCTGGAAGCAGACCTTTGCCAAAGCTCCAACTAACTGGAAGCAGACATGCTGGGCTTGCTTTGTGGCAGAGGCAGCTGCAAGCCTGGTTCCTCTGCACCCGATTTCTGTCCAAAAGTGGGGTTCCCCAGATGCCCCTCTTGCATCTCTGGGTCCCCCATGCTCTCTCTGACTACCCCAACATTTTGGGGCTCAGCAGTCTGAGAATTTGCACCAAAAGTGGCCGTTTTTGTAATCCCAAACCAGGAGCTCCTCCAACATGCGACTGCACCAGGGTAGGGTTAGGGTTGGAAAAACCTGGTGTCGTGGTGTAATTTTGATGCTTGGAATGCGTTTACAATGCACAAAAATGTTGAGCACTGCAGAAAAATTCACGCAAGATAGACTTTTTAAAAATTGGCTATGTTGTATTGCAACTTTACCCTATATTAGTGTCAGGGATTGCACCAGGGTAGGGTAAGGGTTAGAAAAACCTGGTGTCGTGGAATGATTTTGATGGTTCCAATGCGTTTAGGATAGGCAGAAATGTTGAACACTGCAGAAAAATTCACTCAAGAGAGACTTTTTAAAAATGGGCTACGTTACATCGCAACTTTACCCTGTATTAGGCTCAGGGGTTGCACCAGGGTAGGGTTAGGGTTAGAAAAACCTGGTGTCATGGCATGATTTTGATGGTTGGAATGTGTTTAGGATGTACAGAAATTTTAAGCCGTGCACAAAAATTTGCTCAAGAATTTTAAAAATTGCCTGTTTTTCAGTTGAAGTTTACCCCAATATTAGGGTCAGGGGTTGCACCAGGGTAGTGTTAGGGTTAGAAAAACCTGGTGTCATGGCATGATTTTGATGGTTGGAATGCGATTGGGATCAGCAGAAATGTGGAGCACTGCAGAAAAATTCACGCAAGATAGACTTTTTAAAAATTGGCCACGTTACATCGCAACTTTACCCTATATTAGGTTGAAATTTTTTATTTAAATAAAAACATACTATTTACCCTATATTAGGCTCAGGGGTTGCACCAGGGTAGTTTTAGGTTTAGGAAAACCTGGTGTCATGGCATGATTTTGATGGTTGGAGTGCGTTTAGGATAGAAAGAAATGTTCACCAGTGCTGAAAAATTTGCTCAAGGAAGACTTTTTAAAAATTGTCTATTTTTCATTGGTTATTCACCCCAATATTAGGCTCAGGGGTTGCACCAGGGTAGGGTAAGGGTTAGAAAAACCTGGTGTCGTGGCATGATTTTGATGGTTGGAATGTGTTTAGGATGTGCAGAACTTTTAAGCCGTGCAGAAAAAATTGCTCAAGGAAGACTTTTGAAAAATTGTATATTTTTCAGGTGACGTTTAACCCAATATTATTATTATTGTTATTATTATTATTATTATAACATTTCTATGCCCCCCCTTGCCGAAGCCTCGGGGAGGCTTACAACACAATAAGATACATTGAAATACAATAGAACATAATAAATTACCACTAAATACAAAAATACAAAAAATACACTGAGATACAATAATATAAAATTAAAATTAACAGTATAAAATAAGTAAATAAAGAATATAGGAGGAGAAAAGTGAAGGAAGAAGAAGTTGCCCTGGCCATATCATATATTTTAACAATTAAAATGATGTTTAAAGAAAAAGGTCTTTACCTGGCGCCGAAAAACCAGTAACAACGGTGCCAGGCGGACCTCTTTGGGGGGTGAATTCCATAGGTTGGGTGCCACCGCAGAGAAAGCCCTCCTCCAAGTACTTACTCTCCTAATTTCTTTCATGGAGGGTTCCCGGAGAAGGGACTCTCCCGCAGATCTCAAGGGGCGGTCGGTCATATACGGATGTAAGCGCTCGTTCAGGTAGCCAGGACCCAGGCCGTTTAGGGCTTTATAGGTCATAACCAACACCTTGAATTGGGCCCGGGCTTCAATGGGAAGCCAGTGAAGCTGACGGAGGACTGGAGTCATGTGAGCATAACGCCCCGTCCCCGTCAGCAACCTGGCAGCTCTATTTTGCACCAATTGAAGTGTTCGGACCGTCTTCAGGGGAAGCCCCACGTAAAGCGCGTTACAGAAGTCTAGGCGGGAAGTCACCAGCGCGTGTGTCACCGTCGCCAGGCAGTCGTACTCCAGGTAGGGGCGCAGCTGATTAATCAGCCAAAGCTGAAGGAAGGCGCTCCTCGCCACCGCTGTCACCTGAGCTTCCAAAGAAAGCTCCGGGTCGAGGAGTACTCCTAAGCTGTGGACCTTGTCCCTAAGAGGGAGTGTTGCACCATTCAGGACCAGGTCAAATCCACCCTTTCCGAAGCCCGATCCGCCAACCAACAGGACCTTCGTCTTGTCTGGATTGAGTTTCAGTTTATTGGCCCTCATCCATTCCATTACCTCGGCCAAGCACCGGTTCAGCACAGCCACTGCCTCACCTGGATTAGTGGAAAACGAGAGGTAGAGCTGGGTATCATCAGCGTATTGATGATTCCGCAGCCCACACCTCCTGATGACCTCTCCCAGCGGTTGCATATAGATGTTAAATAGCAGAGGGGATAGAATGGAGCCCTGTGGTACTCCATGGCATAGCTGCCATGGCGCAGAGACATAGTCCCCCAGCACTACCTTCTGGAATCGACTGTTGAGATAGGAGCAGAACCACTGCAAAGCAGTGCCTCCAACCCCCAGTCCCGCTAGCCTATCCAGAAGGATACCATGGTCGATGGTATCGAAAGCCGCCGAGAGGTCCAGGAGAACCAACAGGGATGCACTCCCCCTGTCCTTCTCCCTGCACAGGTCATCAAATAGGGCGACCAAGGCAGATTCAGTACTGTAGTCCGGGTCTGAAGCCGGACTGAAAAGGATCCAGATAATCAGTTTCATCCAAGAGTGCTTGGAGTTGTCCCGCCACCACTCGCTCCAACACCTTGCCCAGAAACGGGATGTTGGCCACAGGTCTATAGTTAGTGTCCATCTCTGGATCCAGTGATGCTTTCTTCAGGACCGGTCATATTACCGCCTCCTTTAAAGGGGCAGGCACTCGACCCTCCCTCAGAGAAGCGTTAACCACTTCCAAGATCCAGGTCCCAATCCCGTGCTTGGAGTTATTTATTAACCAAGATGGGCAAGGATCCAATAGGCAAGTGGTGTGGACGTACTCGTCCAAGCACCTTGTCCACATCATCGGGCCGCAATAATTGAAATTCCTCCAATGATTTTGGACCAGATGGTAGCATTGGCGTCTCCCCAGAGACCTCTGATTCATTAGCGGAGTCCAGCTCATGACAAATCTGAGCGATTTTCTCCCTGAAATGCCTGGCAAAGTCGTCACAGCGGGCCTTTGAGGGTGGCATCGGATCTTCCTTAGGACCCGGGCAAACCAGGCCTTGTACCACTCGAAAAAGCTCCGCCGGACGGCATTGTGAGGAGACTTGCACCAGGGTAGTGTTAGGGTTAGAAAAACCTGGTGTCGTGGCAAGATTTTGATGGTTGGAATGTGTTTAGTTTGGGCAACAATGTTGAGCAGTGCAGAAAAATTTGTTCAAGGAAGACATTTTAAAAATTGCCTTTTTTTTCATTGGACATTTACCCCAATATTAGGGTCAGAGGTTGCACCAGGGTAGGGTTAGGGTTAGAAAAACCTGGTGTCATGGCATGATTTTGAAGGTTGGAATGCGTTTAGGATTGGCAGATATGTTGAACACTGCAGAAAAATTCACTCAAGATAGACTTTTTAAAAATTGGCTACGTTACATCGCAACTTTACCCTATATTCGGGCCAGGGAACCTTATCCTGGGAAGGGATAGAAATCAGCACAACACCAAAGAAGAAGAACTCCCATTCAACCAGGAAGGCCACACCGCCTCGCAGCCACGCCGGATGGGCCCTGACCTGCCTCTGCTCCTCCCGGCGCCATCCCTCCTCCATCTCCGTCCACTTCCTCTGTGGGCAAAGAGCAGGAAGAGCTGGTTACCAGGGGGATGGAGAACAGTTTTGTCCGCGGCTGTCCAGAGGGATTTCCCCACTCCGAGAAACGTGACGTCTCTCCGGGATGCCAGTGCCCTGGAAGCCCATCGTGGATGCATGCCTGTCGGGCCCAATGACTCAGAGGAGTTGTTGGCATGCGTGAGAGAGCAAGACGCTCCCAGCGAGAGTCAAGCCTTAGAGCAAGAAGACTCTTACTTGGTGCCCATTGCACAAACGCCCTCCCTCCCCCGCCCCCGGTTGCTTTGGGGACGACAGAGGAAGATAAACAGCTTCGGAAAGCTCTGGAAAGTACTCAAGATGGGAGGAGAGCCACCGTTTGGGACAACTGGAGTCAAGGGAAATGGAAAGAAGAAGAGAGAAGAGTTCATCCACCCCTCCTAGGAATGGGCGTCCAAGATGGGTAAAGAGTGTGTCGTAAATCCGAAGACTCTTAGAAAGGAGGGGACAACTGCTTCTGCACAGCACTGCCATTACAAGCTCTTTATTATTTACTGCCTGTGTAGCTTTGAAGGTCTTTGGAATAAATGGCTGCAAACCTTCACTGCCTGATCCTGTGTGAGTAATTGGGAAGGGTGCTCTGGTCACATGACAGCTTGTCCCCTCCTTTCCCAGCGCCCCACCGTCCACAAGGGCTATCTCACACAGCCGGGCAAAGATTTTGTTGCTGCAGCTCAGAGATGGACCTGACAGCTCAGGCTATGCCACCGGAGATTAAAGTTTTACAAGATGAGAATGTCCTTTTGAGGGCTGAGACTGCTTCAGTGAACAAGGAGTTTAACCATTTGCGTGCTGAAAATGCCGCACTCCGAGCAGCAACGTCTACCGTGACAATGGCTCCCCCCGGGATTCAGAGCTGAAGTTGAAACGATGCCCAGTAGAGTCACCACCCAAGTATGATGGAAAGAGAGGAGGATTTACAACTTTCCGTGCTCAACGTGAGTTATAAATGCAGCTTCGTCACAACGACATCACAGATGAAAGGGCCAAGGTAGGCTTCTTAATCAATCAGCTTTCGGGGGTAGCTGCTCAGTGGGCAGCTGCGAGACTGGTGGCTCAAGACCCTGTTTGAAATGATGCAGCAGCTTTTTTGAATGCCTTGGGACTCTCTGGGTGTCAGAGCACACAAGGAATGGCAGTCGTGCAGTTAAACGCCTGCGACAGGGAACGGGTTCAGCTGCTGATTACACGACTCAGTTTGAACCTTTGATGAATGATCTGGATGGAATGAGGAAGCCCTGATGATGCAATATCGAGAGGGACTTCAGGGGGAGATTTTGGATGTGCTGGCCCGATCTCCCCCCCCCCGCCCGCACACAGTTTCCCTGGATTTTATCACCAATTTCCCCCCGTCTAGAGGCTTTACCACCAGATTGGTCATCACGGACTTATTCATTAAGATGGCTCACTTTATTCCTTGCAAAGGTCTCCCCTCGGCCAAGACCACGGCCTCCCTCTTCATAGCTCATATTTATAAACTAGATGGGTGGCCCCTTGCATTAATTTCAGACAGGGGCGCTCAGTTCACCTCCTGGTTCTGAAGGAAGCTCCTTGCCTTGCTCAAGGTCGACTTGCACCTTTCTTCCTCACATCACCCTCAAACAGACGGCCAAACGGAGCGCTTGAACGCAACCCGTGAGCAATACCTTCGTTGCTATGTAAACAACCAGCAAGATGATCAGTCCTCCTTCCTCCACTTGGCAGAATTCGCTTACAGCAATTCCGTGCATGCTTCCACCCGGCAAACCCCCTTCCTTGCCAACCTGGGGTATCGCCCCCATGCTTTTCCCTCTGCGCTCCCCACAGCCTGTGTCCCTGCTGCTGGAGATTTTCTACACGCCTTGGTTTCTGTGCAGTCCTTGCTCAAGGAGTAATTGGAACATGCCAAAGCGTCTTACAAAGATGTAGCTGACTGGCACAGGCAGTCAGGGGTCCTGCTCCAAATGGGTGACTGGGTTTGGTTGTCCACTGAGTTTCTCCCCCTTTTGGTGCCATCTCGCAAGTCGGCCCACAAGTGTGCAGGGCCCTTTCGAATCGTAGCCCAAATCAACCCAGTGGCCTTTCGCTCGGCTTTGCCGGCCGCCATGGAAGTCCATCCTCGTCTTTCACCGTGCTCTCCTTTCCCCTGCCCCCTTCCTCACCTCCTCTGCACTCAAGTTTCCCCGCCTCTGCCCATTTCGGTGGATGGGGAAGAAGAGTCTGAAGTCCAGTAAATTCTTGGCTCCAGGTTCCGCAGGGTGCCTTTGCAATGCCTCTTGCACCAGAAGGGCTACACCACCCCCCGAAGAGCGCAGTCGGGAGCTGATCAACCACGCACACACACACCCGCACTCTGGCGGCACTTTCACGCTCACTTTCCCCTCAAACCTGGGGGCAAGCGCCCTTTCTCCCGGAGGGGAGGGTGTCGTGTGGGGGGAGCAGTGTCCTGCCCAGTGGCTCAGAGGACTCGTTGGCGCACGTGAGGGAGCAAGAAGCTCCCAGTGAGAGTCAAGCCTTAGAGCAGGAAGACTCTTCCCTGGTGCGCATTGCACAAATGCACCCCCCCCCCCCCGCCGCCGTCTGACTCTGACGAAGTTCTTCTATGGCCTGAGGAAGACGGCCTTCCAGCAGCAGATAGAGGAGCTAGGCAACCAGTGAGGCGGCCGGTTGCTGTGGGGACGACAGAGGAAGATAGAGCTAAACAGCCTTGGAAAGCTCTGGAAAGTACTCGAGATAGGAGGAGAGCCACCGTCTGGGACAACTGGAGTCAAGGAAAATGGAAAGGAGAGGAGAGAGGAGTTCATCCACCGCTCCCAGGGAGGGGCGTCCGGGATGGGGAAGGAGCACGTCGTGAATCCGAAGCCTCTCAGAAAGGAGAGGACAACTCATTCTACATAGCACAGCCATTACAAGATCTTTATTATTTACTGCCTGCGTAGCTTTGAAGTTCTTTACAATAAAAGGCTTTAAACCTTTACTGCTGGCACCCGTGTGCGTAACTGGGAAAGGTGCCCCAGCCTCACGACAGCGCCCTCCTTCCTGCTCCTTGCTGCACTCTCCACAGCGGCGTTAGACGTGAAGCCGACTTGCACACAAGTCCTCCACAGGCGCAGAGATGGCCACCTGCTGCCTCCTGGAGGGAGCACGTCCTGCCTGGGCCTGTGGTGCGAAGGAGCAAGGGGGCAGCGGTCAGTGGAGGCTGCCCTCCAGGCCTCGTTCTTACAGGGCGCAGGAGCACCTTGCCTGACGCTGTCGTTGTTTCCATGCACGCCTGCAGTGGGTGGGGGAGACCTGGCAGCGTGAGCCATGTTCTCTGCCGGGCTATGGCGGGGGGGGGGGGGGTGCTAAGACAAGGTGCTCCTGCTGCTCTCAGGATGGGATCCTGGGGCAGGTGAACAGAAGAGCCTCTTCCAAGGTGGGAATGGCACCTCCCAGGATTTTAACGGGTTCCCGGCTGTGTCGTGGACAAGTGAGGGAGGGCGCAGCGGGGCAGCTTCAGGCCTGATCCCCTCATCACAGTCAATGATGGACTGCAGGGCCATGAGAACCCAGATGGATGTCCCCAGGTGGCTGGCCGGCAGGTAAGAAACTGCCCCTCGAGGCCTTGGGCTGGTCCTGGGATTGCAGTGCCATGTGAATTCGGCCAACCCGCCCCATCCTGGGTGCCAGCTGGTCTGAACACACCCAAGCTGCCCCTGCAGAGCAACTGCAAAGGCTCCGTTCCTTTGGGCACTCAGCCTTTGGGGTCACAGGGGCGGCTCCCAGTTTCGCCTCCCACGGGGAGGGGAATGAAATCTGACCTTTGTGAGCCCCATGTGGCAGCAACAAGCCAGATCTACAAAGTGGCCCCACAGCTTTTCCGATTGGGAAGGTTTGCAACAAAGCCAGCATCAAACAGCCCAGCCCTGCCCAGCCTGAAGAACAGGAGCAATTCTTCAACCAGGAAAGACAGGGGGCTTTCATTCGATGTGGAAAAATTGGAAATGGGGATTTCCTTCCCAGATTTGTGAATGAGGGAACATGGGTCCCTTCACAGGGTCTCTCCTCTCTGACCAGCGCATGCCTTAGCTGGGTGTCCCAGCATGTTCCACCACCTTAGAAAAGGAATCTCAGAGAAGGAAGGCCATGGCCAGGAGTGTCCAGGCCTCCAGAGGACTGTCTGCTTCCTGAAGGACTCCCCGCCCCTCATCGTGTCTGCAGCTCCAGCAGGATTAGAGATCCGTGTCAGCCCACCCTGCGAGTCGGTGAGGCAGCAGGAGCTTTCAAAGGGTGCCCCTTGCCGAGCAACGAGCCTGCTGAATCCAGCCACTGGGCCAAGGAAAGCAGCAAGCGCACCAAACACACCGCTCTTCTGCTCCTGGCTGAAATCAGCTACTCCTGCTCAAAACTGCTCTCACACGGTTAAGCCGGGATTATTCCCTCTTCCCATTGTAAACCTTGCTATGGTGCTAACTGCCTTGGCTCTCATCCTGATGAGGGATAGAAATCAGCACAACAGCAAAGAACAAGAGCTCCCGTTCTCCCAGGAAAGCCGCACTGCCTCACAGCCACGCCGGACGGGCCCTGACCTGCCTCTGCTCCTCCAGGCGCCATCCCTCCTCCATCTCTGTCCACTTCCTCTGAGGGTAAAGAGCAGGAAGAGCTGGTTACCAGGGGGATGGGGAACAGCTTTGCCCGTGGCCGTCCAGAGGGATTTCCCCACACCGACAAATGGGAGGTTTCTCCAGGACTTCAGTACACCAGAATCCCATACTGGATGTGCGCCCTTCGCCCTGCTCCCACGCAGGACCCCTCCACCCTCCAGGGAGACGTTGGACTTTAAGCAGACTCACGCGCAAGTCCTCCACGGCCACAGAGATGGCCATCTGCAGCCCCCCGGAGGGCTCAAGTCCTTGCTGGGCCTGTGGTGAGAAGGTTCAACGTATAAGACTATGGAGCCGCACTTGCTGCTCAGGCAGGGCTAAATATTCACAGGGAAAAGTAGTGACACTGGATTCACGTGCCACTAAAACATGGCAGAAATTTAAACTGAATTTTGAGGAAAAACAACGTTGGGAACATGTTTGTCAAACGTTTCCTTTCTCCTAGATTAATTTTGGGTGAGAACATGCCAAATGAGTTTAGAGCTATTTTGAAATGTATCAGCTATGAAAGCGTGATGCAGACGGAGCCGACGAAAGCCCATGAACTGCATCCGGATGACATTGCCTGAGGCACAATGGCCCTTAAAGAAATCTAGCAACAGCTTGTGCGAAGGCAGGGCAGAAAATTCTCATGGAAAATCCTGATTTATTGACACTGGATGGAACTGGAGTCGAAAAAGCCAGAATTGAAACCTTGGAAGAGAAGGTGCGTATACTCACTCCTGATTTATCCAGCACTTCCTGGCTGGCCTTACTTGTGCCGGGAGCATCGTCCTGGAAAACAGAGCCGTCAGGCTCTCATTCAGTTTGCAAAAATACCCCGAGCCTGTGAAGGAGGACTTCTTGAGTGGCAGCAGGAGCAAATCCAAACCGAACTCTTATTTCTGAGGGCAGTTTACGTCTTCTATGTTCCGGTTTGTAAATTTCTCATACAGCCTAGATTGGGACTTGGGTGGGTTCATCTGGCCCTCCATCTTACAAATTTTTCTATCATGTATCTATGTATCCTCTGCATCTGCCTACCTATCTGCCTGGCATCCACCCATCCCCCCACCAATCCAATCCAAAGCACTGCCTGGGTGTCGGAAGAGTCTGACTTGCCCACAGTTTTGCTCTCTCTGAGGACCAGATGCTGTAGTAAAAGGGATGGCAAAGGAAGCAGAAGGGCTGGCGGGCTTCTCTGCGCGAAGAGAGAATGGAGCATCCGCACAACCGGGTGGTCCCTCCTCACCCCTCTGCACGGTCACCTGGAATCCGTCTCTGCGTGATTCCTTCTCCTGCCCACGAATCCGCTTGGATCCCACTGGCTTGTGCCTCTTCCCCACTCAGCAGCCAGAGTGGGGACCATGGGGCTGAGCTGCCTGCAGGACAGGGGCTGTCCCTCCCCTGGTGGCTGTGCGGAGGGGCAGGCGGGAGAAGCAGCCTTACCTGTCGCAGGACATTCCTGGGAGGGGCCTGCAGTGCCGCAGCTGGAGAGGCAGCTGCTGAGGAGGGGCCCGCAGTGGATGGCCCGGATGCCTGCAATCAGACGGGTACATGAACTTGGTGTGGGCCTAGTGCATCGCCGCCAACATCCCGCGCTCACCATGGAGGGTCCCCGCATCCCTGCCGATTTGGCTGGAGGCTGCCTTGTAAAACCCAGCCTGATCCGAATCACAATTGTGCCTGAGACCCTTCCGGGAAACTTCTTAGTGTGTTCTTGACGGGCCCGGCCAGGGCAGGGGAGGACCCCCCCCTCACCGCCCCACCCTGCCTTCTGCAGCTCACACAGGAAAATGGAAAACAGAGGGAAAGCCCTGCCTGGACACCCCACCCGCCTTCCCACCACTCCAGCACAGGCAGCACAGATGAGCCCTGACCTCCTCTTTTGGCTCCGGGTTCCGGCCCCTGCCCAGCTGAGTCCACTTGGTCTGTGAAGCAAGGAGAAAGACGGCTCTGTTGCCAGGGGGATGGACAGCAAGCTGTTTCCGGCAGGCCCAGGGGCAGTTCCTCCTTCCCTGGGGCAGATCCGGAGTACATGCCCCTGGGGAAGGAGCGGCTGCCGGCATGTGGTTGGCCAGGAATGTCGCCAGGCATACGCTTGAGACTCTTCCCTCCCCAGCTCGCTGCACCTGCACGGAGATGCTCTCCTGGACTCGGACTTACAGTCAGGGACTCCATGGCCGCCAGGATCGCCTTGGACAGCGTCCTTGGTGATGCACCACCCGCCGGGGCCTGTGGCAAGATGGTAGAGGGTTCAGTCAGTGGATCGCTTTGCCGTGGGCCATGTGCCAGCCAAGGGAGGCTTGCGCAGGCCAGTGCACGGAGGGGGAGCCGCTGCCCCCCAGCATTTTGCACAGACGTACCTGCAAGTGTGCTCTGCGGGTCTGTGTGTGTGTGTGTGAGAGAGAGAGACTGCCATTGTGTGCCAGCCCCAGCAAGCACGCTCTGGCTGGTTTTGGGGATGACGGAGGGCAGTCGCTGTCCTTTGCATCCCCTGTCAACCTAGCAGCAGCCACTGGCAGCAAGACACACCGGAGCTACTCACCTTGGCTGTGGCTGGAGCAGCTCCCCTCCATCCCCGGACTGGTTCCTGAGGAGCAAAGCAGGCAAGAACCCACGGCAGGGTCTAAGAACCCAGGAGAAGTAAAGCCAGCTGGAGAACCGCGATGCATTCACCTGTCATATCGCTTCAGAAGCCAGTCTTTGGAAAGGACCCTCCCAGCGTTCTTCTCAAGGCCTGGGCCAGGCAACACCCCTTCCCCCAGTCCTGCCTCCTCATCATGGTGCTCCTGTGCCTGCCTCCATCCACGGCTCCAGCCCATCTCTGCAGAAGCGCTTCCCCCAGTTCTCCCCTTCCAGAGTGACCCTGAAACCACTGCTGGGGCTGGTCTCTCCAGGGTGCCCCCCAGGCAACATCAGGGATCCTTCCAGATGGAGGGCTCCTCATGCCATCATCCAGCCTCGCTCCAGGATGGTGGGGTTTTTTTGTATTTTTTTGGAAGGCAGCGTGGGGGGTGGGGGGAGATGTAGAAGCAGTGGAAGGCCCAGAAGGACTGTCCGAGCCTCAGGATGGGACCCCTTGGAAAGGAGCCCTCCTGCTGGAGATGTGCAAATGTTCAGTCATGGCTGCTGATGCTCTGCATCGGAGGCTCCACCTGCTGAGCACTGTTGTGTGCATGGGCCCGTTAACTCTTCCCACCAACAGCAGAGATATCCTCTGCTGAGATATGAGTGAAGCTCAGCTCCAGGCCTCCTGGACTGTGTCTCTGCTGCATCGGTTTGTCCATCTCCACCTCCCTCCCCAGGACTTACCCGCAAGCGCTCTTCTTGCTCGGCCTTGTACCACAAGAGCAGGCGTCTGGCTGTGTTGCTGCTCACGCCCAGGGCCTGCAGTGGAAAGGTTCGATGCCAGGTCAGCGGCGGGAAGGCCCCTTTGCCTGTGCCCATCGTTCCCTGGCTGCAGGCCCCAAGCAACGCCATCATGCCAACCCCATGGGAGACCCCGAGCCCTGCTTCCCTCTCCCATACACCTCCCAAAAGTGTGGCTTCTTACCTGGGCATGGAGCGGGCGCATGGCCGTGGGTTTCCTATAGGGGATCATGGTGTGTGGGCTGAGGGGGTGATGGCCTGGATGGGTCAGAAAGGGTCAAGCTCAGGATGAAAAGAATAAGCTAACCCCCCCACCCACAAAAAACTGCTGACCCCAACCCTAAAGTACTATTGAACTAAGCAACTAGGCAACCACACTATTAAACGATGAATGGCTAGCTAGTGATTCACAAATCAAAACTACTGAACTACAAATCTAAAGTACTAAAAGCAAAACTAACACCTATAGGACTAAACTAACTAAGGAAATACAAATAAAGATAATAAAAGCAAAGAACGACTACCTATCTAAAACTAAACACTAAACCTCCGTGTCCTCTCTCCTCCGCCCTTCTCCACTCCTCGCCTCCCAACTCCACAAAGAGCCCAACGGTCCAACGGTCTCTCAGGGCCAGTGGAACTCGGCAGCGCCATGGCGATCGGAACCACAACACTGGGGAGCATCCTCTGAGAGGCCAGGTGTGGCTTTGCCCGGGTGCTCTCTGCTGAAAAAGGCCTCGCCAGGGGTCCGCAGGGGGGTGAAGAGGGGCCTCAATGCGTCTGGTGATCCGCAAGGCAACCCACAGCATTACACCTGTATCAGGCGGTTCACCCAAATGTCTTGCCTTGTGTGGATTATTCTTGGTCTGTGTTAAAAGTGTTACCAGAATGAGCCAGTCAATAGCTGGGAAAAACCCGGATGGACCCCAGACCCGAGCCAAAAGGAGACTGAGACGAGACTTAGAGCCAAAATCAGCTTTATTCTAGTGCACTATAGAATAGAGGGAGACAAAAGGGGACATTCAGTCCAAAGCAGTGTCTCAGAAGTTGCACCCCAGTACATGCATTTTATACCCTAGGTAACCAATTGGGTCACCTAATACACATCTACTGCATCGATACAGCAACGGATGCACCCCCTCCCGTGCTGGAGAAAGAGTCCTTTCTTCTGTCAAGGACCAGACCTTTCCCATGTCTATTTCTTATCTACTCGAGATTCACACAGGCTTGCCATGTTCTTACTCCCTGCACATTTGCACCCTTCATGGCAGCTAGAACCAGTTTCCACGGTCCCTTTGATTACCGCATTGGGGAGCAGGCGAGCATGTTAGCTGCGGGTTACACAAAGTTCATTTTGTTCTAATCTGCCCTCCCTTCTGGGACAGTATAACTGGTGTTTTTACTATGTGGCCTTCCCCTGGCCAGCTCCTTTTGGGGTGTTTTGGGGGTGCTGCAAGTGGCAGCAGTTTCCCCCCTTCAGAGGAATCTTCTTATTAAAAGACAGATTCCTCTTGATTAGGGAGATGTGTTACTAAGCCTTCACAGCTTTGCCTTGAAGGTGCAGACTGCTGGTGCAGGTGAGGGCCATTTTAACAGAGAGACATAGAAGCATAAAAACAGAACTAGTCAGAAGGGGCCTCCTGGATTATCCAGTCCGACCCCTGGCCCCAGCCGGCCCCGCTCATGACAGGCCTACCATGTGCAAGTCTGAGAAACATCAGAATGGATAATTGTTGGCAAATACTGTCAGCAACAGCAAGCAAATAAGGAGGAAAAATCACAAAAAAGGAAAATGCAAAGTTCCAAGTCTTTGTAGGCAGCCTCAGTTGGGGAACAAAACAACAATCCTCCCAACCCACTTTTACCAGAATGAAATTGAAAGCAGGCTGTAATGCACTGAGCCTTTGAATGAGATGCTTTGGACAAACAGTTCTGTCTTCTACAAGTGTTGCAGACCCCGTCCTGGCTTGCTAACAGTGCAGCGTGTAGCAACTTCCTATGGCAAGGTGCTGAAGCGGAGCTGACTTGGCTGTATGACTGAAACGGCACCAGCGGTTTCACTGGAGACACCGGGAATGCAGAGGCTCACGCTCTAATGTCGGGGTGATTTGGGAAAAGCCCCGACTGGTGGAAGAACGGCACAGAGAAATGAACAGCCTGCCCCGCTTTGGCAATGTCCTCCCCCAATGGTTGAACTACTTCTTTGCAGTTTGGGAAGCGCCCCTGGGGAGTTCTGCAGTAATTCAGAGACTGGGGACAAGGTATCCGGTGCCCTATCCTTCCTTAGGGAAAACCAGGAAAGCCTTCTGGCTACCAACCCAGTAGGTCCCGAGGTGGCTTCCAGGTTTGGAAGGCATACCTGTGTTGTGAAGCTGAGTCCTGAGGTCCCCTGTAGAGGCTTCCTCCTGTGGCGTTTTGTATTTGCCAGTTATTTCCAGTGAGGGCCACTGAGCCAGGCATATTTGCCAGCTTCCATCTTGTGGCCAGCACCAAGTTCTCCTGCGCCCTAGTGTGCATTCCAGGCTGTACCAGTTGGCACATACCAGCCCCATTTGTGGGAGCAATGCGTGGCAGGCAGCATCCACATGCAGTTGCCCATCAGCCGCAGGCAGGCCCTTTCCAGCTTAGCAAAGGCGGAGCCTCAGGCTAGCCCTGCACCAAGCTCTCCCTCACGAGCAGGGGCCTATTCCAGCTTGCGCCAATGGGCTGTTGCTCTCTCGGGCGCTGCAGAAATGTTGCCACTCCACCACCACCACCAAACCAGACCTCTGTGCCTCAGTGGTCCTTGCCTGCAGTGGCCTCACGTGGAGATTGTTTTGCCCAGGGACCTATGGAACCCTTTTTAAGCCAAATACGAACTTTCTTTACATTCTCCTGTGGCTGATCTGGGATGGCAGTGCCCGCCCTTCTGCAATATGCACGTCAGTTTTACCGGGTCTTTGGCTAGGATCTAGACATGTGACATTTCCAGGTGTAAGGAATCCATGCTGGGTTTTCACCAGTACTGCTGAAGCCGAAGCATTCTATTGCACTCTGAGCCAGTACTTTGAAACTGAAACCTTGGGAATGAGGAAGTCCACTGCTTTCTTTCCACAAGGACATATGGTGTAGACGGGAGTAACAAAATTCACAGAAGTACACAGAGGCAGCCAGAGTAGCGACTCCAAGAAACTCCCTCTCTTACCTTCAGCATGGTTATCTAGGCTACTTAGCGTTAGGCAAATGCAAGTCTCTTTGTTTTCAGGCTTCAAGCCAGGGCCTGATCCTGGTCCCCGATAGGCAGCTTTTCTTCAGGGCTCTTCTCCCTTGCCCCCTCCAGTTGCGGGCCCTTGGCTGACCCTGATGTCAGCTTCTCCTCGTCCTGGTCTGTTGCGCCACGGGTCCTCCCTTGCAGGGTAGCTGTTTGAGCAGGAACTTCAGGTCCTCCATAGGTTCCATGGTCCTTTGGTCTCCTTGTGCTTTTGGAACTTTCCTCAGCCTGGTGTCGTGTTACCAGGTAGGCACTCCCTCCGATCTCACTGCTGGGTAGTGAGGGGCCCCTGGGCATGGTCCGTCCACTGCATCAGTGGCCTCCAGGCTGTCCAGTCTCGGGTGAGTCGGCTGATGGAAACCAGCACCTCCCCCACTTCCCCTGTGCCATTGCAAGCCGCAGGCAGCAACCAGCCAGTGGCCACAGCTTCAAATCCTGCAGGCAGGCAGGCAGGCAGGCAGGCAGTTAGCCAGGCACGGCCGGGCAGCCAGCATGGCTGCTCTGACCTCGGAGAAGGAGTGATGTGAGCCAGCTAGCCAGCATCACAGAAGGTGGAGAGAGGGGCCTGCCAGGACTGGTGCTGGAGAGGACCAGCCCCAGCCCCCCCCCCCCTTGTCGCACCTCCATGTCCTGGTGCTGAGGAGCAGCCATGCATGCCCCAAGAAAGCACTGACTGCCAGTTTTCCAAGCCTGCCTTTACAGCTTTGGGGGAGCTTGACAAACCGCCTCCTTCCTGTCCTGAGGCAGCTGGTATTTCCCCCACTTGAAAGTCAGAAACCCAAATACTGCACCTGTTCTTGTAACGTTTGTGTCTTCTCCTCGGTGACCCAATGAAATCCAGCAGATGTGCACTGGTCTGTGGCCTCAGGGGCAATTGAAAGATTGTTCACATACTGCAGTAATACCACCATTAGAGTCTCTAGTCCATTCAGACAAGTCCGTAGCCAGTGCTTGAGAGAAAGATGGGTGAACTCCATCCTCCCCTGGGAGAGGGTGGTTCACCACAGCTGGCTCTTTGTCCCGTCCTGGCATTCTCATTTGAAGGCAGAAAGAATTGGTTCTGTAGGAAGCACTCCATGGGCCCCACAACTGTGCAGGTGGCCTGATGCCCTGTGCCCCCATCATCAAAGATGCCTGTTGTGTCCCCATCGCAACTGGGACAGACACAACGTAGCAGACTGCCCTAGTGTCCACCAAGAAATCCATGTCTCATCTCCCACCCTCATTCTCTCCCGGGGTTGTGGAGGTGACATGGAACTCTTCCCGTGAGTTCCCTATTCTTTTCCCAGAGTCCCAAAAGCGGCCACGATGGTTGAGCCTTTGTTCTGGGGGCATTCCCTCTCCCACTGTCGCTCTGGTTTGCACATCACACAATAATTCCTTTCTCACCTATGAAACGCCAGTCTGGACTGGCAGCGCTAGGACCTTCCGTCGCTCCCTGCCTTTCCCCATTCGTGCTGCAGTGCTGCCTTCATCACCACTGCCATCAGATCCATTTGCAGGCTGTCTTTCGGTACATTTGCTTTTTAACTATGCACCTTCTTGGCTGTTTCCAAAACCTGCGCCCCCACCCCCACCCCAACTTTCTCAGGGAGTTGTACACAAGGCTGAGGGCACAGGCACCCAAGTGCTTGGGAAACAAAACTTGATTGAGCCAAACAAAAACAGAAAGAAGTGGAGGGAGAGCAGCTGCACCCCAGCATTTTGTGCAGACCTACCTGAAAGGGAGCGCTCTGGGGGTATATTTGCGTGTGTAAGACTGCCATTGTGCGCCATCCCCAGCAAGCACGCTCTAGCTGGATTCGGGATGACTGAGGGCAGTCAGTGTCCCTTGCAGGGACGCTGCTGCCCCTTCCCTTGGTCCCCCTCCACCCGCCGCCCACAAAGCATTGCGGGAGGTTCATGCAGACAACACGTGAAACAGCCATGCGCAATCCTCAGTGTTGCCTCCTGATCGGTGCAAGGCGCCATGGACCGCCTGTCTGCCCCTATCAATGCAGCAGCACCCCTGGCACCCCTGAATCCACTGCTGGGGCTGGTCTTTCCAGAGTGTCCCCCAGGCAAAATCAAGGATCCTTCTGGATGGAGGGGTCCTCATGCCATCAGGCATGGCTTCCTCGTACCATCATCCAGACTCACTCTGGGTTGGTGTTTTGTTTGCTTGTTTGTTTTTTGTTTGGAAGGTTGGGGGGGGGGGAGCGAAGAGATGCAGGAGCAGTGGGAGGCCCAGAAGGACTGTCCAAGCCTCGGGATCGGTCCCCTTGAAAAAGGAGCCCTCCTACCGGACAGGTGCAAATGCCTGATGACAGCTGCAGGTGCTCCGCATCCAAGGCTTCACCTGCTGAGCACCATTGTGCGCATGGGTCCGTTCTCTCTCCCCACCCACACCAGGGATACTCCTCTGCTGAGATACGATTGAAGCTCAGCTCCAGGCCTCCTGGACTGTGTCTCTGCTGCATCAGTTTTTCCTTCACCTCCCTCCCTGGGACTTACCCGCAAGCTACTACTAAACTATGAACTACTAACTAATTAATCACAAGGGGGATGAAGAAGGGCCCCCAATGTGTCTCGTGATCCGCAAGGCAACCCACAGCATTACACCTGTATCAGGGTGTGC
>NW_025336038.1:0-26855 GCF_004798865.1 Varanus komodoensis
GCAGGATATGAAGGCAATGTGATGATGGAGATGGTAGTGGTGGTGGTGGTGGTGGTGATGGTGATGATGAACAGAATGCCATCCCAAATTCACAGTGCTATATAGCCATAGAGATCGGGCTGCACTGCAATGTCTCCAAAAGGAAATTGTTCCAGTAGTGGATGAAAGAGATGCATCCCGGATCAGTCGGCTGGAGCACAGTGCTTTTCTGCACAGGGAGTTTCTCTTGTACCTGTCATTTTCTGCTCAAATTTGTTTTGGGGTTCTCTGGATGATGTCACAACTGTCTAGGTCTGCTTCTGTTTTTAAAGAGCATGATCATTGAGGTTTTTTGTTTGATTTCTTCAACAGGGAAAAAGCAGCATTTTCTTTTTTTGAAAATGGAAGCTGAAGCTGGTTTCCCACATGTGCATTTGTGCTATTCCACTATTCTACCTAGAGGTTATGTAATAGAAAAAACAGGAAAGGAAATGCTCTGGAAGTAGTGCTCAGTTCCACAATGAAACCAAAAGTGGATTAACAGCCTGCTGTTAAGAAGTCCAAAAGCAGAAAGAAGAAGGGATCGAAATGCATCATAAAAGGCAACAAATATTTTCTGTAAGCCATTATAAAATGGTGCTGCTAGGGCATGTGCATGCGATGTTACATAATGCCACTGAGCGTTGGTGAGATCTTATTTCTTTATTTCCTTCTTCCTGCAAGGAACCCAAGACAGCTTATATTGTCCTGCTCTCCCCTTTTCCCTCACAATTTTTTTCCAAGTGAATTGTTCTCTCTTCTAACGACAGGTGTACTGACTGGGAAAAGCACAGACTGCTCTAAGCAATCTTGTCTTTTATCTTGTTCTTATAGTTGTGGACTGTTGTATTTATTGTTTATTTGTATTATTTTGTAAGCCGTCCTGAGACAACTGCTTATATAGGATGGGATTAAAATATCCTAAATTAATAAATAATAAATAAAATAAGCCACGGATATTGATACTCTTGCAGCTCCAGGGTGAAATTCTATCTTGAAGAAGTTTCAGGGGCCACATTCCAAGGGCGTTCAGGGTCCAGGGCTAAAGGATGGGGTGAAATGAAAAATGTGGCTAAGGAGAAGCATTTCATCCTTTTAGGACAGAGGAATATCTGCACAAAACGAAGGGAATCGCCAGTCGAGGATTAATGGGTGGGGAGCATGTCTGGGCCAGGGGAAGAGGGAGTGGGGAACATCCAAGGGGCCAGACTGGAGCCTAAGAGGGCCAAATTGAAGTTATACCTGGACAGAGCCTCAGTCCGAGGTTCTGAACTGCTGCTATAGGGAAGGAAAGTGCCATTTTTTCATATACTGAAAGACATGACTCTCCGGGCATGGAGATACTCTGTGCTCTCTCTGTGCTTTCTTTTTCTCCTTCTCCTTGATGGGAAGGAGTGGGGAAGGACGGCATCTCATAGCTACTCTGATCAGGAAGCCCTCCTGTAACATCTCCCTTCATCCCGAGGATGTTTTCCAACCACTGCTTTGAGCTGCAGACCTTCCACTCCGGTATTTGTACTTTATTTTCTTTCCTGCCAGGCTGCAGATAATTTTTCACATTACTGTTCCAGGCTAATTCATCAATATTTTCAAAAACAACTTGTAGTACAAAATGGAACTTCCTGAGTGGGCCCAGAGACATTTCTTCATTGTTTGAAACTGCATCCCTCGTGTGCCCACATGCCCATGTTTTATGCATAGCCAGGAACGTGCTGACCCAGCACTCCTATATATAAGCACAGGAAAGCTCTAGAAAGATG
This sequence comes from Varanus komodoensis, assembly GCF_004798865.1. NCBI lineage: Eukaryota > Metazoa > Chordata > Lepidosauria > Squamata > Varanidae > Varanus > Varanus komodoensis. Next base: position 1,779 of record NW_025336038.1, read on the forward strand.
TATTTTCATGCATCATTAAAAATATATCTTAATACAAATGGCAGGTGCATTTTAAGAAGAGAAAGGGAAAATTCATCTTTATTGAATCTTCACACTGTAGAAAGGAGCGGTGTTAATCTCTCCCTTTTCTCTGAAGGTCTGTGCGCTCCCTTTTCCATTCTAATTTTTTCTTTCCTTCTCCTCAAGGCATCCAATGACCTTCTTCCTGAACTCATTGCTAGAGACATTTTTGAACTTTCTTGATGATTGGTTTATTTGTTTACTTATTTATTCACACTTTTAAAAATGTGAAAGAAAAGCCTTCTAAGTGACTTAGAAGCAGGTTCAGTCCTTGGTGTGCAATTCTGGTGCAGGAGAGTGTTAATAAGACACTCTCGGGAATCTTCTTTGGAAAATTGCCTTGGTCCGTTTTTTAAAATAAATAATTGTCTGATGCTTATTGCATATTCTTCCTAAGTTTGCAAGATATTCCTGCAGAACTGAACACTGGCCCTTCAGAATATGGAAGGGTTTACTTCCAAATAAGCCTGCGTAGAACTCTGCCATTTATTTCAGTCCAAATTCCTTGCATTTTCACAGCAGCGAGCATGTAATACTTAACAGTTGCCTTTTAAACAGTTACTTAGCTGTATACACATAGATACAACCAGGCATGGAAAAAGACACACAAATAATTTAATCTGGGAAAGATCCTGCATAAAACATACGTGTGAAGTAGCTCAAGAAATCTACAACCAGCAGAATAAAACAGCAGCTGTCACAAAGGCTTTCAGTGGTGCTAAACCTATTTCACCCCAAATTTTCAGATTAAATTTTGGAGATGCTCTCAGATGCTGCATTCCAGCAGCAGGCAGGGCCGACAGTGCAACAAGGACAGGCCAGAAGCAAAGGGTGAAGCCAATAGGTAGAGAAACACCAGTCTGCTTTAGTTTAAAGCTTTATTAGAAGCCTTCACATTTTTTAAAACAGAGAGGAAGGGTATAAAACCCAGGTGATTGGAGAGGGCCTGGAGAAGGAGCTGTGGGAACCTATGGAGGGCCAGAAAGGAGATGAGCCATATTAGATACCAAGGGCCTGATGTTCATCACCCTTGACTTAAAACAAGTATCAGTAGCAGACAGTCACTCTTTCAAAAAGGAACAACTTTTAAAGTGGTAATGGGACCGATAAGGAGAGGAGGCAAGCCATTTCTTGCACTTTTCCAAAAGCCCTACCTTATAGATTCCTCTGCAGTGGCTGATAGGAGCCAGGGCACAGCTCTGTTTGCCGGTGTTCAGGACTGACGGCCAACACAGGACCGAGCATATGGATGGCCATGGCAGCAGGAAAAATGCTGCTTTGATCCCGCAAGGCAATTCTTGTGTTCTTCAAGGCTTTTCAAGTGCTTCTCTACAGATACCAATGTGGTGGTTTGTAGGCCGCCTATAACTGCCAAGGCCTTCCTAGGCGGCGGATTGTTCCATTCACATCCTCTTTGAATATCTTATTTATCTATTTATTTATTTAATGTTTAAACCACCCAGTAGCTGAGGCTCTTGGGGCTAAATCTAACAATACTAGATTTAGCTTTAAAACTCCTGCAGCTGAAACATTAACCTTCCCTCCTCAGGGATATGATTTCTCAGCACTGGAACAGTGCTGTGTGTAAGCAGCGTTAACAGAAGGTTTAAAAATGCACATAAATAAAAATGACATTTTATTTTTTCACACAGAAACATACACCTTTCTTCAAGAGCACTGTAAAACACCTTAGCTATTTTATATGATTTATGGTGCAGTTAAAGTGAAGAGAAACCCTCGTACACAGGAGTCTAGATGCATTAAAGAATCCTGTGATGATTTCGCTAAACGTCCAAATATATTCAAACCGACAGGATGGGTTGGAAGCAGCTGAGCTGCCCAGTATATAAATGGTTTGGCCAGGCATGTTCTACTTGGCTGAACTGGCCTGAATCTCATGTTATGATGACCCAGACTGTAGGTTGATTAGCAATTGTCACTGAATCATGGATTGTTATTATATGAGAACCCTGTTCTGTGGTTTAACTGTTGGTTGTTACCTACAAATGATTCAAGAAGAGACCTCATAGCTAGTTGTTGGCTTGTGAACTCTGTTTTTTGTGGTTAACAACCTATAGTTAAGCCATAGTGTTGGGGACACATGTAATGACCTCTCATAACTCATCAGCCACCTATGGACCAACAATAACCCATATTCAGTCCATACTTTGGGATAGTATTACATGAGAACTAGGTTCTAGTGTTTTTGCTTGCTTGCCCATTTAAGAAAAAGGTTGTCTTGAGTCTAGTTATGTTTAAAAATTACAATTGCTTGACATGTTTTTGAAATTTGTTTCTAGTTACCTGAGGGATGGATCTTTCTGTGGCTCAGCTTAGATTTAAAAACTTTGCATTAGATCACACCATAAGCTACCAACAAAACTAGCTAGCAGATAAAAGTTATTTACTTTCTTTTTTCCTTTTTTTACAATCCCTGCCCTGAGTTTTAACCAGAAAAGCCTATTTCCCCTTGTTATTGGGAGAGGGGAGGGTTTTATTGAGCAAAGATTATCTATACAGCTCAGCAAACTAACTCGGGGAGCTCTTAGTACAATGGACTTCTTTGTATCTGTGTTTGAATAGAATCATAGCAGAGAGGTATATGGCAGGGACAGAAAATCAGAAAGAGAAAAAAATACAATTCCTTAGATGTGGCAGTTTCATTTTTTAAAGTATTAATGCAACAGGAAAAGGATAAGAGATTCTTGATTTAAGATATGAAGAGATGTTGTATCTACGTGTAATTATAAACACCCCCCAACACAACTGAATTAACTGCAGATGCAGCAGAGTTCTGCATTTTATTGTTTAATCTATGCTGCCCAACAGCCAAAGTTCTCTTGGTGACCCCTAAAATACTTTTTTGCTATACATGCAGTTCTACAAGCTTAGGTGTCATGTGAAAACCTGTAGATATAAAATTATTTCTAGATATTTCTAGATTGCCCTGTAGCTGAAACTCTCTGGGTGGTTTAAAAAGATTAAAACATTGAACATACATTATGCAAACCATATACATAGAAAGAGACAGCACAAAGAAAAAGACAAATAGATCTAAATGCAATTTTAAACCAAGTGCAAGAGAAATCCAAGACCTGATTAAAACTTTATCACATGCTGCCAAATGACTGAAAGAAGAAAGTCTTGACCCAGTGCTGAAAAGATAAGAAGTTTGACACTAGGTGTGCCTTTCAGGGAGATTATCCAAAATTGAGGAGCCACCACTAAGAAGGCTCCCCTTTCCCTTGTCACTTTTCAAGTCTCCTTAAAGGAGGCACCCAAAGGAGTACCTAATATGATAAACTTATTGCACTAGTAAGTTCATGCTGGAAGAGGCAGTGCCAAACCATGTAAGGCTGTATAGGTCAAAATATGCACTTTGAATTGGGCTTCAAAATTCACAGGTATCCATGCAAGCAGGCCAGAAGTGGTGTTACATGTTTAAACTCTCTTGCTCCTGTTGTCAGTCTGCTTGCCACCTTTTTTCACAAGCTGCAAGGGCAGCCCCACACAGGATGCACTGGCGTGATTTAGCAAAGAGGTTACCGGAGCAGAGTCAACCGAATCCAGGCTCTACCTGTCCAGATAGCTCAAGGGACGAAGACGGGTCCAGCAGAATGCACAGCTATGAACTTTCAGGAGAACTACAACCCCATCCAAAAAAGCTTGAGCACTTGTCATCCAGCTAGGGGTTGCACCCACTAATAGCATCTCACTCTTGTCTGGACTGAACTCCAGTTTGCTAGCCCTCATCCAGCCCACTGTGACAGCCAGGTTACTGGTTTAGACCATCCACAGCCTCACCTGTTGAAGATGAAAAGGAAAAATAGAACAGTGCATCATCAGCAGATAACAGCACACCGCAAAGCACTGGATGACTGCACTTAATAGTTTCATTTCAATTTGAAATAGCATGGGAGAAATACTAACCCCTGCAGAATCCCCTCTGGAGAATCAGTGGGACCAGATAATATTCCCCAAGCACCTTCCTAGACCAGACCATCCAAACAGGAATGAAACCACTACAGTGCAGAAGGATACTGTGGTCATTGGTACAGAAAGATCAGGCAAAATCACAAGATCACACTCCCCTCTCTTTCTCCCAATTTTCATCAGTTGTTTTGACCAAGAGTGCAAGGATCTAATACAGAAATGGCTGAATGGGACCTGTCCAAGATGCTGTCAGCACCCTCAGCTGCCAACCACGCAAGAAAACCAGACAAGCTTGTACCTCGAATACTTCACCTGATTCACCTGCTTTAACACTGCTTTAAGACTAAGTCCTGCCGGATATGAGAGAGTTTATACTGTAAGTGCCTAGCATACAGCATGTGCTATAATATATTACAGTGGACCACTGATAAATTAACAGTATCCTTAGGGCCAGCGTGTAATAGGGCTTGGACCACACTGGGAAACTCCACTAGGTGGCACATGGATGATTTGGTTTCATTGCTGCCCTTGCTGTCCTTGAATAAACATGTCCCAAGACACATCCCAGTGTTTAATGGAATCCATGAGGAGCTTTTCTTCATATTCAAGCCACCTATTTGGCTTCATTGATCATTGTCAATGAACAATCTCTCCGTGCAGATTACAAAATTTGAAGTTTGCAAGTGCTTCTAGGCAGCTTTTGGGAGAATCAGTTTAGGCAACATGAGGTGGAGGTAGCAGTCTGATCACTGCACCAACAAATATACAACACTGAGGGTAATATCCAATGTTGCCCATGCACTAGTGGGACCCACCACTAGCTGGACTGAAAGCTAGCCAATGCTACAGCAATCAAGAATGAGCAGAGACGGATTTTTTTCTGGAATGAAGCACATCAGAAGAGCTTGCAGAAGGAAGCTCCATGGGCCTGTCCCCTGTTAGAAATAAGTGTTCCCCCTCATTAAGAAAGCCCATGTTCAGGGCCATTGGCTGTGTAATTGCATCTCTTTCATGTTCTATTAATGGTTTGTTAATGCTGTTCCTGAAATATGTGACTCGATCTCACATTAGTAATGCCCATCACTTTAAAACATCTTTGCTCCAACACAAATCTCTATGAAACCAAGACAAGTGAATATGTGAAACCCTTTGAGAAAATGTATAATGGCATTTATAAATGTTCTTTCATGGGCTCTCCATATGCCTCTGCCTTAAAGTGGCAAGACACCAGATCTCATAAAAGATAATATACTCTTTAAGGATGAATATTCTGAAAATTCGTCAGTCAGTCAGGGAGGCTAAAGGAAAGATTAGGATAAAAATGGCAAACTTAAAGGGCTCATGAACACTCTGTAGTCATCTCTTTACATTACAGTGAGCACTGAAGCCCTGTATCCTGAGAAAAATTCTCCACTTCTCACAGTTTTGGGATGCATTTTCTTTTCATACACACCCATTAATGGTCAAAACCAGATGGATAAAAAATTTGGCACAGTGCTAATATATGCACAGCATACATATTTGCACATGTACTTCTGTAGGAATCTTAATCAAATTTTAATAGCTCCAGTTCTCTTTAGTGACCTCACAATGATATTTTTTCAGGATTATCTAGGAAATCTATGGAGAGGAGTCTTAAATAAATGTATTGCATATTTGACTCAGTGGGTATTTGAACGCATGGCCACTCCTGCCATGGGGCAGAGAGAACAGGCTACATTTGGCAGAAGGTGCTGGGGTGAGGAGCAGTCAGCATGGCATTGGAAGAAGAGCTTTGTGTACCACATGGCCAGCCAAAGCTATCCTGTCCTAGAAGTAGAAGGAGAGAGTGGTCTTTCCCCAGTATTGCAGATAGATTCAACTGCAGGCTGCTGCTGTAGATGGAAGAAGATGGTTCCATATTCTCCTTCACCTGAGGCAGCAAAAAGTGTTAGGTCAACTCTGTTTATGAGTCTTAGAAATCAGGTTTGTGAGGTGGCAAGGAAGCAAGGTAGTTGCTGGATGTGTAATATTTCAAGAGTTGGAAATGAGAATGAGAGGTGGGGGGAGTTTTCAACCTGTAAAGAAGGTGGGGCAGGGGTGAGAGAGAGGGATGGATGAATTCCATGTATGTATCTGTCTTGAATTCAGAACAAATTTAACTGGATGAGTGTACTGGATTTTATTAAATGGCATGATGTAAACGATATGGAAAGCCACATAAGGATGCTTTTCTTTTCACATGAACAGTGTTTCCTCGATTCTCCCAAATGAAGTTAGTGGTGGGTGTACAGAAAGCTTTACTTAACAGTCCAGCTGCATTCCAACAATAAGATGCAGACATCATTTTTAAAGCAAGATGAATCATTGGCTGGTGGTTTCATGGGAAATTTGCCCTATGTTCAGTTAATGTACAATGCAGATAAGCAAACCAAATAAATTAGCCTCAGTCTAAGTCCTGTCTGACCAGAGAGGGGGGGGGGGAAGAGATGATTAAAAGGAACAGTCCACAAGATTAAAACAATTTCATTTCTCCTGTTCTTCAGCATAACATCAGTGCCAGCTTTGCTCTATACATCACTTAGCAGGAGGTAGACAGCAGTTCCTTGGGAAAAAGTGCCTTCTTGGATAAAACAACCTCATTATTTTATGGCAGAGCTTGATCTTTCTTAGTGCTCCCTCTTCATTATATCAAGAATATATAACAATAGACCATGGCAGTTTAGAAAATGTGGTCAAATATGTATTGGAAGGGCAGGGAAGGTAAAATAACATGTTTTTAAAAGCTGAATTTAAAGTTCTGTCTTTCTTGCCAATTAGCATTCTATTACATGATGTTTATTTTATTTCCACAAAACAAATGTTAAATACAAAACATTTCAGCTACCATGGACATGAATAATGGGGGTGTAGCAGAGGGAGCATATTTCTCAGTTAATGGCAAGTGGAACCATAAGATTTTATCAAAGTTTTATGCCAGAAGTGGATGATAAATTAGTTTCATTTCATTTTTGATCAGGATTTACCCAGTTTGTACCTCCTGCATCAGACCCAGACCCAGATGCAATCTGTAGTCAAGGTCATTTTGAAGCTTTGATGTCATTTTCATACTTTGGAAAATGCACACAAATGGGAAAATAATCCATACATTTCAAAGAAGCACACAACTGATGCATGCATTTATTTTAAAACCTGTGAAAAGAGCATAATCAACAACTCAAAATCTGATATGGATTGAAGTTGGAATGAGCTTTGGATCGGAATTGAGAACTTTATAATACTTGAGTTTTACCAATGTGCAAATCCTTACTTTCCACAAGATGACTTCTCCAACAGCAATCCACAAACGTAAAGGGGAACTTGTAATATTAATTTGATCATGATGATCCAGGCTGATAAACCAAGATCTACTCTGACAGGAGTTATGTGCAAGGATATGCAGAATGTATGCCAATGATTTTCAGGAACGTATGAATGACACTGTCTTATGTTGACACTTACTGAACAGTACAGACTGGTGGCCCCAGTGTCAATGGGGCACTGTCCCCCCTCTGAAGCATAGCCCAAAGAAGTCTTAAAGCGGCTGTTCATGGCACTAAACCTGATCTCCAGGATAGATGCAGAACCAGAAATAGCTGCTTAATAGTTCAGACTGCGACCCAGAATGGAGACCCTTGTAGCAGTTCTCATCATCTCCAGTTAAAGGAACTCCTGTATCAGAGCTGAGAAAGGTCACTTCCTGAAACCTTGGAGAATTGCTTCCATTTCGAATAGACAACATTAGAGCAGATGGACCAACAGCCAAGCCCATCCATTGCTATGACTACCCAGCCCAATAAAAGTGGGCTAAAACAGTAACAAAGCAAATCCTTGAAATCACAAATAGAATGCCAGAATAACAGAATAAACCACATAAAGCCATTTGAAAATGTGTTCAGTGCTAGATACATCACCTCTGCAAACCTGGAAAGCAGTATCAGAACAACAAAGCACATAAGTGCATTAAACACAGGACGAGCCCTGCTGGATCAGACCAATGGCGCATCTAGTCCAGCATCCAGTCCGCATGGCAGTCAACCAGCTGCCCAAGCAGGGCATGAGTGCGACAGCCCCCTCCTGCCAATCTCCCAGGAAAGGGTATACACAGGCACAGTGCTTCTGCTACTGGAGGAAGCATACAGTCACCAGGACTAGTGGCCACGGAGAGCCCTCATCAGGCCTATATGGCATATACCCTTCATCAGGAGAAGTAGCCATTAAAATTGGTAGGTGTCAGTACATGTCACGATGTGAATTCCATGGTTGCACTATGTGCTGAGTGAAACTGCACTTCCATTATTAATTTTATTTCTGTACCGCCTGATAGCTGACGCTGTCTGGGTGATTTGCATCCACACATAAATATCCCATAAAAATCCCACCGAAAATACAAATCACAGTAAAAGATCATAAAAATCATATAAAAGCCAAGTTCAAAGCTGAATTTATATAGCTACAAAAGCTAACATAAACTAAATCACTAGACCAGTTAGAAAAATGGCAAAGCACCTCAAAATACTATCTTAAATTGATTGAATACTCATTATAGAGGATGGGCTTAACCTGGTGCTGAAGTGAATGGTAGAGCTGGTGCCAGGAAGGCCTCAGTGGGATGCAGCTACTGATAAAGCTTTCCTCCTTGCCGCCATCAACCAAGCCTTCCCTGGAGCTGGCAATCAGAGGCAGGCCATGCATAGTGTCTAGGTGGATTGCGGCTGGAAGAGGCGTTGTGGTCCTGGGCCATGCAGGGCCTTATTGGTTAGAATCAGAACCATGAATTGGGTTCAGGAGCATGTAGGCAGCCAGTGTATCAAGGCCAGGACTGGTGTTAAATGGTTGGAGCTTCTGGCTGTGGTAATTAGTCTGGCTGCTATATTGTGCATGAACTGCAGCTTCTGAAAAATCTTCAGGGACAGCACCACATAGAGACAATTGCAGTAAACTAGGTTAGAGATTTGTTTAGTCACAAAGTTGTGCCTGACCCATCGCGACCCCATGGGCAGCATTCCTCCAGGCCTTCCTGTCCTCCACCATCCTGCGGAGTCCACCCAAGCCCACACCCACTGCCCAGTGACTTCCTCTAGCCACCTCATCCTCTGCCGCCCCCTTCTCCTTTTGCCATCAATCATTCCCAGCATCAGGGTCTTCCCCAATGAGTTGTTCATTCTCAAGGTTAGAGATTACTGAGCACAGTTTCCTGAAACCAGGTTATCCCTGTCCAGACAGAGGTATAGCTGCACCACCAACGAAAGCTGGTAGAAGGCCCTCTGGACCACGGAGGCCCCCTGAGCTTTACAGGGACAAGGATGTGCTTGAAGAAGCACCTCCAAGGTGCTCAGAGCACCTCCAGGTTGAAGAAACAAGAAGAGGGGTATAACCCTATGCAGAACAGTTTGAACACCCCCCATATAGTCAGAACAACCAGTCTTGTCTGGATCGAGCTTCAGTTTGTTCTTCCTCATCCAGCCTGTGTCACCATCAGCCTGGTTTAGTACATTCACACCATGGCTGCTGAAGATGCAAAGGAGAAATTAGAGCTGCATGTCATCTACAAACTGATGGCAATGCACTCCAAAACTCCAAATGACCCCACTTGGTGATTTCAGGAAGTTGTTAAATAGCATGGGAGACAAGCTTGACCCTGAGGAACCTCATATTGGAGAGCCCAAGGGGCTGAGCAGTATCTCCTAGCACCACCTTCCAGAGCCAACCATCCAAGTAGGAGTGACATCACTGTGATGCAGCAGTCTCCACACCCAATTCAGCCAGCTACTGAAGGATAGCATTGTTGATGATGGTAAGGAGTGAGAAGGAAGGCTACACCCAAGGATGGGGGCACATTCTTCAGGGCTGCTGGCTACGCTTCAGAAGGATCAGAATCAGGAGGAGGAAGAGAAGAGGTGTGGGAGGGAGCCAGAAACGTGCCCCATTTCTAGCCCCCAAGAGCCATTGCTAGCCACTGAGATGAGAGAAGTGGAGATGCTTATCTCAAGGCACTCCCTGGGTGGACAGGCAGTCTCTGGGAATCACCAAGATGTCAGCAGGAGGGACATGGACAAGGGGAATTTCTCAGACACAGAGAAAGCAGCCCCAGCTCTGGACCCCATAATGCATCCTCAGCAGAGGAGGGCAGCCCAATTAGCAGACAGGCATCAGAGAGGTGGCATGCACATTTTCAGAAGTCCTCTCCTGAAGGGATGGGGGCCAGGAATGCTCATAAGGAGAGTTCTGGAGGTGAATACTAGATTGGGTTCAACAAACTGCTCTGTGCATGCTCAGAGATTCACTCCAGGTGTTTTGTGCTTTTGGTCAATAAAGAATGCTTTGCAAGGAAAAGGTCTGTGGCTTTGAATGCGTGAAAGAGGAACTTCAGCTCCCAGCCGTGATAGTGAAATCCGCTGAGAGATCCAGCAGGATCTACAGGATCACACTCTGCTCTCTCCTGATGTAGGTTATCCAAAGAATCAGTCTCAACCTAAAATGCCAAAAGTTTGTTTATCAGCTCCAACAGTTTTGAGAGAGATCTTCCAGGTCCAGAGAAGGCTTCTGCAGGAGTGGCTTCACCATCATCTGTTTCAGGTGCGAGGGCACTCCCCTCTCAGAAAGAGTCATTCACCACCTCCCTGTCCCCACTGGCTGTTCCCTCCCTGCCAGCCCCATTCTCTGTGACAGCACAGCTGCTAACATCCGGGGATTGGGACACCGCTCTTAGTTGCCTGAAGATGCCACCCAAAAAATGCAGAAAAAGCAACAGAATACAAACACTCCACGTGGAACCACAAGTGATTAAAGGCACATGTGAATGGGATGGAGTTTGCCTGGTCCAAGAAGGATAACAGAGATGACCCCAGCAGGCCAAGTCTAAGAAAAGCATCCCAAAGTTTGGGTGCCTCTACTGAGCAAACCTTCTCCCCATGAGCCGGCCACAGAATGAAGATGGCATGGTTACCCAGAGAAGGATCTCTGAAGGTCACCTGAACTGATGGGCACCCATTTGCATTAGTATGCATCTGTTGCGACGTGCTCCTTACTTTCATGCAGTGTAATTCTGCAGAGATAGCAAACCATATAGCCTGCTCCTCAGTGCCATGCTTTTATCAACTATTTCATAGACAATTCCCCACTGGAAAAAGAGTTTTGGATCACTTCAGAGAAATGTGATGGTATGGAAAGAACCAAGACCACTCTCCTCGCACTCTGTCCAAGTTTTGCTCATTAGGACAAGCTAGCAGCCTATCCTTAATGTTCCAAGGCCCTGTTGTGGGTATTTCTTTGTGATAATTCAAATCTCTGATCAACATCAGGATCTTTACCCATCCCTGCAACAGTCCTTGTGCTCTGGTTATGTTACAAACTCTCTGTGAACAGACCCTAATAATCAAAAACGTTCCAAATCTCCAGACACCCCCTACCCCACATACATGCCATATGCATTCAGGCAATATTATATTTTACTTCCCTCTGGCCACCATGCCGCACTATCCATTATCCCAGGGAAGCTTAATAAAAACGCAACTAATTGTTGCTAGGCAACAACTGAGTACCTGGTCTGGCTGTCTCAGAACAAGTGCCAAAACAACTTGGCACAATTCTACTATAGCATAGGATGTTTGGCTCTAACCTGCCTTGATGGACGCACAACTGGGAGCCACAAGTAAGCTGTTTCTTTTTAACTCCTCATAGAAAAACAGTGTGTTTTAAGTGCAAATAACTGCAACAGCTTTAGTGATATGGGACTTGGTGGCAGGCATCTTATAGTGCATAGTCTATAGATTAGTGTTTCTGTTGACACTTCCCAGAAATAGTTTTTCCCTTTGTTGTGGCAGACCCATAGCCAACAGCAGCATGTGGTTACTAAATTTCTCCATTTATTTTACAACTAGTCACCTTAAAATAATCAAACAAAGAATCAGGAGTGAAATTGTTGATTTTCTAACCAAAAATAAATGCCATGAAAATGTGGCGTGTTCCTAAGACCAACCTCTGCACCGGAGGACTGGAAAATGGCCAAAATTACATCCATTTTGAAACAGAATTCCAAGGCATCCAGAAAATTAGAGGTCAGTTAGATTAACATTTGTTTGGAGTAAATTGATAGGATGCATTACTCAAGCTGAAATTGCCAAGTATATGAAGAACAAGTCTTGCCAAAGTAGAGTCTGCATGACTTCTGCAAAGGTCAGTCCTGCCCCACTAACTCTTTAGAGTGATTTGTTAATGTGTACAGGGTTGATCTGGAAGACATTATTTACTTGGATTCACACAAGACTTTTGACAAAGTTTTGACAATCTCCTAAGCAAACTTTGCAGTCATGGGATAAAGGAGAGAGCACTGACTGGATGGGTGACCATGCTGATGACACATTGCTCTGTCACCCTGTGATATTTGAATCAGGGGAGGCCGTGCAGGTGCTCAGGGCCTTGACTCAGTGAAGAGGTGGTTAAAGGCCAAAAGCTGAAGCTGAATCGAGCTGAAGTGATTGAATAGTTTCCAGTAAGGCTTGTTAATCCTGCAGAATTGACTCGCATTCCCTTTGAAAGATCAGGTATATAGCCCAGAGGCCTCCTAGATGCATCACTGTTTCTAGAGAGTCATCAGCTTGGACAAAGTTGGACAGAGGTAGTTTGGGCAAAATGGTCCAGACACTAGTTATCTCAAGTCTAGGTGGTTGCAACATACTCTACGTACTCCAGTGCCAAAGCTGGAACTATTTTATATTTATTCATTCATTCATTTATTTATTTACAGTTTTTCTATGCCATCTTATATTTTAAAAAACTCAGTGTCAAATGCAGTAGCTCAAATATTGTCAGGAACTGCACCCTTTTTTAGCACGAGACTCTTTTTCTCAGGGAATTACACCAGCTGCATATTTACTACCATTGAGTAAGGTTTAAAGTTTTGGTTGGTGAGGGCTTTCGTGGACTCCGGGGAATGGCGGAGGACAGGAGGGCCTGGAGGAATGTTGCCCATGGGGTCGCCATGGGTTGGACACGACTTCGCGACTAACAGCAGTAGTGTATACTACCTAAACAGCATGGAATTAGCCTACATGAAAGAACACTTTCAAGTGGTAAGCTGCTTCCACTCACACAATTCATGGGCTTTGCATATTTTGCATGAATAATAATGTAATTTTCAATTCTTGTTTATTTTGGACAACATGGGAGGCAAGATGGTACCCTGCACAGCCCCATAGTTCAGTTGCCAAGAGGCCAAGGAATAGCACCCAATGTTACTTTCTGAAATTGACCTCAGAGGTAGGAGCAGAGCCAGTATAAGACAATGCCTCCGGTGCCTACCCCATGGAGTCAGTCCTGGAGAATACCAACAATATCAAAAGTCTATGGGAGGTTGAGCAAAATAAACAGGAATGTACTTTTCCTGTTCCTCTCATTAAAAGTAATCCATCCAGGCAGCCAAGGCTGAGTCTGTTGTGCAACCAGGTTGAAGCCCAAATTGAAATATGCCTAGATAATCAGTATACTCCAAGAATGAACAGTCCAAGTGTGTTCTGTCATGACCTTCTCAAATAACTTCCCTAAAGATATTTGCATCCAGGTCAGGGATCCATTAAAAAATCCCATCTGGTTATGGAAATCCATCAGTTATTCTTAGCTCAGTTCCCCAGACTCTGGCCCACTTTCTCTCTTATAGATTCACAGAATCATAGAATGGTAGAGCTGGAAGGGGCCAAGAAAGCCACTGGTCCAGCCCCCTGCTGTTGCAGGACACCAGTTTACACCCTGCCATTCAGATGACTGTCCAGATTCATCCCGAATGCCTTTGGTGTGGGAGAGCCCATGACCTCTCCAGGCAACTGGTTCCACTGTCATATTGCTCTGACAGTAAGGAAGTTCCCCTGACATCTAGCCTAAATCTGGGTTGTCACGACTTAAGTTGATTAGTCCATGTCTTACATTCTGGTATCAGTGAGAAGAGAACTTGAGCTTCTTTGTGATAGCATCTGAGATACTTATATCTTGTCCCACCTCAGCCTTTTCTTCTCAAGGTGGAACATGCCCAGTTCTCTCCGTCTCTCCTTTAGTCTCCCCTCATGGATCATCTTCCTTAAGTTCATCTCACAATGGACATTTGTGTGGACATCTAGTAGAAACAAGTTCAAATGGAGTTCTGTTTTGATGTGCATGACTAACAGACTTTGTTTACTTTGAGCAAAGTAAGTTGTGTATTTATGTAAGTTGTGTATTTTGAGCAAAGCATTATGTACTTTGCTCAAATTATGTACTTTGCACTTTGTATAAAAATCTACTAAAGTTCCTGGGCATTCATGGACTTGATTTCAGCTCAGCTTGCTTCCTGGCCAGGGCTGTGTGGGAAAGAAGTCCTTTAGGCACAAGACAGCTGGATTCTGATTTCATTTTCACATCCTTAACCTGGATAGTAGGTGGCAAATATAATTTGGTCCAGATGGATTCCTTCAGGACTGGTTGTGCTGCTTCCTCCTTAGGGTCAGCAGGAATTACCATATCATGCAAAGCTTTATTATACCCTGTCCCTCATGCAGGTTTTATTAGCCAAAAGGGGCAAGGATCAAGAGCGCCTGGTGTCAGTTTTATTGTTGCCAGCTCTTTATCCATGTTATCTGAACCTGATCCTAGAAAACCAGGTTGATAATGTAGAGAAACACCTTGACTGGACCTGCAATAATAGCAGTGCTAAGTTAGCTGTGGATACAAGTGACTTTGTCTTCAAAATGTAATGCAAAAACGTCACAGCAGGCCTGTGAGGAGGTCAAGGCTGTACTCACTGGAAAGATCCTTAACAGTCCCAGATGACCCGAAAGCACTCTGTTGGACAGCTACTCAAGGACATAATGGAGGTAGCAAATTAAGCCTTCTTTGCTGCCCACACATGATTATACAGTCTGGAGAACCTTTAAGTCTGCCAGCATCTGTCCTCTAGCCAACATCCAGCCTGTTTCATTGGCCACAGCTCCCGAGCATACCAAGAAGCACAGCAGACTTTACAGCACCTGAGAGGACCTGCAGGTGCCCTTCTGTTGACGGCCCTCCGCCTTTCACTGCTCCAGCCTGAGAGCAGAGCCTTGACTGAACCACCAGCTCTCCCCCCTGTAAAATCTCTTAGCTCATTCAGAAATATTGGATACTTTAATCCTGGGGTGGGCCATCTGAATAAGTCTACTAGCTCCTTAGGGTGGAAGTAATTCTGTAAGCTCAGTTATAACCCAGAAATGGTCTGGCCATGACAGTGGGATTGCCTGGAACCCCCTTCCCCCATTTTCAGACTACTCACCCCACAATCTGGAGCATATCAAGGGTTTTCCATGCTTGGTGTGCAATGCTAATAATGGTAATAATAATAATAATAATAATAATAATAATAATAATAATAATAATGGAACAATTGTAAGCCAGTTTTGAAAACTCTGGCATGCCCTTACACATTCTTTTTACGGGAAAGTGGTTTTCTGTGTGTAGGGAGTGGAGAGAAGTAGTTCAATTATAGCAGGACTCCCTACTGCAATATATCACAGCTAGTTACATTCCGAAGTCAAAGCCAAACCCACATTAACTGGAAGTCTAACATTTAATTGCAGTTAAGCAAAGTAGATTACTGGGTGGTAGCCACATTAAGGTCTAATAGAATTTGTGGCAAATGGTTTGCCTGGCATTTGTTCTTTCCAGATGCACTACAGAGAAACCGTGCCTACAAGAACACATGGATGCCTGTGGAGGTGACAAATACTTTTGCAAGGGACATTAATCAGGTGGAATTTAAAAGGCATTTACTTCTGGCCTTAAACTCTTCAGTCTGGAACGAATCGCACTGGAAATTACTCAGAATGAAACCTTGAACTGATAGGGACTGTGTGGGAATACACATCCCCTCTTCCTCAGGAATGGGTTTCAACGTTTATCATTCAAAGCATCTGGATTAATGTGGTTTCTGGAGGCTTCTCCTGTGGAAATGCACCAACCCCTGCACAGTCACTTTAAAAAAATAAGAGGCGATAAATAGATTCTTTGGAACACTCCCGGCTATCATGGACCTTAAATGGTAGCCTCTGTTGTCATCAGGGTAACTTTTGCACATCAATATTCTTTACCTGACAGCAGCATACGTGACCCAGACACCAAGCCAGGAAAAATGGTCACAAAAATCCACAGTTCCCATCTAAAGAAATAAGATGCTCCTCAGACACCAGACTTGAACTGTTTGCTTTCTAGCATTGTAGACATTTCTGAGAATGAACTGCTGACTTGATTATTGAAGAAGGAGATGTGGCCCGTTCTGGAACCCTTAAACATTATGTTTTTAGGAACAGATTGAATGGGAGCTGGAAATCCTTCCGACCAAGAATTGACTGCCTTAGCCTGTGCCAGCCGTTCTCATGAGGCATAGCATAGTTCATTCACAGAACAATGACAGCTCCACCTTCTCCATACACACCAGCTTTTTCCAGTCTTTCCCATGTGGTGCCCTCCATCTCTAGGTGCCCATGCATGGCAATAAGAAAGGTTAATTTAGGGCACCATCTCACTGAGATGCCTGGAGCTTTACAGAAACCCTATACAGAGTGAGAGGAATGCCAGCAGCAATTCCCATCTCCCCTCTTTTCGCACTGTGCCTTTCTGCAACTAGAGATTTTATTCATGGATTTATTTATTTAAAACTTTTCTATATTGCCCCATACTTAAAAGTCTCGGGACAGTTTACAACAAATTAGGGCCATCCATCTGGGGCTCTTTGGAGGGGAAGTGGAGTAGGCTGTGGAAGAAACAGGATATGCTGTATCCTGGCCTCTACAGTTTCTGCCCCTTCCTGCCCCCAGAATTCCCCTTTAGCCCCTCTGGGAAGTCAAGTTCTTGACAAGCGGGAAAGCAGAGCCATGCTGTAAAGTAAAGCTCCAATTTGGTGCACATTTAGTGAGGAGCAGCCCCCACTAGACACTTGGTTTCTGTGTAGCCAAGCATAAGAGACAATCTAAACCTATGCATTCAGTGGAGGTTTCTCCAAGTAACTATGCATGTAGCCTAAGGCCGATCAATGAGGGATGACAATATCTTTGTAAAGACTCTCATTTCATCAAGTAAGAACACTAAACTATGCACGCACAAACTCTTGATACAGCATGGGGTGGATTAGAGTGGTGAAAAAGAAACATTGTTTGTAAATGAAGCAAGCCAGTCCTTCTAAGTTTCATAATAAAACAAATCTCCTTTTAAGATCAAGATCCGAAATAAAGCTATTTTATCATCCAATAAACTATATGTTTAAAATTTGGTTCCATCCTGATAAAATGACCTAACCTTATCTCAAGAATTTCTTCTTTTCCCAAATTATCCTTAATAGTTGAACTCTTGGGTATGATGATTTTATGGAAATCGCCACTAGAGATAATTTGGTTCTAGCATTTTGCTACTGACATCAGGAAGAAAAGGACGGGAGAACTGCTTGAAAATCCCATTGTAGAATCCCCAAATGGATTTCTGCTACTTCATGGCTTTTTCGAGGCATTATTTAGAAACCATGCCATTCTTTTTAATTTTTGTGGAATCATATCATGATTTAAATTACTATGAAAAAAATGGTGCTGGAGAAAGGGTATTAAACCTCTTTCCTCTTGAATCATTTTGCCAAAGACAGTTCTCATCCTTGCAGTTGATATTTGCTTAACTGGGTAAATATTCTGGTACCTGCATCATGAATGACTCCCCCCTCCCGCCCTGTCTCACAGTGAGGCTAATAGCAGTTTTGAGGCAGCAATTAAACCATGAAAATGATTCAGGGAGAAAGGTTTTCCAGAGTCAGTGCTCCAATAAAAATAGGATCCCCCCACTGTTTTAAGTCAAAACAAAAAGGTCAGGAGATCTGATGGGGTGGATCTCCAGCATTATGTCTGTTTTGGTCTCAAGCAAGGACATCTACTTGAAGTCAGTACGAAAATGCCAGGAACTTTCCAGAATCAAGAGCGAGTGGTTACAGCATAGAACCTTGACATGGAACATAGATGCTCATGCTATTTGGCAGGCAATCTGCTGTGCTGCTGGGCTGGTAGATCGAAAGGTCACCGGTTCGAATCTGCACAATGGGGTGAGTTCCCGTTGCTCCATCCCAGCTCCTGCCAACCTTGCAGTTCAAAAGCATGCAAATGCAAGTAGATAAAAAGGTACCACTTTGGTGGGCAGGTAACAGCATTCCGTGCACTTCGGTGTTTAGTCATGCCAGCCACATGACCACGGAGACTGTCTGCAGACAAACGCTGGCTCCCTCGGCTAGGAAATGGAGATGAGCACCACCCCCAGGAGTCAGGCATGACTGGACGTAATGTCAAGGGGAAACCTTTACCTTTACCTAAATACTCATAGTTCACACAATAGCAGGTATGTTGAGTTGGATTTGGATTTAAACTGGATCACCTATGCTGGTGGAAGGGACTTCCTCATGGCAGCCTCTCCAGCCCTCTGAAAATGCAACATAAGGAGGAGAATCTGTTAACCCATAGCTTGGAGTGAGTGGGGGGAATCCCACAAAATTGGGCAGAGTGATCTGGAAGTAAGGACCTTCCTCTTGCAAAACATCCTTTCCTATTGATAAATATAGATACTGCATCCAAAACAATATACAGAACATATTGCAATGTGTAATTCTTGGTGCCAGAAGTCAGACTGTTGGCTTCTCATTTATTCTCTGAAAATACAATCCTGTATGTGTACATGCAGATGTAAATTAAAGGGATTTTAAATCTAATATTCTGGACCTTGAGTTGCTCTTTTATCAATGAAATGGCCCCTTCCATTCCAATCCAATTGAGGCTATCATTGGTGGATGAGTAAGAGGAAGTAATTTTCACCTGGGATGGGTGAGCATGCAATGTTCATGTTTGCTAAGGTTCTCCCTTTTTACCTTGTTCTACCTCATTTGCATTCCCAAATGTAAGTGTCTTTTTTTTGGAGAGGAAGGGAGGAATTTGCATTACCTGATCAAAAACCGTGCATTGCTCTTGTATGTTAAAGGTTGAAAATGCACACTTGGGAGGAGGATTTGTGCAAATGTGCAGTTGTATTAGTGCACACATATGCATTTATAAAAGTGCTGATTTGTGCAGTCCAAACTTTTCAACATGAAATGTGCGGTTTTGTAGATTCCCTGAGAATTCCATCCCTTTGTGTGGGGGGCTTTGGATAAGGTACGCTCACATATCCAAAGCTTTCTGGAAAGTTCACAGGTCTCTTGGAGTTTTTTAAATGTTGTTGCTTGTTATCTATAGAAGAGGCTGTACAACAGTCTAAAAAGAAGAGCAAACTATCTATTGTCTTTTAAAATATGCATCCCAAGCAATACATTTTCCTTCTTATACTTTCCTTGTCTGTCTGACATCACCTTATTCTGTTATATATATTTAAGTATCTTTTACTTTAGAGCAAAGGTAATTAATCATGACTATATTAAAAAAATCTAGTTTGCCAGCAACATGGAATTGCAATTAAAATCAAATTCACTTTTCAGTTACTATCTCTTATCAAAATGAACCAGTTCTTCACAGTGACAAAATTCCCATTGACTCAAAAGGAACTGGGCTGAACCCAAACTCTGCCTCACAGTACTCACCTAGTCTTCCCAGTGCATGCTTGGAGCCTAGGTATGAAGGGGAGGGGAGAGGCTGGTACCACCAAGAGACCACATCCCTTCACCTCCTTCCCTTCTCCTCTGAAGTGCCACAATGAGGCAACCGAAAGCAGCCATGTTTGCTCAGAAGTGAACAGGATCCTTGTGCTCCTTCTGCTGGGTGCAGGGATGCCCATCATCCCCCAGGTGTGCTCCACTGCACTTTTAATCATAAGGGTAGAAGAAGTGTTCCTTCAAGAAACAAAGGAGAATTTGTGTGCATAAAGCAAAGGAACACAAGTTGTTGAAGAAAGATGTGAAAACTGGGTAGAACGAACTTAAGATTGAACAGATATGGCACTGTATTCCATTTTTTAATGTTAAGGCAGTTAAGTGAAAGACTGTTATCTTTCCAAACTCAAAAACACTTTTTTTTTCTTTTTTTGCCTGTGAGCTATATAAGGGTATTGGTGGAAACCAACACAGCAAATGCACCGTGCTCATTGACCACTCCCTTGTTTTTTATAGAAACATAGAGTCGGAAGGTATAAAAAAACCTGATTCAAAACTCTTGTGAGGCAGTACCAGCTATTCATCAGTCTCCAATGGCCTACAAGTGCCACAAATGGAGAGGAGATGTGGGCAGAATGGCACTGGTAGACTAATAGATATAAGGTGAGATCCTATGGCCTCCCGAGAACCTCAGCTCTGAGGCCCTGTGACCTTGGAGCCATATCTGTAAAGGCCCAACCTCCAGGGCACCCCCCTCACAACCTGGACGGAAGGGGCTTCAGTCACGGCCTCTCCAAGGTTGCTTGAGGGCCCTGGGAAGAGGGAAAAGAAGTGCCACAGGGCAGGGTAGGAAGGGAGCTGGGGCTGATAGGCTCTGCCATTTCCTGTCAGTGCCCCAGCCCCATTCCTTCCCCCTCTCCCTGGCAGCCAGAGCTGGAGTGAGGCACAGTGTTAATGGAGGGCACCACTGCCATGTCTTACTTTATACATTGGCTACATGGAAGCCTCTAAGTTCAGAGGGTTGAGTTCTTAAGTTGCCTCAGTCCTGGAAAGTATCTTTGGGACTATCCTGTCCAAGTTTGGACAGGAAAAGTCACTGCAACCCCTGGCACTCCTCAGTGACAATGTTAGAAAGGCCTCCTTTTCTACCATTCTTTTTAGTTTTCAACAGGTGGCAAAGTCAGCAACTTGTCAAGTGGCCCTAGTGTCCGAAGGCCTGGTTGACATCGTCTTTAAGTGAATGCAATAGAATGAGAGCAAAGCAGATGAATCATTTGTGCTTCATTTCTTCATTCATTCATTCATTCAATACAAGCATGTTTACCTCCCTCTTCAGACAAGGCTCTCAGTCTGGGTTACAATGATCAGTAATAAGTGAGTCCCCATCTTCAGGATTGTAAGCTGACAGATTTGACATGAAGGGAAAGGAGATTGGAAGGAAAGAGAAAGAAAACAAATTCACATTCTGGAAGTCATGGAGTTGGAACTAAACCCAAGGGATGAGCTGCTGTTTTCTCTGGATAGGGGCTGTTTAGCTGATACATGCACTTCATAGGATGCCTATTGTGCATTGGGCCAGCTGCAGAGTTTCATATTGTTTATTTATTTATACACATATTTAAAGGCTGCCTATAACTGCTGGAACCTTCTGAGGCAGCTTACAAGAAATTAAACTTATTAAAACATACTAGTGTATAAATCCTAAGACAAGCTGGCACCAGGCTGCCTGAAAGAGCAGCTTCACCCTTAGCAACTTGCTCAGTCACTGAGGTCGCTGGATGGCATGTCCCTGGTGCTTTCACATTGAGCCTTGGCCCGATCAGAGTCCACCTGCAGAAGAGCCCACAGTGCTGCAGCTCCATTTCTGTGCAACTCCCTGCTTCTACAGGCCAGGCTTGTATGAACACACATTTATTGCAAGAAGACTTCCTGAACTAACCAGCCAGTTTTATCGAGTTTGTGTTTAACATATTGTTTTATTATGTTGTCTTGTATATTTTCTATTGTTCATGGCTCTGAGTTCTCCATACCAGATTACAAAGCAGTATATAAACTGTACTAATAAACAAACAAACAAATAAAAGCTATTAGCTGGGTCTTTTCAGCCTGGAGAAGAGGAGACTCTGAAGGGATCTGTTGGTGACATATAGGTACATGAGAGGGTGTCACGCAGAGGTGCATAGAGACCTGTTCTCCCTTGCAGAGGAAGGCAGGACACGCTCCAACGGAGCCAAACTCAAGGAACCAAGGTTCAATTTGGATGCCAGGAAGTACTTCCTGACAGTTAGGACCCCTAGGGTATGGAATGGGCTTCCACGGGAGGTGGATGAGGTCCCATCGGTGAGGGTGCTCAAGGAGAGTCTAGACGTGCACATGGTAGACATGTCATGAGCAGAGCCGGCTGGAGCCGGGTGTCAGACTAGATGGCGTGGGAGGCCCCTTCTGACTCACTCTGTTTCTATATTTCTATATTTCTAACTTCTAGAACTGCTAATAAAAACAAATCAGCATTAGTATCCAGAATGGCTGCAGCTGATCAATTTTGCTTCTTCTCATACATGCACACCCACATAAAATCACACTCTTCTCATCCCATATATGAAAAAATACATATTCAGGAAAATTCATATAAAAAGGCACTGAAACTAAATTTTTGTCCATCTGTACCAATCAAGTTCAATAGGTACAACTATTCCTACCCCAAGACCTCCTAAGGAGAAATCACTCAAAATGCATGATCTGGCTGGACAAATCTGCCAGTTTTGTTTTCTCCTCTTTCTTTTTTTTAACTTCAATTTTTCCCATCCTAAATATAGAGAAAGTTGTGAAATTTGGTAGCCTTTTATCAAAAATGAACAGAAACAAACCCCTCAGTGATCTTGTAAAAAGAAAACTAGTAATAATGGATTCAGGAGGACTGAAACCGGTGATGAATGCTGTGCTCTACCTTAATTTAAAATCCAGCTGCCTTGGCTATGCTTTAAAATTTACAGCAATGCTAAGAGAGATGCTTTTCTCCTGGGTCATGATACTACTATAACATTTAAATGACACCTCATCTATGTGATATGAAAGAAAATCCTGTATTAATTGCACTGTCAAAGTGGCCAATGATTTTGGAAAAGCAGTCAAGCAATCAATAGAGAGGTCAGAATATTTCACTTCTGAATTCATCGTTCAGTGTTCAGCTAGGTAATCAATATGAACTCGCCTGGGAAAAATAATACTAGTTGGTCTGCTGAAGTAATAATATAAGAGCAAAATGCTTAGCCATGCCTGTTCTTGAATCATCATCATAGAGTTGGCCTTTTATCCGCCACTGCTTTCTTTAGATTTAAGGTTTAAGCTACTGGGCTCCAGTCATGAAATCATTATGAAGAAGGAGAAGGAGAAGGAGAAGGAGAAGGAGAAGGAGAAGGAGAAGGAGAAGAAGAAGAAGAAGAAGAAGAAGAAGAAGAAGAAGAAGAAGAAGAAGTGATGCATGTAAAATCCCACAGATTTGTTTTTCCATAGGAAAAGCAAATGAAAAGCTATTCTGATCCAGGAAGGCAAATTAAGATGATGACCTATTACTAGTTTACCTACAAAACATAAAAATGACCCAACCTGATGCAGTTCTTTAAAGCCAATGAACTGTGTGGAAACAAGTAATTGAGGTGCACCAGAGACCATTCATATTGTATCCAGTGACCTTTTAATCCTTGCCAAGTGGAAGCAAATTAGACAGAGACAATTCTCAAAGTTTATGAAAATACACAAGTAGTAGATAAGAGGGGCGTGTTGTGAACACTCTGTCTAGGCGTGAATACTCTGCCTGGAGAGCTCCTGTGCCTGTTAGTGACAGAGATCACTGTGGAGCTACACCTGTTCTCTCTTCCTTGCTCTAAAAGAACCTTCCCTCCTGTTAAGATCTCCTTGCTTAAGCACCTTGATTAAGATAATTCCAGGCAGACAAGACTTGATGCAATCTTAATGCTGAGTAAATAAGTCCTTTCTTTAGAATCACTGCAATTAGGCCTTGTTGAAAATTCAACCTGAATATTAGCCTCAGGCATGGAATTTCCTTTTTAAGAGCTTCCCTCTGGGGAAATGCGAACAGAGCACCGTTAAAAAAAAGATGACAAACACGATGCATTTTTTCTAGCATTTGAACTATTAGTGTATTTTGATGTTGTACCTTTTTCCTTGCAAGGAGCCCTTCTATCTTATCTTTACAACAGTTCTATGAGGTAGGTTAGCCTCAGAGTCAGTAACTGGCCCAGAGCAACCAAAGAAGCTTTCTAGCCAAGTGGGGACTAAAAACTAGGTCTCCTGAGCCCAGCCCAGTTACCTTACCCTGATTCTCATTTTGACTTTATACCAAACAAAAATATATGATACCCCCATCAACTCTTTTAGTAACTGAGCAGGCAAAGTTGCACTGCCATTTTTTTTTTTTTTTTTGCTAGAGCTGGACAGAAACTTTCAGATGGAGAAGAGTACAGATAACTCCTGCATACAAAATACTAAAATAATCATTCAGAGGTTTAATAAAATTTGTATAAACTGGGGCAAGAGATGATAAAGGACTAAAGGGAAGATAATAGACCCCCCCCCCATCCTTTCAAAGCCTTTCCCCACTGCTGATAGGAACAACTGAGCTGTCAAATCTGCCTTGACTGGGAAATGAAGAGAATGAGTCAGAATCAAACAGCCACTATCAAAGAGCGTGATAGTCTGGTGTTCTCTTCTGGGCCCTTCAGAGCATTTGTGGAGGCTTATCCTTTCCATCTTCATTTCAGAAGTGCAAGCCCCTCCATAGAAAAGAGAAAGCACTAAAGGATGAACATGAAGCCTGCTGCATCCTAAAAGGGGGGCTTAGCAAAGGCAGTTTGTTTATTTCATTCTTGCTTCCTCCTCCTTTCTTTTCTTATTGATTCTTGCTAATATTGTAGAGGTCCTCTTAAAAAACCTAGTCACGCTATAATAAAACAAATGATTACACCAGGCATGGGGGGGGGGGTGGCCATGGTTTTTAGCCTGGGAGAGGGTCAGCTGTTGGAGAAGAGTGGAAGAGTGACCATGGGCACAGTGCAGTTGTGAATGCCCAGCAGATTGAGATTCATACTACAGAAAGGAAATCTGAGGTTCATGAATGTCGTAACTGTTACACGGAAGCATTCCTTTGTGGCCCTCTTCCTGTTGCGGGAGCAGCTCCCAGTGTACACAGAATCAAGTAACTGAGCTCAAGGAAGCAAAAAGAGTGGGTGGAAAGTACATTGTTGTTGTTGTTCTGTGCTGTGCTGTGAAGTCATCTCCAACTTATGGCAACAGTACAAATGACAGCCCTCCAAAAATGTCCTATTTATGACAGGCCTGCTCAGCTGCTGGAAATGCAGGGCTGTGGCTTCCCTTATGTAGCCAGGGCATCTCATATCTGGTGTTTCTGTTCTTCTTCTGCCTTTGACTTTCCCTAGCAT
>NW_025336038.1:26955-30951 GCF_004798865.1 Varanus komodoensis
ATGGCTAGGCATAAAACATATTGATAACAGTGATGAGAGGTGGAGGGAATATCTAATGGAAAAAGACTTCCAGTGGCTTCACAGAAATATATATTTTATATGGACAAAATGGACAGGAGACCGAACATAATGGAATAATGGTGAAACTTCCACAGGCCCATAGCAACAAGATCTGGATCCTTGCTCATCTCTGTCTGAATTTTATGTTGAATGGGAAAAAATAACACAATCTATCTACTGGTTTCATATTGCAGTACACGCCTCACTTAAGCCCAGAATAAGATATAAGCTGCTTTCATTGAAGTAATTCTCATCAAATAATAATTTAATCCATTCATTCATACAATACTACCCATGCCTTGTACAAAAGCCTTGCCAAAGGTGGTATCCTCCTGTCATTTTGCACCTCATTTCCCATCAGTCCCAGACAGCAAAGTCAATGGTCAGAAATCCTGGAAAGTGTATTCCAAAATATCTGGAGGGCTTCAAGCT
The DNA here is from genome assembly GCF_004798865.1 of Varanus komodoensis. NCBI lineage: Eukaryota > Metazoa > Chordata > Lepidosauria > Squamata > Varanidae > Varanus > Varanus komodoensis. Next base: position 27,448 of record NW_025336038.1, read on the forward strand.
GGGACAGGTTGCATTATAACATGAACAAATAATACAGACCCTGCCCTAATGAACATCATATCTGAAGTTGAGTGACAGGGAGATTCCAGAGAAGGGCCAGAATGATAAGGGATCAGTGTAGGCAAGTGCATCTAGGTATCCTTGGGCAGCAGTCCTACACTTCAGGGAAAGCCATTTCCGCTGAACTCCATGGGGCACACTGCCAAGCAGACAGGCATCTGACTGCACTCAAAGACTTGGTAGTGTTTGTGGATATACTTCAGTCCAATTCATTCAATACATTCAATTTAAATGCTTCTTACACTCCACCTCAGTGGCTGGTTTTCCATTAGTAATTTTCTCTGCTGTTGAGCATCCATCATAGCTTGTCATGCCAGCAGTTGCTACGAAACCCCTGTGGATCTGGAGGGCAGAGATGCATTTGTCCTAAATGTCATACCTGCAATTCATGGAATGCACATACCTGTGTTCAGGGACTAATGGAATGACATGATAACAAGATGATTTATGCTGATAGGGCTACACTTCTGCCTTGAGACCTTAACAATGTGTGGTTTCTTTATGGACGCATCATATTAGTAACTCAGAAATGATCCCCAGTATCTGTCTAAATGAACTCTTTGAGTAATCAGAGACTGAAGGTCACTTGAAGCTTTATTAGGGGATGGAGTGTGTCTGCAATTGGTCCACAGACCACATTAACAAATGAATTTGATATTTCTGTCCTTTATTTAAACTGCTTTTAGGCCAGCTTTAAAGGCTAGAGGCTCTTTTGGTGTGACACCCTTTCTGTTACAGGACTTCATCATTCTAAAATTCTTTAGTACTTCTGCCAGCTGATGAAACCACTAGGGTGACCTTGACCCACAAGTGAAAGAAAGCACAGAAGACCTTTATGGCTGGCATTTGTGCTCCTGCTGGGCAATAGAAGCTCCTGATGGAAAGCGATCCCAGCGGATGTGCCTACTGGGGTGATCAAGTGATGAATATTGTGCCTCTGAGTCTTCAGCAGCCTCACTCTGGTGCTAGCATTTGATCACTCCAGCAGGGGTGAGCACCATATCGAAACAGGCAGCAGAGCGCTGTTTCTGGCTCCAGTCCTGCTCTCTGCAGTATGTACAGAATGACAGCTGAAATGACATCCAGCAGCTTCTCTTCAACAAACAGTAAGTGATAGATACTCCTGCAGGGCCAGCCGGCACCCAAGCTGCCTCTAAAGCCCACCAAGCAAGGGCCAGTGTCCTGTTCCTAGCACCTCTTTACCCATCATGTCTCCCCTATGTGGCCAAAAGAGTGCAATCAAGCTGACGGAACAAGAAGGAGGGTACAAATGTTGCTCAGGCGCAATGCCCAATGGGGTGTAACGCACGTGGAATGATAACTGACATGGGCTGAACCTTGGAGCAAGCGCTGCCATGGGCTTTTGTGTCATACGATCTGGCCTGAGCTATAGCGATCTTCCAAAGTGCAGCACACTGTGCCACATGGGGGGATTCTCTTTTTGTCTTCCCCATGGCATGCTGGCTCAGTGACTCTGTTGGACTGAACAGCAGAGCTAGGGAGACCACTGGCAGTCTCTTCTCGTTAGTCTTTCTGGGGCTCGTGGTTCCATTATTTCTTCATCTCAGCACCTTCTTGCATGAGGATGAGCACTGATGGGCATATGCATTAAAGGTGACATCCAGCGCAACTCGTGTGCTAACATAAATTATGTTGCACCAGCATCCAGGCTTCTAGTGCAACAGCAATAGCATTAGCTGGCACTGTGAATTTCTAAGGAACCGTGCCATGTGAAATAACACTAGTGGCCCTGCACAAGAGATCCGTCATGTGAGCACAGGGTACTTTAGTTTACCATTCATGTTGCACTGAATACTTCCCAGTGTCCTCATTTGGTCTGCTATATGGAACTGGAAGAGCATTTGATCTATATTGTTTTGTTATTGAGTTCATATATATTTGATCTTTCCATCTGGATAACGCCAGAATGTGAACTGAGACTTTTACGTGCAAAACATAGAAACAGAGCGAGTCAGAAGGGGTCTCCTGGGCCATCTAGTTTGATCCCCAGCTACCGCCGGCTCCACTCATGACATGCCTACCATGTGCAAATTATCTAGTTGCCTCTTTTCTAAGCAATCCATTTCAACCACGAAGGGACTTGAACCCTCAATCTTCTGATCTGAAGTCAGACGCCTTATCCATTAGGCCACTTGGTCACATATGTAAGCCACTTGGTCACATATAACATGTGCTCTGCCAGTCACCTGTAGTCACGTTCTAGGATGCAAGCCATGGTAAGCTTGTCCAATTAACAGAGCTCCAACCTTACCTACATTCATAAGCCTCTGCCAGGGTCAGGTCATTTCCCCAGGCGTCTGCAAGGGGTGCCCTTGGCTCACTCAGTGCCCTTCTACGCAGTGCCAAGGCAGAACGGCCTGGCCACAGAGGAGGCCACCTCTTGCGTGTCTGAGCCCCTGGGCTCATCTCCTTCTGGCCAGGAGGCACACTCAGGCAGCCAGCTCCGACAGACATGCAATGGGGTGAGGCTCCTCTCAAGCCACGTGAGTATAACTGGGCCCTTCAGAGTTCCTCTTTTGGGGCATAAGGAGGAAGTGTGCCTCCATTCAGGATTTGGACTAATAGGAGTGCTTGGGAGGCCGGGTTGACTTTTTTTGGAAACTATTCAGTTTGAAAGGAAACAAAGAGGAGGCATTGCATGTGTGTCGCCATTGGCATGGAACTGCGACAGTGGAAGACTGCTCCCTCCTCCCACCATTGCTCACACTGCAAGCAAGGATGCTCTTCTGAGGCTTTATCTGAATGTGAGACCCACAATGGATGTGACCCAGGAAATCCTGTGTCCGGAAAGTCCTGGTCCGGCTGGGTTTCTGATTTGTATAAGGGGTTAATTTTGATTAGGTCTGGCCAGCTGACTTATCTTCTTAGGTGAAAGTGCCAGGGCCTTTTCCATGCACAACAGAACACATTGGGCTACTTATGAACCTGCACATGTCTACACAGCTCAGTCAAATAGTTTGGGTAAATCTCTTCTGAAGCATGTGATTCCGTGTTTCTTCTGCTTGCTTTCTTTTTGTTAACTCCAGTGTGACATCATCAGCCTGTGTCTCAGTAGAAGGGCAGCTTGAGTAGAGGCTAAGCCCTCTAATTCTGTTGCAGCTCAGAAATACTCCATTTAACCTGCTTTCCACTCAGTGGGAGTCATAGAAAAAATCAGGAAAACTCAATTGTTTCCTCATAGATTAAAAAGAACTTTGGGAGTAGGATTTGGATTTGAAGTAGACCTTGAGAGGAAATGCTGGAGTAGCCTCTTTCTGCATGCATTTTTACTTCTTCTCCACCAGGTGAGCATGTGAGGTAAGATTTGCAGAGATGCCTTGTATGTCTCCCTTTGCTATGGGGTTGCTGCTGGGATCAAAAGATGCTCTTCTGTGTTTCTTGCTCCTCCTCCTCCTCCTCCTCCTCCTCCTCCTCCTCCTCCTC
>NW_025336039.1:0-1047 GCF_004798865.1 Varanus komodoensis
TCAAAGCAGACACCACTCCCAGAAAACAGTGGGACCACCATCTGGAGGAATCACTCTCTGTTGTCATTATCCATAAGAACCATCCCAATCCATGTCCACCTGAAATGCAGCAGCAAAGAGAGAATCCCTGCATACTGGCGGGACTCCCTCGGAGTCATGTTGTAGAAGGAAAGGCCTGGGGTTTTATCGTTCATGACTGGCGCAGAGTCGTATATCAGATAAGGAGATACAGAAAGGAGAGGGAGAAACACCAAATAATAATGACATTTATGTAGCAGCTTCAATGATTTCAAAACATTTGCACATATAACATCAGAAATATTCTCAACAGTGTTATCATACAGGGATCCAGAGTTTGCCATGGCGGTTGTGGGCACTTGCAATGGTGCCTGAGAAGGGGTCTCTAATGTGTTTGGCACCCTAGGACATTCTATTCTTTTTTCAACCAAAAGTGTGTGTGTGTGTGCTCCCATACACTTGTATGACAAGCTTACACTTTCCTAGCAATAGTTCTTGGTCTTCAGCCAGGGTGGACCATGCAAGCAAGGAAGCCTGGATTTGAAGGTTGTGTTGTTGTACATCCTCCTGTACATATATCAAAACTTTATAAGGTCCTTAATCATTGGCTTATAGATGAGTGTTCCCCTACTCTCTTTCAGTTTAGTAACATCAATCTTTTGGCCATGAAGAGGGGACAGAGAATCCATTTCATCCATATGTTAATGCCCATGAAATAATGTAATCATTTTAGAACAGTGTATGATCCAATGGATTTCAAGATTATTCAGTGCAAGATCTACATCATAATCTCCCCCAGTTGAAAGGTGTTGGTGCTGGGCATGGACCAGAAAGGCGGTGCTGTTGGGAGACAAGGGCAGGGACCAGGGGTGAGTGGGTGGAGGTGGGGGCATGAGCACATGGTGAGGCAGCAGTTTGCTTGCTCGGAGATCGTTTTCTTTGAGTGAGTCCAAAATGATATCCGAGCGAACAAGCCGCCACTTCGCTGCACACATACAGCATGTCCAAAACCTCTGAGGTGGGCTGGAT
>NW_025336039.1:1786-3686 GCF_004798865.1 Varanus komodoensis
GGTCTCCTGGTGTAGGGTTGATGCTGACACTCACCGTGAGTTCAGCATAAAGAAAGCTTTCTAGATAGAAAGGCCAAAAGACTCCAATTCACTCCTCTGAGCAACATGATATCTGATTGATTGCTTCAACCCCTCAAACTTCACACCTCTCCCAAGCCTGCTGATGAAAGCACATCAGCAGTTGACATTCCCCAAAGGAGTGCCTATGGGCAATTCCTTATTTGCAATTGAGGGACTCTTCTCAGTCCACCTGCATCAGATGCCAAACAGAGTCAGGACAGAGTTCAGTGAAGCTTTGTCTAAAGTGAGAAGAAACTGGCAAACTTTAGGGATCATGAGATGAAATTGTAAAGCCCAATTGGCTGAACAAATAAGTACATTGACAATAACCACAAAACAAAACAATGCCACAAATATGGATTGTGAAGTGTAGCAAAATGTGCAGACAGGTAAATTCTTCAAACTGTTCTTATTAGATGTTCCTTCCTGTTCAACTGGTTTCTCAGCACAATGAAGTAACATTTGGGGAAGAAGATGCAAAACAGCAGCCCAGAACTGGAGGCTAAGATAGAAAAGATCTCCACAGTCACAAAGCACTTTCCTCTGGTACTCAAGTAGGAGGGAAGAAAGGATAACCAGACACTGCAGAAAACCAACTTACTGAACATGATGAACTTGGCCTCATTGAAACTGTCCAGGAGCTTCCTGGCAAGAAAAGCCACCATGAAGCTGACACTGACCAGGAAGCCCAGATAGCCCAGGACAGAGTATTACATCGTTACGGTTCCCTTGTTACACTCCAGAATGATTTCTTCAGTCACTGAATGCATGTCAGTGTCTGGAAAAGGAGAAGCAGTTGCCAGCCAGTCAATACAGATCCCAGCCTGAATGAGGCAGCAGGATAGGAGTGTGTTGGCCAGTGCCTTCCCCATCCACTTCCTCATCTTGCATCTGGGTTTGGTGGCTCTGAAGGCCAAGATCACCATGACCGTCTTGGTCAGCATGCAGGAAACAGTTACAGAGAAGATGATGCCAAAATCAGCATGTTGGAGGAGGCACGTCACCCTGTGCGGCTGGTCAATGAAAAGCAGTGCGCAGAGGAAGCAGTGCAGCAGGGAGTTAAGGAGAGAGTAGGTGCTGTTGCAGTTGGTGACCTTGACAATGGGTGTCTCATGATGCTTCAGAAATATTCCGAGCACCAGAGCCGTGATCAAGCAGAAGAGAAGAGCAAAGCTGGCTGAAATGATTCCCAGAGGTTATTCATAAGAGAAGAAGTTAACTGACTTGGGAATACAGACATTCTGGAGCTTGCCTGGGTATTTTCCATCTTCATATGAATAACAGTAATGCATATCTGAGGAAAAATGAATATACACATGTTCTCCTGCATTCTACACATCTCACAACAGGCTGCCTCAACATCTCAGGTACATTTTTTTCTAATCAGAGAATCAGTTATTTACATTGCATCCACTTTTTAAAAATCTCATATGTTCCACACATTGAATATGAAGATATCTCTCATATCCTATGTATTTATTTAAAACAATTCTATGCCGCCGCCATCGCAACAAAGCCTCTGGGCGGCTCACAAAGCATACATAAATAATAATAATATAACCATAAATAAATTGTAAAAAATCATTTAAAAAACCCCCACTGCATTCTTGGCTAATTTTTTTTAAAATCCTAATTAATTAAATAATTTAACAATTAAGATAAGTTTTAAATAAAAAGGTCTTAGCCTGGCACCAAAAATACAAATAATGATGGCACCAGGCGGACCTCTCTGGGGATCGCATTCCATAGATGGGGCGCCACCACAGAGAAAGCCCTCCTCTGGGTGCTCACCCTCCTAATATCATTCACAGAGGGTTCCCGGAGAAGGGCATCTGTTGCT
>NW_025336039.1:4509-7153 GCF_004798865.1 Varanus komodoensis
ATTTGCAGAACTAAGGACAGATCATGTTTGTAAACATAGACTTAGGATTATGAGGCTCTGATCATAGGAATGTACTCACTGTGACCAGAGTACATATTCATTATTCATTATTCACTTTATTCTACAAGAGTTATGTTCCTTTAGCATCAATGGGACAATCTGTGCAGTACTCTAGGGCAAGTTCCGAAAATGTATATTTCAAATACAAGCATGAGTCAACCATCCTGGATATTTAGAATCCACGGCAGTTGGGTCATTTGAAACAACAGGAGGATACAATCACACACATGTTCACACACATCAATTTTTTCTACCACTAGAGCACCTTTCTCCTGGTCCCATCTGGCCCCATTCAATCACACTTCAATCCTTGAAGAAACTTCTTTTACATAACTGTTCTCTATTCATATTTTGATGACATATTTTTGTATTTCAGAAGTTTGCATTTATGTTTTTTATTTTCTCTGTATTTTTATTTTTTTAAAAGAGGGAAAATAACTGTTCTTGATCTTATCAAGTACTTGGAATTGATGGACCTTCTGATGCCTACCCATCTTTCCTGAAACCTTCCCTTCAGGACACGGGATGCAGTCATAGCAGCAAAATTGCTCCCGTTCTTTGACCCTCTTCATAGAACCAGGTTTGCAGCTCTCACTGCATGCAGACAGAGGCTGTGTCTAAGACATCCGGGGTGGAGGAGAATAAGAATAATCAGAAGTAATCAGTTTAAGTCTTCCAGTCATGCAATCTCTTTGTCAGTCGCCACGCCCTTAGGAGCTGCCTTTGGATAAAGTGTTCAGACAGTCTTTGGTATGGTTGCAATTTTATGACCATATCATGGAGGGAAACTGCATGTGTGTTTCCCTCCAGTTTCTAAATTGAATGGAAAAACAGATCAAAGGTTGGTTTCAAGATTCCATATGAATGACTTCATCAACCCATTTTCTCCTATTTTACCTTTGCCTAAGTTCTCCCAAAATCACATTTCAGTGTGCTTCTATCGCTGACACTTTTTAGCTATTTTAGCATTTACTTTGAACAAGTAAGCTATGCAGTTTATGCATGTTTCCAGAGGTACATAAAATGTGTGTTGTCACTCTTAATAAGAATATGCCTATGTTCTAATTTGCATTAAAATGGGATTTGAACAAATGCCCTCAAAAATCCAGGAATTTGCAAACATTTCTCAAAGAAAATGCATTTTTGTTCTTTTAAAAGAGAAATGTTCACATCAGGTTCCAGATGTGAACATTCTGTGCATCCTCCCTCTCTGCATTTCAAGCGTTCACATGGCAAAGTGAAATGAAGACACCCAAAATGACTTCCCTTTTCTTCTGGGGAATGATGACTGCCTGGCAGCACCCTGTGGTACTCCATACCTGGTCTCTTTTAGATACTTAAAATAATATTGGAGGGAATTTCTAAGGTAAACTGAAACACATTACAGAGTAGACCTCCCCCTGGAGCACTCTTCTACTAAGTTGTTTTTTCTTTCTCTTAGGCAAAGATATGACAGAGTTGTGGACTTGCTCTTTTGGCATTTTGAAATGAGATTGGATGAAGTACTGGTTTTTCAACCTGTGACACAGAAATAAAATGAGTTGGGGACAATTAGCACCATCTACTGGACATGGAAAAAATGGATTCAGGATCTGATCTAGGTAGGAAAACAGAAGCAAAGGCCTCCTGTTCCTTGATGGAAATTGCTGAAAATGGTCAAGCAAATGCTTCTTCCTAAGACATTAATTTGAACAAATATTCAAACAGAGATGGAATGGGATTAATAACTATAACATTGTCAGAAAGTTGACTAATGCAGTGATTTTATCTATATTTTCTCTCACTCTTTTTTCTTTTTTCCACTACCTCTCTACCTCTTCTAGCCCTTTCTGATTTAAAGTGTTATGTTAAATTGTAAGTTTATTTGTACACTGATGAAATGTGTGAAGCAAATAGGTGGAGGAGGAAGAAGAGAAGGGAGGGTAAACTGAAGCAGGAAGGTCTGCTCTGGATGTTGTAGACCCATGTAGAAAAGTGATGGAGAAAATGGAAAACAATTAGCCATCTGTGAATTAGAAGATATTTTGAAGATTCTGACAGGAAAGGTTTTGGACAAGCCTTGTAAATATGCATAACAAATTCAAGAAGGGGCACCATTGTGCAGGCTATCGGAACAGAATAACAGTCAGAATGATGAAATTATTAATAAATATCAATGGAAAGATCTCCCTCTCCAATTAAGCAAAAGTTTTCACTTTTTTAAGAAAGCAAAGGGTAGACATAATATGCATTCAAGAATCTCCTATAAAGAAACAAAGTGCTCATGTTTTAAATCAGGAGAAACAGGGCAAAGAGTATGAAATGTTAGGTCATACATAAAAGAAAGGAATCATCATGTATATCCATAATCAAGGGATAGCACTTGTAGAAGAATTAAAAGACCCAGAAGCAGGATGTAATATCTTGAAGATAAGATTCCCAAATGGGAGGATAAATACATTGGCAATAATATGTGCTCTAACTGATGCAAAAGAAAGGTTTTATGAAAATTCTTTCAATTGATATTGGATTTCCAAGAGGGAGAAACATTGATAATTGGTGATAGGAATGGAGTCATAGACCCTAAGAAGGACAAGTCAAAAAA
>NW_025336039.1:9653-11750 GCF_004798865.1 Varanus komodoensis
TGAATGAGTTTCCTTAATTTATTTTGATTTTTAATATACAAAGCTGTGGTTCTCTCCCACATGAGCCTATTCAGCTCAATACCTGCCACTGTAGATGGTTCTGAGACACTGGTCCCCCTCTGGTCACCATTTTTCTATTCTTCACACCAAATGAAGATATGGCATGCAAGGTGTGGGCCACTGCATGGACAACATTGTAGACATTGTAGCTGTGGCCAGTCAAACTCATTTCAAAAAATGAGCAAGGAAGATGCTGCAGCTTCTCATCCCCAGTGCAGATATCCCGATCTAAATTTCCCAGAAACGGATCTGGGAATACACAGCTGAAAGTATGTTGCCAGAATGACCTAATGAAACCATCTCCTTTTGGACTGGAAGGGTCTTATGCATTAAGGAATTGCTGAAGCCCTGGGACTTCATTGGATTGAATTCTGAAAGACAGTGCACCATGAAAATCATCTGTGTTCCAATTCCTTTGATAGACAAAGGGCGTGAGCTCCACCTGAGTTATCACAATCATGACTTTGCCAATTTGCATATTTGCCACACATTCTCATTCTGATAGATATGGTAACCATGGAAAAAATGCCATGGAATATGAATCTCCATTGGCCACAAATGGATCCAGAGGTGGCCGCCAGTTATAGACCAGTGGCCTACATCCCGTTCCTGGGCAAGGTGCTAGAGCAGGTGGTGGCAGGACAACTCCAAGCACTCTTGGAGGAAACTGATTATCTGGACCCATTTCAGTCCGGCTTCAGACCCGGGAATGGCACTGAACCTGCCTTGGTCGCCCTGTACGATGACCTGTGCAGGGAGAAGGACAAGGGGATTACGTCCCTGTTAGTTCTCCTGGACCTCTCAGCGGCTTTCGATACCATCGACCATGGTATCCTTCCGGATAGGTTAGCGGGATTGGGGGTTGGAGGCACTGCTTTGCAGTGGTTCCGCTCCTATCTCAATGGCCGATTTCAGAAGGTGGTGCTGGGGGACTATGGCTCTGCACCATGGCAGCTATGCCATTGAGTACCGCAGGGGTCCGTTTTGTCCCCTTTGCTGTTTAACATCTGCATGAAACCGCTGGGAGAGGTCATTTGGAGGTGTGGGCTGCGGAATCATCAGTACGCTGATGATTCCCAGCTCTACCTCTCATTTTCCACCAATCCAGGTGAGGCAGTGGCTGTACTGAACCGGTGCCTGGCCGAGGTAATGGGCTGGATGAGGGCCAACAAACTGAAGCTCAATCCAGACAAGACGGAAGTCCTGCTGGTGGGTGGCTCGGGCCTCGGGATGGGGGACTTGGGCCTTGTCCTAAATGGTGTTGCGCTCCCTCTGGGGGACAGGGTTCGCAGTTTAGGAGTGCTCCTCGACCCTGAGCTTTCTCTAGAAGCTCAGGTGATGGCGGTGGCAAGGAGCGCCTTCCTTCAGCTTCGGCTGATACATCAGCTGCGTCCCTTCCTGGAGAACAACTGCCTGGTGACAGTGACACATGCGCTGGTAACTTCCCGATTAGATTTCTGTAATGCGCTCTACGTGGGGCTACCCTTGAAGATGGTCCAGATACTTCAATTGGTGCAGCATAGAGCTGCCAGGTTGCTGACGGGGACTGGGCATTGTTCTCATAAAACCCCAGTTCTCCGTCAGCTCCACAGGCTCCCGATTGAAGTCCGGGCCCAATTCAAGGTGTTGGTTCTGACCTATAAAGCCCTAAACAGCTTGGGACCTGGATATCTAAAGGAACGCTTGCACCCATATATGTCCTTCCGCCCCTTGAGATCAGCAACAGATGCCCTTCTCCGGGAACCCTCTGTGAATGATATTAGGAGGGTGATCACCCAGAGGAGGACTTTGTCCGTGGTGGCACCCCATCTATTGAATGCGCTCCCCAGAGAGGTCCACCTGGCGCCGTTGTTATATGTTTTTCAGAGCCAGGCTAAGACCTTTTTATTTAAAACTTATCTTAATTGTTAAATTATTGAATTAATTAGGATTTTAAAAGTTTTAGCCGAGAATGCACTGGGGGTTTTTAAACATTTTTTTTATTGTTACATTATCATTATTTATGCATGTATGTATGTATTCTTTGTGAGATGCCTC
>NW_025336039.1:11990-14430 GCF_004798865.1 Varanus komodoensis
GTCCACCCGAAATGCAGCTGCAAAGAGGGAATCCCTGCATACTGGAGGGACTCCCTTGGAGTCATGTTGTAAAAGGACAGGACTGGGGTTTTACTGTTCATTGCTGGTGCCGAGCCATATATCAGCTAAGGAGATAATAGTGGGAGAGGGAAAAGCACCAAATATTTCCAACAGTATTTGACAGCTTTGATGTTTTCATCTATAAAATCAGCTATATTTGCAAAAATATTATAATACGATATACAATGAATTATGGTACATGTGTGTACTTCCAATGGTGCCTGAATAGGGTTCTTCAATATGACACCCTGCAACATCTTTCTTTTATGGTTGCCACTGTGTCTCTCTCTGTGTGTAGGTGTGTCTCCATAGACTGGTATGACAAGCACACAACTTCTTAGCAATAATCTTTGGTCCAATCAACAGAATGGACCAAACACTCATCCAAGTTTGCATGTGAAAGTCCTCAATCATTGCCTGATAGAGGAGTATTCTCCTCCTTCCTCTCAATTTCCTACTATCAGTTTTTTTTAGCAATGAAGAGGGCACAGGGAAGCCATTTTATCCATATGTTAATTTCCATGGAGTAAGTAACTAATTTAATGAAAATGGATGATCCAATGAATGTGATAAAGTTCGAAATCTACGTGCATCATAATCTCTTCCAGCACAGAGAAAAGCAACTACTTCTAGCTGCTACCACCAATGTATCAAAGGACTCCCTGCATTGCAGCATGAGCGATTAGTGAATATCAGCTATTGCTTATTGAGAAGGCAGTCCAGCATGCAACAGACACACACGCACACACATGTTTGTACTGAATAAGGCTCAGATTAAGATCTGTAGATGAGATAGAGGAGTATCAAAAGAGTTGTGCACTCATTCAGATCCCATTTCTCATATTCCTATGAGTAAGAATCCAAAACCCTTTCGAGGCCAAAGCTATAATCTGGATAAAAATCACAGCCTTCCAACTTTCTGCAATGCATATTTTGCTCAAACTACTGAAAAAAATGGAAGCCAATTTTCGGAGCCAGTGTGATATTCAGAAGAGTGCTAACTCCTCTTCAATCCACAACATGGAAGAATCCTCTGCCTTTGAAAATGTTTAGTTAATCAACCTGGTGGTGACCGCAGGGTGATATGCAAAGAGAGAAAGAAATGGTGAGCTCTGCCCTTCTCTGCTCTGCCTAGGGGTGGTTGGAAGATGAAGGAAGGAAAATGAGGAGCATCCATGGCATTGCAGAATTGATCAGGATGTTCATGTGAAAGTAGTCTGAGCCTCTGTCCAGACCGTCCTGTCTCAGATCAAAGTCTACATAAAGGAAATTAGCCTTGGCAGAAATTCCCCTCTTGCCTCATAGTTTGCTTCACCTTCGACATTCCTCCAAATCCAAAGGAGAGAGAGACTATGATTACTACCATTGTACCAAACTCCATCTCCAAATGACAAATGCACACATTACACTCCCATTCCCCATGTTCATGGAAAGACATGCTCCCCACCTGTGGAATCTTGTAGATATCCAAGAGTGTTGCAATGTGAAGGGGGGTCTGGGCATCCAGTCCCCTGAAGACTGCTCTCAAGTGTTGTTGGATGCCACATTGGTAGTTAGGAACTAACATCCCTGTGGCGCATATCAGTTGCAAGGTGGCCTGATATGTACACTTGGCCATGAAATAGCTGTCATAAATGCAGAAGCCCAAGGTGATGTTGTAGAGGATGTGAGGGTTGTCATTGATCTCCTGTACTGCAAATGTCAAGGCCAGGATATGCTGGTAATTCTTTGGCAGCATACTAGAAGCCAGAAAGTCACCTCCTGCATTAGATCATTCACCACACAGTATTTCGTAAGACGCTCACACTGCCTTTTGCAGCATCACTATCATCCTCTCAAGTTCATCTCTGGCTTGCCTGGTCCAATACAAAGCTGTCAGTCTGACAATATTGATCGTCATCTTCCAAATAGACCAGTGCCTGGAGTTCCTCATGGTAAAGGAACCCCTGTGGCAAAGACTTATCAACCTCCCTAGGAAGAGGCTTATGACATTCTTGGGAAAGTTGTGAGGCATGGTGATGGAGGAACACCCTGCACTGTACCTAGAGGGACTTCTTCAGCTCTTGGCATGGAGGGGATTGGAAGACCCATTTGTCTAATTATGTAACAGTCCCAGTGATGAGTAGCATCTTCTAGAACATGAAAATAGTTAAAATGATGATGATGGGGCCAAGCACAGAGTGCAGGTTACACCACACTGAATGAAATCCCTTCTAGGTGACAAAAGACTCGTTATGCAATTGTTTCCAATTGGAAGATGGAACATTTTTCTTGGGCTGGATCCCGTTGCTGCCTTCCCGAAAAGCAACGAATGAAATTTCCATGAGTTGAAGGGCTTTACACATGGGACAATCTCTTCATTAGGGTTTGGGGTTCCCCT
>NW_025336040.1:0-30655 GCF_004798865.1 Varanus komodoensis
ATGGAGAGAGAGAGAGAGAGAGAGAGAGAGAGAGAGAGAGAGAGAGAATCTTCTGTTCTCCCTCTGATTCTTATAATGAGATGGCAGGGACTGAACTAAATAAATGAAATGTAGGAATCCCCTACTACTAAATTTAACCACTACCCTTGCAATATGTGTATTATCTTGCAACTCACCACTGGTAACAGGGAAATTGGGGGAGAAATGGGATCTTGTTTTAGACTAAAAATAAAGGTAACATTTTCAAAACAAAGAGAGAATGTCAGAATACTGTTTTTGAATAATCCTGGAACATGCAGTCTGTTTACAGAATTCAAGAAGAGTCCTTGCCAGATCAAGACAAGGACTTATTAGTTCAACATCTTCTTTCCAGGACAGGTGTACAACTTAGGATAATACTGCGGTGTGTAGTTAAGCCTTTATATTGTTGGGGGGGGGGGGGAATCACACAGTGAAATAGAAGCCTTTATTACTTATTACCTCCAACAGGAGTTACTCTTTAACTCCTGGGTTATACATGCGCATCACTAGTCCTGGTGTGGAATGTGCTTCAGTTGCTTTAAAGAGCAGGTTAGAGTGAAAGGACAATAAAAACCTGTCTAGGGAAGATCATAAGAGGAAGCTGGTCTATGCTTAGACATAGGGGACACTAGTTCAGTAAGAGGAGCATTTTGCCCACTACTTCTGTGTAATTTGCACCCCCGAAAAATCGTTGAACATACAAGAAATAAATAAGCAGTCTATTAAAGGGGGGGTTTGCTGGTAGGTTCCAAAAGCATAAGAGGAATGTGGGGGTGGTGGGAAGAAACGAATTCCACTTCTTTCCTGGGAAAAGCTGGTGCTCTACTGACACGTATGAACTAATAAACAAGCTACGGTCTGCTCAGTCTTCCCTCACGCTTCGGGATTTCTTCTTTTCTCTGATTCCAACACGGAATTAAGTTTCAAAAAGCCTGGCTGCCGCCTCTTGCTTCGGCCAGAGCTGCTCCATTGCCTGCCTCGTCGTGCCCGTCGCTGGGCGACTGAGCCGAACGTTTCCTCCGCAGTTCGTGGTGGGGGCGGGCCGGTCTTTTGGCGCGCAAAAGTGGCGGGAAACGCGGGCCGCGGCTGGAGCTTCCTTGGCCAACCAGAGCTTATGTCAGCGCCTGAGGCGATCCCCTATAGACACTGACCTGAGAGTATGTCCCATAAAACTCAGTGGGGTTTACTTCTGAGGAGACAGACATAGCTTTGAATAGGGCTGGGGAACAAGGGAGAACTCTGGTCAGGGCAGCGTCCTTTCTTGACCTGATCTTTTTAATCCGCCTTTGATCAAATGTGGTCTAATAGTCTAAGCTGACCCACACAGAACAACCCCACCCTTATGTCATTAACTGAGTGAGAAGAGAGGGCAAAATGCACTTTCTTTATTCGTGTCAGAAGCATCACAATAGACTATTAGGCCACATTTGATCAAGGGTGGATTAAAAAGATAAGGTCAAGATTATACAAACCCCCAGTTTTGCCACCACATACCACAAATGTGTATGGTAGATTTATAGGCATGTAACAGAGATATTCATCAGGTCAAGATATTAATTAAAATATATGTGAGTCCAGGAGATCACTCACTTGTGACCCCTTATGTGCTTAACAAGTGAAGCTGAGCTTATTTGTTAATTGTAAATAATGTAAGTATTTTGCTTAAAGCACTGTATCTGGTGAAACCTCCATTAACCTCCCCTTGCTCTTTCCAAAATTACATGGCATACCATCTGCAAAAAAGGTCATTATATAAAGTTTAAATTCTATCTTTGAAGAGTGCCTTATTTCATTACCCACCTTGCCCCCCCCCATACATACATACATATATTAAGTAGTAATTTGGATTCTTTTCTTTATGACTCCAGCTCTTAGCTGTGGGTTTTCCTACCATTTCCCACACCATGTATATTAAACAGCCAGAGAACATTGGACGGTTTCTTCAAAGTGACCTGAGACTTCAAATAATTTTGTTGCATGGCGTCAAAATTGCTAAGTGTTAGCGTGTGTCCCCTTCTCTCGCTCTCTTTTAAAATTTATTTTAAACCTTCTCAATTGGTTTTCTATAATTACCCCTCTGTGTAAATGTCCCTGCAACCATTTGGAAACCAGGATGAGGGAAGAGGAGAAGAAAAGGGAGTCTAAAACTGCGCAGCAGCCTCTTGCTCAGACAATGTAGCTCGAGATTTTTATGAGGAAAGATGCACAGAACTGAGCCTACGTGCTACTCAAGAGAAAGTTTACGAACCCCGCTGCATCGTCCTGGCTCCCGTTATCTGTGGAAAGACCGTATGCCCAGCTGTGCTCCCTCAGGAGGGGAGGGTCTTGGGGGCAATTCAGGGGCTTCTGAGACCTGGTAAATCTGGGTGATGCGCCACATCGTTCGCAGCTCGAAGTGCCTTGAAATTCCGCCATTCGCTCCGGTCACCGACTTTGTCTCTGCTCCCGCCCGCCTCGTGGGCGCCTTTGTCCTCCCACGATCGGGCGCCTCTTGTGAGTACCAAAGTTCCTTCCTGCAACTTGTTACACTCGCCTGAACGTGTCGTTCTACTCCGGATCATTGAAGCGCTCAGCTTGCGCTGACCCTCTGCTTTTAATGGAATAAGTAAAGCATTAATCTTTTCGCTGCCCCCTCCCCCGCGCCCTGATTCCTTTCGACCTGTCCGTGCACAAAGTCGGGTGCAGCTCCGGGTTAGGGCAAGCCCGAGCAAAAACAAAAGCCAGCGGGGAGAAGGAAGCGGAATCCTTCGCAGGGCGAGACGTCTAGCTAGATGGGCAGGCCGACGGGAGAAAGAGGGGCAGGTGCACGGACCCCGCCACCGCGAGAGGCTTCGCTTCTCGGCTCCCGGTGATTTAAACTTAGTTCCGTTCTCCTTGATACCGGGAGTGTATTTTACCCCCTTGTCTTTGGTCGGATACAGAAGGTGAATCATGAAATCCTTTTGCTAATAGTTTATGAGCCATGAGATTGGAAATGTATATGGATAGACCAGAGCGCCAGACTAAAACCACTTGAGAGCCTCTCTGAGCCTGCGAGAAGCGGCGATTTAATATCCCAGCGCGGAGCAGAGGGCGCAGGAGGCTCGGGCGGCTCCCGGCCCTTCGCGCCGAGCAGCAGCCGCGCTGCAGGGTCGCAGCAGAGCGCGGAGGGTCCCTCGCCAGGCAAACAGCGCCGGGTTAAGGAGCCCATGAGACGCACGAGATGGGCTGTGTGCTTGCGGGCATTTTGTCGCCTAGAATCCAAGTGGGCAAACTAGCAACGTGCCTACTGATGTCTCCAGGCACTTATGGAAAGGATGCCCCCTGCATCCTTGCTCACGTATGCACAAGAGACATTGTGTACACACGGGCAATACACAGTCTCTGCATAGGAGTGCAATGGAAAGTGCCTGTATTTCATATCATAGACTAGTAGAGTTGCAAGGGCCATGAAGGCCATCGGGTCCGACTCCCTGCTTGGAGACCTGCAAATATGGACAAGGTCTCGATGGACAGATACCCAGTGATATGCAGCCACTTTAAGACACGTTGAACCAAAAGAAGCAAGGAGTTATACAAGGGGTTTTGAAGACTCAGGAAACAGGCTACAGCCACCTGCTTTGGTGCTGCTGGAGCAAACTCGGAGGGAACTTAGGGAAAAGATATAAAGACGTCCGAGAGGGGAGAGCGAGCAGGAAATGACAAGAGGAAGAGGGGAAAATGCAGGTAACTGAAAATGAGAACATAGAAAAGTGACCAAGGAAGAACTGGGGGTGGGGGAGGGCTGGAAGAACTGGGAAGGGATGAAAGGTGAATGAAAGAAGCTGATAATGCAGAGCCAAAGGAGAACTATTTCAGCCAAAGTCGTCTCCTCCCGCCCCATTTCTTCTAGTTTCAGTGGGGGACTTCGGGGTCTCAGACAGGCTCGTTTTGACTGAGCTTCAGAAACCCCGCAGTACAGGCGAGGACATTTCCTAGAGTCAGTGCCACATGATGCCTGATGGCATCACACACACACACCCTCCCCGCCACTGCCAAACGCAAACACTCATCAGCTCCACTCAGTGCGCGCAGAGGGATGAAAACCTCCATGGAGCGAACTGGCAACATCTGTCCGGAAAATTCTCAGAGGCGCAGATGCATTTCTTTAGACAGGTCAGCACTTCCTACCCGGGCTGCGGTGACAGCTACCTGTCGGGGGAGGAGGAACCCCCTTTCAGAGCTCCAGGCTCGGGATCCTTAGCAGCGGCAGCTTTGCCTCTGACAGGGAGCCAGTCTCTCAAGCTCTAAGAAATCAATGGCCCCCAGAGGCGAGCCACGGGCCGCCGTGACGAGGGGAAGCCCTCCACATGCCAATACTGTTAACAAAAGTAAACGAAGAAGGGAGGAAAGGGGAACTGGAGTTCCATTCATAGGACCCCCACTCTCTCTCTAATAGGCTTGTTAATTAGGATACTAGGTTGTATGGGCAAACACTGGACTTGTGTGGTCCATCTGTTTATATAGTAGAAAGATACTGGCCAGTTATTTCTCTAGCTACGTTAACTGTGGGGTGAGTGGCAGCAAGTGCCCTAAGTTCTATCAGTGGGGATTGTTTTTATATAGGAAGACGAAAATTGAAGTGTCTGTGGATAGAATATCTTAAGTTACCTTTAGCTGTCTTAGAACCATTTATTTTGCAAAATGCTTTTTAGTAATCTATCATCCTGTCTTCTACCTTTCTTGGCGGACTTAAATGTCTGTGTCTAACGCTGGCTGATTTAAAAATCCCTCGCTGATCATTCCATATGTACACGCATACAGCCTCTTTGTGTGCCACCCCACCCACCTCACCTCTACTCCATTATCATTAACATGCCCCATTAATAACTTTTGCATAGATTACAGCCACTGATAGCACAGAGAAGCTAATGCAATGTATACTACTGTCTTAACAACATTCAATAAACACATGCATAATCACCGCCAAACCCGAATCCTTTACTATAATACATCCATAGTTTTCTGCCCTAGCAATTGCCTGGGGGGGGGGTTAATCTTCCAAAGAGAAAGGGGGGCTCCCTGCGCAAAATTACGCCTTCTCCTCTCATTTGTTAGCTGATTCCATCAAAAAGTTCGCTATTTATAGGCTACACACATGAACCTGGAGTAGTACAAACCCTCCCGTGTTTGTTCCCTTTTGCAAAGTGACCGGTTCTACAGCTTTTGATCGCTTTGCTGCGGGAGCTGCGGAGAGCACGAGCTACGATCAAAAACAGGCTGAGAGAAGACCTCCAGCTGCTGAGAGTCGGTGTAACCTGCTTTCTATACAGCCATGTGAGTACCTCACCACGAGATTCCTTCTTCTTCTTCTTCTTTATAATATATGGCGTGTATTCTTGGCAAGGAGAAAGCTGTTATGAAAGGGAGGAGGGGAACACAGAAAGTAAGAGTTGAAGACGAAAGAGACCACGAGGGGAAAGAGGAAAAGCTTTCTAAGCGAATGACTGGTCTCCTGAGCCCAAATCGGCTGACTGTTTGCAGCAAAATGATCAGATGTCGCTTCGTTTCACTTCTCCTGATAGTGACATTTAGGCATACTCCCTAAAGTTGGACAATATTGGATAGATCTTGTATGAATGAAAGCCCAAGAAGAGGGATTCCGCAAGCAGAAGTGAATGCAGGGACAGGTCCCTCCTAAAGTCGACTGGAAGCAGATCGCATACTCGCCAAGGGAAGCCGGGTCCACTCTATTGTGGAATGGGGACAGAGGGCCCTAGAGAACCTATAGAAGAGTGGGAAGGGAACTTTAGCCAATATCTCTCCAAGCATCTTAGCGTTCCTTCCTATAAGCTTTTCCTGCTCCTTGTAGTAAAAGCACACTTGCATCTCGCCAAATCATTAAATTGCAGGTTGCGCGCGAGGCAGAGACTGGAGACTGAGAAATGCAAATCTGCCTGAGCAGGAAATGGGGCTTTTACTGAGCAAGCATGTTGCTTACAAGGGGTGCAATCAGTTGCCAGAAAATCCTCTTCTGGGGAGCAGGGTGTGTGGCGATGGTTTTCTGCACTTGCACGACCCGGGCTCCCGTCCCTCTTTAGCGTGGCATGAAATTAACAAAGGCGGAGGAGGCTTCGTGCCCGGGGTGTCACCTCTATTCATAAAGGAGAGGGACAGGAGGAGCGAGAAAGCTAAAGAGCGCCGGTGAGTGGCTGCGCGTGCTTCTCGCCTCTGCACGCACAGTTCAGGCACAGAGCGGAGGAGAGCTCGCCTGGGCTCGCTTCTCCTGGTACCAGGCTCCCGGGATGGATGGGTGGCATTTGGCAAGCCGGAGGGTTTGCCATGCCTAGGCGCATAGCTGAGGGGCCAGCGCAGTCCTAGAAAATAGCAGCAGCAACTTGCAGGGGCTCCGCTCGAACTCTGCTGCCTCATGTGGAAAAAGTGACTTCGATCCAGGGCCATTTATAGGCGACAGTAAAGCCTCCTTTTCAGTGCGCGGCAGCCAGCGACAGCAGAGCGAGCGAGCGAGGGAGCGAGCTGCCTTCCAGCTCTGTCCCTCCGAAACCCTGATCTGACCTCGCTCGGTTGGGGAAGACGGAAGCCTGCTTTCTGCTGACCCGTTGAATTGGCTGTGGCAGGCCAGGGCACGTAGTCAGAAGAAACTTTTCTCCACCTGCCTTTTAGGTCGCACATACTTGCCTGGTGAAAGTTGGCCAGGAAATGTAGTAGTTCCCATAACCAGGTATATGGCAATCTATTTTTGTTTTTATTAAAGGATTTACCCTAATCTTTCTTTTGGGTCATCCCTGCATATTTGAAGTAGTGTCCTGTACTCACTGCCCTAGAAATAAACAGAAAGGGCCATTGCTTTGCATTTTCCTTTCATCAAATTGTACACCCTGATGAATGATTTTTTCAATATCTTGAACACATATCAGGATGAATTAAATAAACTGCTTGAAACACAAAGTCCTACACTGTTTCTCATCTCCCCATTCTTTTGAACTTCATTTCCATCACTTTCTCCCTCTGTTTTCATACAAAAAATTAAGGGATATAGAAAGAATAGGGCTGCAGAGGAGGAGACATTATTGTGTGTGGTAGGATGTCGTTCATTTACAGTTGAAAAAGTTAAATTTGAGATTAGCCCCACTATAAAGTATCCATTCCCACAATCTTCAAATGCTCCTTAACTGTAAATTAAAAAACAACTCCCTTCCCAACATCCCCCACAAATCAACTATAGTCACTGACCACAATGAAACAATCTCTAATCAGGTGTTGCAGGACCTGAGAGGACAGGAGTTATTTGCACTGTAATCATTGTAGTAGATTGTACTGTTCAGTTTCAGTACATTTTGCCTATTTTGTTTGAAGATGAGCACAGTGTTGATCCAGAACTTTTTGAAACATGTCTGGAAGTTTGTTTGACTTGTTAAAAGTTTTGTCTTAGATATGTAGTTGTTTTTGAAAACTGTAAGTGTTCCTTTCTCACTAATGAAACATATTGAAGGCATCAGTATTACTTTTATGGTCTAAACATTAAAGCAACTATATTGTTCCAAACTGATCAATCCCATTCTTTATGGGAAGAGAGCCTATACAATATAATAGAACCCCCTTTGATTCAAATTGCCAGAGTTCACCTGCACAACATGTTGGCTATTACTTCTAATGTTAGGACAATGTACACCACCATTTGTACAAACAGATTCCTAGATTTTGGTAAAGAACAAGCTGTTAGGTTAACATATAGCATAAAAGGTATGGAATATCCTTGGAAAACATAACTGACCATGGTTTGAGGGCTGCAAGAAATGGGAAGGAATATATTAATTGAGCCTTATACTGATTGTCCTTCCACATGGGCAGCCCTGTGAACTGTAAGGAGATATTTTGTGCCCTGTGTTTCTAAAAAGATTTATAATATTTTTAATGAGACTTCAAGTTTGTTTCTTGTTAGCTTTGTAAAATATTTTAATTGTAAAGTCTGTACTTATAGAAGATAATACCCATGACCTTTTTTGCTTCATTCATTATTATTTGTTAGTAGTTTATTTGAATGATTCTCATCTACAACATATTGAACCCAACTTCTCTTTTGTTATTTAAACTGATGGCCCCTAGGTGGTTCAAAGCTACTGGAACAATCATGATGTTCCAAAATACAAACACACAAATCAATAAGAAGTATATTCAAAAATTTCATTGTGCTGGTTCATATAACAGTATTTTCTCATCTCTTCATTATTCATCAATCATTTCAACTGAATGTGTGGGCTGTTTCTTGAAAAGTATTATGTTTAGAGCAATATCTGGTGATAAGAAACCTCTGTGATAACACAAGTATGTCTTAATTTCAACTTATAGTGATCAAGCAATGAGAAATATTTGTGTTGAAATCAACCAGCAATTACTTATAGTAATACGATCAGTGAACTGTTCTGCCTTAATATTCAAGAACTCTTAGTTGTACTGGGGAACCCTGGTTCAGCAGATCAGAAGAATCTATTCCATATATTGCCAGTGTTTCCCCAAACTCATTCCAGTTGCCCTTCCTGAGCTTTACCAAAATCTCATTGTAGGATTTTGCCGTATTTTAAAAATCTTTCTCAAACTACTCTTTATCTCCAGAATTGCCTTGAAACAGTCACTTACTCCAACTCTTTCATGTGTTCTTCCTCCCAGCAATATCCTAATTCCAATTGCTCCCAACCTCTCATATGGACATATTTGGATGTATGAAGCTGCTTTGTACTGAGTCAAGTCATTGGTCCATCTAGACCAGGCAGTGGTCTCTAGTAGCAGATGTTCACATCATGTACCAACTGATCATTTAACTGGAGATGCCACACATGTATTTTGTGCCTTCTCCTTTCATGCATGTATTCAATAACTAAGTTATGATAGCCGTATCACACTTTATCACACTTAAATGGTAATCCTTTTTCCAGTTCATGCTATGTATCTTCCAGCTCTCCTCAAAAGCTTTCCTTCCAGCCAGCCTCAAAACTTCTGAATTTTCATTCATGCCCTAAGATGGCATGACAAAATATTTCAAAGTAGAATGTTTTAATTCAGATTCTTCATGAAGAAGAAACTGACATTTTGCAAGATTTTAGTAATGTACATACAGTAATTGGTAATTTAGTAATTCACACATAGTTTGGGTATATTAGGGGTGTGGTATTTGGGTTCCCTTTGCACAGGATTTGAAATTTAGGTGCAAATAATAAAGTCCTCCTCTGTAGGCAGCTCTGAAGTGATATAGGGAATAGCTGGAAAGAAGGCCAACCCCATTAGGTCGTTATCACCCAAAATACTTATAGATCTGTAATCTGAATCCTACAAATGGTAAGTTCTGGATGTAAAACCCACGTTTATTAAAACTGTATATAAATTCTTATTTAGTAAAAGAGCATAAAATAAGAGGGTAAGTGCTTTTTGAGTGAGGGAAGAAAATGGCGTGAAAGAGAAAAAGGTAAATTGTGGAAAGCTGACCATTACTTTGTCCTCTGTGTCAGGGAGAAAAAAAACCTGGGAGATCTTCTATTAGGGAGATCTTCTATCCACTTTGTCCAAACTGGTGATCAAAATGTTTTTCCCTACAGAAAACTTTTGGCTGTAGTTACTTGGCCTTGATCCTACTTGAGCACAGATTCAGAGTCAAGTTTTGTTTTTGTTTTGTCTTTTCCTGAAGAAGTCACGATTTCTTTCTGGTGTTGCTGTTCACATTCTTAATATGGCCATAATGTGTGCTACATTCCTTGGATTTTATCCTTCCTTTGCATCTAATTCATCTCTATGTATAAATGGTGCCTACCACAAATATCTGGACTAAGATATTTCAAACAATTAAAATTGTAGTCAAGATTAGAAGGAAACCGGACATAAATCACAAATATCTGAATGTATTGTCCACTTTTAAATTTAACTGGATGAAATTCTTATTTAACTGGACCTAATCCTATAGAACAGGTTAGTATTTTTATTATTCAGTGGCCAAAGCCATATCCCAAAGAACTCCCAATATGGAAGAAAGAGAAAGAAAAAACATATGAAAAGAAGCAAAATCCTTTTACTAAATTGTATGCTGAGTCCAAATGATTACTATCAATGACTATATAAAAATTATGGCCAAGTTTTCATTAAGTACAAAAATATATGCTTATCTCTGATCAAGGAAAAAACAACATCATCCAAATTCTAAATCTTCCTCCAAATTGGGTTAAAAAGTTGAAGCATGCATGTACACATGTACAAACACATGTGCATACCATTCCTGTGCACATGTTTTTTCCAAGACTGAATACTCAGAATCATACTTCATATTTTAAATTACTTTTAAGTTGCAGTCCTGTACAAGTACTTCTAAGTAACTGCATACAGAACTACAGGCTTAAAATGGATCTGGTTTATGAATGGGGTAAAAACAAAGCTAATTGTCAATGCCTTTTTCTGTCATTATAAGACAAACCTTTACATATACTTTGATATATTTGATGTGCTTATTCCTGTAAACTACTTGGAATTAGGACTGGAGTAACAGGATAATATAGTAACAAAAACTACAGAGTTAGTCCTTTTTAAAAAGTGTATATGGGATTGGGGACTGAGACATGCCATTGCTTCAGTCAAGGCACACTATAAGCTCAGTAGTTTACAAGAGGGAGTCCGATTGTAAAATAAATTAAGGGATTAATTAAAAGAAATAACTGAGGTGAGATGGTAGAAAGAACTAGAAAGAAGACAAAAAGGAGAAATAAACATCTAAGGACAAAATTCTGTGTGTGTTTACACAATAAAAAGTTCTGCAACTCTCACTATGTCTTAGCAACCACTTTTTTTGGTTCGAGAAAGCATAAGATTCCTCCTAAAAAAGTCAGAACAAGAAATAGTGAGGAAAAGAAAGATAGAAAAGGAGGGAGGCAGAGCAAAAGACTGTAAACTGTGAGAAGAAAAGGCATGACTTTTCTTGATATAAAGGTGATATAAACAATTTAATTCAAAGGTGTTGTAAACAATCTAATTCAAAGTCTTCTTTTCCAATGACTTTCCAGTTCTAGTTTAAGTGTGGCATGCTGGGGGCTCAGGCAGACTTTCTGTGATGAAGTTTTAGAAGCCCTACTATATAGAAGAAAACATTTTCCAGAGAGTTGATGTCACATGAGGTCTGATGGTATCACACAGACATACTTCCCTGATGCTGCCAAACTTAGTCATCAGCTCCCTTCACAGTGTGTGCAAAGGGATGAAAGGCTCCATGGAGCAAACTGGCAACATCTGACTGGGATTTTTTCAAAGATAAAGATGCATTTCTTTAGACAGATCAACACTTCCTACCCAGGCAGTACTAAAAGCTACCTGTCAATGGGAAGAGGAACCTTTTCAGAGCTCCAACCTGAGAATCCTTAGCAGCTGCAGCTTTGCCTCTGATAGGGAGCCAGTCTCTCAAGCTCTAGGAAACCAATGTCCCCTCTTGCCACTTGTGCAGAAGTGGAAGATCTTCCCTGTCCAGCCAATAGTATAAGGTTTGTTAACAAAAGGGGTAGTAGAAAGTCCACCCTTGGGAAATATTAGGGGCATTGTACTTCCAGGATCTCTAATAATCCATGATACTAGACTATATAGGCAATAATTATATGATACTAGACTATATAGGCAATAATTATATGATACTAGACTATATAGAGAAAGTCTGCATGCTTTCCTAGTGTCAAAATATTAGCCAATCTTTACGCAGGGATAGGCAAACTGGTGCTCTCCAGATGCTTTGAACTACAATTCCAGTCAGCTCTAGTTAGTATGGCCAATGGCCAAGCTTATAGAAGTCCAAAAGCATCTGGAGGACAGAGGACTGCCTATCTCTGCTCTAGCACCTTGTTGCCCTCTTCAGCTGAGTGGCAGCAAATGAGTCATGCATAATGGATCCTCATGATTCTTGTGTTCACAGTCACAACAGTCCTGTGAGATAGGTTTCTATCAATCCCATTTTACAAATGAGAAAATGATTGACAGATGAAGATCTCCCCATGCCTGTCAATGAGTTCATGACCGGTAAAGAATTTTGGTACATGTTTTTATAGTCCAAGTCTAAGTAACTACAGAACTAGCACCTGGAAGATCCACCCATCTCTTTTTACAATTCCCCTTCTCACCTGTCATTCTGGATATATAGGCAATTTGCAGAAGTCAATTTTTGTGGATACTTACTCAACAAGCCCATGGTATTTTTAAAATTTTGCCAGTCTACAGAAATCAGCAGACAGAATGCCACTAGCCTAGCAAAAAATTATATGTTCCCCCCACCTCGAGCCCCTGTCTTTACTCTGTCTCAGCAGCTGCAGCTGAACTCCTTTAATTCTTTTCTAATTCTGCTTTAAAGAGGCACCAGTCCTTCTAAGGTAAGACACTCTTGGCTTTCCATCCAGCCTAACTTAGAAAACTCTTCCAGTCTAAATGAGAAATGTATTCATTCCATTCTTGAGGACTGACATGAAAGAGAAAACTGTGTGGGATACCTCTATTGTGATTATCTTAGAAAAGCAGGAAGTAGGTTTGGATAAAGACATTGGGCATACTGGATAAGTATGGTGCCCTGTAAGCAGAGTCTTTATATCGCTCCCAGTTAGACAAGATCAGTAAAGACAAAAGTTGCATTAAGACATTTATCAGGCTGAAAGACAGTATCCATAGAAGTTGGAAGAAGAAGTTTGGATGGATTTTAAAAACCAGAGATTCTAGTTTTAAAAAAACAGACTTTGCAGAGACAAGAACTACATGTTTAGGTGAGAATTTCTGGGTGGAGGAGAGTTGTGGCTGAACTCCATATTAACTGGAGAAAACAGTTCGCCTATTCTTTCTTCTATGCTCTCTCTATAGTTCTGGGGTGTATTCAGCCTAAATTTGAGAAATTGTAAAAGCAAAGTCTGAATGTTGTTTCTCCAAGCATTCTGCTCACATCCACAGTTCAGGCAGGTGCAGTGCATGGTCCTGCCTGCTTGTTTTATAGGTGAAATTCAAATTTTATATCGGGTGGGGAGCTGATTTTAAAAGCCCACATCCATACTACTCAGGATCCCTTCAGAGTCTGTGTTGGTTCCTTTCCTGTTTCTTCCCACTTCCATTCATACTGTACAGACCTGTATCACTAACATCCCCTTCAACACAGAGTGTCATTAGTGGTGCTATGGTTCATCTCTCCATTGTGCATGTGAAGAACGTAGTAAGAGTAAATCTTATATCTATAGAGAGATATCAGTTAGGAAAAACAAACACACACCGTTAACAACCCTCAACAACACATGCAAAATTGTCGCCAAGCTCAATTGTTTGCTAATACACCCACAACTTGGAGCCCTGAGAGCTGCCTGGGAGGGGTGGCTAATCTTCCAAAGGGAAAGGGGGGTTCCCCATGCTAAATTACGCCTTCTCCTCTCATTTGTTAGCTGATTCCATAAAAAAAGTTTGCTATTTATAGGCTACACACGAACCTGAAGTAATACAAACCCTCCCGTGTTTGTTCCCGTTTGCAAAGTGACCGGTGCTGCAGCTTTTGATCGCTTTGCTGTGGGAGCTGCGGAGAGGACGAGCTACAGTCAAAATCCGGGCGTGTGAAGACTTCCAGCTGCTGAGGTTCCGAGCGCAAGGAAACCTGCTTGTCGCACAACCATGTGAGTACCTAGTTTCCACGATCGATTGCCTTATGCGCTGCCAATTTCTTGGCTTCCCTCCTTCCTTTTCTTTACTGTACATGATGCGCTTCAAAAAAAAAAAAAAAAAAAGGAAAGAAAGAAAGAAAGAAAAGAAAAAAAGTGGTTTGTATTTCATATCTATTTGAAAGCTACGGTGAAAGTGCGGAAGTAAGGAGGAAAAGCGTAGGTAGGAGATATGGATGAAAGATACAGCAAGGAGAAGGAAGGCTTGTTAAGCGAATTCCTTGTCCCTACTTAGCTCAGAATTAGAAGCACATGACTGCGCGCCCTCCGTCAAATTCTGCCCTTTCCAAGAGTCTCCTTCACTGCCCAAGGGCGAGCAATACAGTGATAAATAATCTGGCTATTACTAAAAGCACTCAGAATGCGGCGAGGCTGGAGATTTTTGAGATGCTCCAACAAAAGTGACTGGAGGGACAGCTGCCTCGAAATGTGATCTACAGACAGGCAATATTTTCAGCAAAGGAGCTGAATTCACTCTCTTTTAAAAGGGGGATAGAGGGTCCTAGGCAGCCTATTTCCCGTGAGGAGGGGGAAAGTGGAGCTCACAGATTATCCCCTGCTGCTCTTATCCTTTCTAATGCCACTTGCATCCAGCCTAGGCGTTAAATTGCAGGTTGCGCGCGAGGCAGAGACTGGAGACTGAGAAATGCAAATCTGCCTGAGCAGGAAATGGGGCTTTTACTGAGCAAGCATGTTGCTTACAAGGGGTGCAATCAGTTGCCAGAAAATCCTCTTCTGGGGAGCAGGGTGTGTGGCGATGGTTTTCTGCACTTGCACGACCCGGGCTCCCGTCCCTCTTTAGCGTGGCATGAAATTAACAAAGGCGGAGGAGGCTTCGTGCCCGGGGTGTCACCTCTATTCATAAAGGAGAGGGACAGGAGGAGCGAGAAAGCTAAAGAGCGCCGGTGAGTGGCTGCGCGTGCTTCTCGCCTCTGCACGCACAGTTCAGGCACAGAGCGGAGGAGAGCTCGCCTGGGCTCGCTTCTCCTGGTACCAGGCTCCCGGGATGGATGGGTGGCATTTGGCAAGCCGGAGGGTTTGCCATGCCTAGGCGCATAGCTGAGGGGCCAGCGCAGTCCTAGAAAATAGCAGCAGCAACTTGCAGGGGCTCCGCTCGAACTCTGCTGCCTCATGTGGAAAAAGTGACTTCGATCCAGGGCCATTTATAGGCGACAGTAAAGCCTCCTTTTCAGTGCGCGGCAGCCAGCGACAGCAGAGCGAGCGAGCGAGCGAGCGAGGGAGCGAGCTGCCTTCCAGCTCTGTCCCTCCGAAACCCTGATCTGACCTCGCTCGGTTGGGGAAGACGGAAGCCTGCTTTCTGCTGACCCGTTGAATTGGCTGTGGCAGGCCAGGGCACGTAGTCAGAAGAAACTTTTCTCCACCTGCCTTTTAGGTCGCACATATTTACCTTGACAATGCAAGGCATCTGCGTGGCCGAAAGTTGGCCAGGCCCACGAGGCATGTAGCAGATCTCACAAACCGGAAACATTATTTTCTATGAAAGGATAATGGTATTACTTTTTTTTTTCGTGCTGAGGTGCACAGACATTAAATGGGCTGGAAGCATTTGCTGTGATTGATAGTGTCTCACACACCCCTTAGAAATGAAGCAGTAAGGGCTGTCCCTCGCATCTCTTCAACACCAATTTTATTAGAATGGTTAAAAAAGACATCCCAGTGAATATTTATTTTAAGCTGGGGGATGCAGAATGGCAGGCTAAACAAATTTGAAATGAAGGGTCATGTGTTTTTCTTCCCACCCATTAACCATCTTTTCTTTAATTTCCCCACATTCACTAAAAAGGTAAGAGTTAAAGTACACATGAAAAGAAGCAAAGCTATCTCCTCCAAAACAATGATTTGTGATATATAGACCGGAAAAGGATGGGTGGGGAGCCATGGAAGGATACTTGTTCGACCTCATTTCAAAACCTTTCACCTCAAATGCTCTTCCCTACAAAGCCTGAAATCTCACAATTGTCAATTATTCCTTAGTTAACAGCAGAAAGTCAATAAACTCAAATAAACAATCAAATGGTAGCAATCTCTGTTTCCAGGATTATGCTTCAGGCCCTCTGGTGTTACAAAGTATTTGTGACTGTGTCCCAAGCCAACTTGCGTCATCTGTTTCAGGAACTTTACTAAAAAATGCTTCAGACCGTAATTTTACTAAAAAATGCTTGAGACCGTAATCCAGAATTGTGGATTTAGAGGGTTTTTTGGCATTTAAAAATGTTATCTCTGTGCTACAAGTTTACTTCCAGAAATGTAGAAATAGGTTGACCTGTTTTAGTTCATGTAATGATGTGAAGGTTTTAAATCTGGAATAATGCTCTTACCAATAATGCTTCTTACCAAATTAGCTATATTGTTTTGCTTCCACAACTGGAGACCCCACTGCTAATATTCTACAGCCCTGTGATGTTGAAATCCTCTGGAAGAACTGTGATGTTTGAAAACAAATGAGTTAAAAGAAAATGCAAACAATTAACAGTGTTGGTCCACCCCATTTTATTGCTCATCTCTTGATGATTCAATGTCTGATGACTCAGATATGTTCTGCCTCCATTGTAAAGCATTGCATAGAGGTGACACAGGGTGAAATGAAAGTACAATGGGTGATATGAAGGGTTATATACTGCCTCTCTTCAAGAGCCATAATTTCCTTCTAGAATTGACTTATATCAGTCACCTGCTTTAATAGTTTCATACCTTTTCATTCTCAATAACACCTACTGCTTCAGCTCCTCCCATGATGTCCACTGGTATTTTGGGAATTTCTTCTCCTCGTGTAAATAGCAGTTCCAGAGGGAAGTTTTCACTGAGAATGTGATTTATATTATAATCATAGCAGGGAAGAAAAAGTTTAACTTTCTTCCATCTATTGCAGTCCCAATCCTGAACAGACTAGCTACCTACAGCTTTGAAAAGATAAATGCAACATCAAAGAAGTTAAATGTCACACATAGTTTGGTGATCACCACTTCTTTTCCCTGTCCCCCCATCCCCCATGAAAAACCACTAGTGAGTCCCAACATTTCTTAAGTTTAATTTATTCTCTTCAATGGCCCTCATATTACTTGAAAAAATATTGTCCTTGTATTCAGATTGATTGGTGATTGATCCAAATAAATGTTGTACTTCCGTATATTCTTAAAAATCCCATCTCATACTGTTTGGGCCTATTGAAACTGTACTACTGGATTTTCTCAGACACAGAATTTTAAATGTGTTTCCTCCATATGTAGCCACAAAGACTTAACTGGAAGCCAGGTAAAGGCATACACTGAGATGCTGGTGCTATCTCCTCTGTGCTAAGAAGATAGCTCAAAAAGTATATTTTTTGGCACTATATTAGGCATTGCTTTCTTGAACCTTGGGATAGCTCAGCAAACATTTATATTACAGGCCAAAAGTATGTCCATGGAGGGGGAAAACTTTTTTTCTCCGGTACCACAATGCATGCTCTCAATGGTGTACAAAGCTGCAACTTGATGCATTGCTTATTTATTTGGAGCCCATTCTACACAAGAAGTTATGGATCAGTGTTACTGGGAGAAAAAAACTCCTTGCTAATCTCAAGTAAACAAGAGGAAAGGAAAGGCAAATTAAAAGAAACAAGCGAAGAAGCATGGGAATATGTTCAACATTCCATGATCAAACCTTCTCTCTTGTTTGCAAATAATCTGCCACCCATGTCAATCATTCCAGAAAAACACTGGTTGACACCAAAATTTTCTGATGCAAACTATTTAAATGGGCTTAAGAACTACATTGTACTTTTCTGTATAAATGCCATCTCTGCAACTGAGCAGTTTTAGCTTACTTTCCATTACCTGCATGAATATATGAAGAAAGCTTCAGTTGTAGGTGAGAGGGAAATATTTGGCATTTGGACTATTTTTAATTGTAGCTATTTGCAAATAATGGTGTTCAAGGATACAGTTTAACATAGTTTAAACTAAAATCATCATGACATATGTAGAGATGCCCAGAATGGGCATAGTGTACAAAACAGCAACCTTAATTAATTTTCTACATTCCCGTTTTAAATCATTGTATGTGTGTGTATTCATCAGTGTATAATGCAAATGTAGAATCAGCATTATAGAATGTAATTTGATTTTTGTTCCATGCTCTGTCTCATGTAAACAACTTTCAGACATAGCACAAATATCTACAAAATTCTAAAATGTGCTTTTTATGTACCTTGTATCATTTTTATATACTGGCCAAGTGGCAGATGCCCTCAGGGCAGTGTACAACGTCTAATGCCAAACTGATGTGTTTTTAAGTATAGTCAGCAGGAATGTATATACTAACTAACACTGATTGAATGAATATAGCATTATGTATATATTTCTTAAATTAGAAAATGTCTGGAGAAAATTAAAAATTCTTCAGCTTAAAAAGCTTCAAGGAAAATATGTAGTTAACATTACCTAATACATGAAAAGGTTTCACAACCCAATTTTTGATTTGCATTAATGGATAATAGTAGGTACTTTCACACTGGTTCCACAATAATTTCTTAGGGAAACTGTATTAAAACACTGCTATTAAAAAAAATGAAACACAACTTTCAAAGATTAGACCCAACCAAAGATATAGCATATTCAGATGAATTTAAAATAGTTCAAAAGAGTGTTGTTTCATAAAGCGTCTGATCAACAAGAGAAAAAAAAAATCATACCCTTGGTTCCCCCTTTCTCTTAGTTTCTACTTAACTGGGCTTTTAATGTCAATACATTGACATCACAATACAAATGGGGTTCCAAATAAAGTTATAGGGTTCAATGCAATAAAGGCAAAATATTAAAGTATTTAATATGGACTGCACATTTAGATGAAAAGAAGGGGAATCTGTTGAAGTATGCATAAATTTAGATTTTGGCTGTTCTGAACATATCAAATCTACCAACAGTAAGTCTATGTGATAATATGAAGACTTGAATGAATTTTATTTTGGAGATTGATACCTGTATTGTACTACTAGACAGGTTGGTGCTATTTACTTTCTCATCTATTGTTTAGTTATTATTTTAAAAGCTGTTTTTTTACTGCATTATATTGTTTTTCGCGTGCCATCTCTATAACATTATGGCATTATAAATTCCTATCGTATCTTTATATATATATATATTTGGGGGTATGCATGCTTAGGCACAATGCTTTCTTGTGCAGTCGCTTATGCTTTCTTTTATTGTTGCATACCATCTGAATATTTTGTACATGACAAGTAGTATAGAAATATTTTTAAATAAATAAATACAAAAGAAAGTTGTATGTATGCATGAGAGAGAGAGAGAGATAAGATTCCATTGATAGCAACCTTCAACAGTGCTTCCCAGATTGTTGTATGATAGAACATTATAACAATAAAATAATGGTATAATAAAATACATATATAACTCATAAAACAGCAGTAAAACGCTCATTTAAACACTTTAAAGGCCCCATAGACCCGGGAAAGTATCCCAGCACAAACAAGATTCCCAAGGGAGAGAATTCCACATACAGTGTGTCGGGGCTGAAAAGGCTCTTTCCTCCTCTTTACAGGGCTTTTCTTTAATGGGAACCTTGGGATTGGTCTTATTGGTGTGGTTATGGGTAGAGGAAAATATGGTTGTGGGGGCAGTTAATAGGACAGTTAAGGAGAACTGAATTGCATTTAGGTATGTTGTGCCTCTTCCTTCTGGTGTCCCACCACCTCCAAACTGAAAGGATGCTGGTTATCTTACTAGCTTACCCTCTGATTTGTTGCTGGTGTAGAATCCTAAACCAAACCAGGATAAAATTTTTAATTGATTATTTGATTGTGGATGAGAGGGCTGACTGGATACACATAAAGACTTGGCTTGGAGAAATGGAAAAGAGTTAGTCTCCCAGTTGTGTCCATCTGAATATGTGCTGTAACACCAACACAGTGTTGAGGGCCTAAGGGTGGGGGATAGCTGTAGTTTAGGAGTGCCAAACTTTTCACTGCAGGCCTAACTCAGCAAGAGGGGCACCCTAATCTAGCCTATGTTGCTTCTCAGAAATCCTTCAAGCAGAAGGTTTTAGGTTCTGAGCCATACATCTTAGAAGAATCCCCATAAAAGACATCTGCCCACTATCTCCAAACTCAGTTGGAAACAATAGCGTGAATTTCCCTGGTGACTTGTGCCAGTAAAACCTGCTGTTACTGGACGGACAGTCTTCTTCATGCAGGTGTGTTCCAGTGTTGATCTGGTTTGATTTTGTGTGCTGTAGTGTTTTTATTCTTCACTGTTGACTTTATCATTTTTATGCACTGGTTTTATTCATTGTTCTGTTTGTATTTGTGCTGACTGTATTGTACATTGCCCGGAGAACTTGAGTTATTTGGTAGTTTAAAATCGCAAACCAACATGCAATAAACAAATAAGCAAATTTGGGAGCAAGAATTCTTTCAGATATCCAGATTACAAAGCTGCATAAGGCTTTAAAGAGAACCATCAGCACTTTGAACATGCTCAGAAATGTACTGGGAGCCAGTGGAACTCTTTAAGTATTGGCAAGATATTATTTTTATTTATTTGTAGTATTTTTATATTGCTCTTCAGCCAAAATATCTCCTACAGCAGTTTACATTTAACAAATTAGACAAGACAGTTCCTGCCTACAGGCTTACAATCTAAAAAGACATGACACACGAAGTAAAAGGAATGGGGAAGAAGGGGAAATGTATTATTTCAGCAGGGTTGGTAGAATGGCCCTGCTCTTCTTACCTCTCTCAGTATAGTCTGCTGGAATGGTTCATACAAGTAACAGCTAAAAAGAGCGAGCATTCCTGGGAAAAGTCAGCTCAATTTGCTCTCTCTTTTCCATTTATCTTTCTGGAACTATAGTCCACGTTTTAAAATGTTCCCAACATATCAGTTCCCTCAGTAGCAGTTCCACCTAAACTGCAATCCTAATTCTTTAGCAGAAGTATAAACCCACACAAAACAGGTTGAATGTCATCCCTTGGAGTGAACAAGTGACCTAACCACAGAAGTTCCATCTTGTCAGAACTGAGTTTTAGATGATTGACCCTTATCCAGTGATCACTGATTCCAGACACTGATTCAGCACTTTCACTGCCTCACTTGACTCAAATATAAAGAAAAGTTGTTTACAATGTTAAGTACACTGATGATATTTTACCTCAATTTTATATTGCAGTTTTGTATTTTAACAGTTTATAATCCATTAGGCTAATATTTATTATTGGATGCATTAAAATATAATAAGTAAATAAATATAAATTCCCAGATATCCTTCCCAAGGATTTCATGTAAATGTTAAAATGCCACAATGCCAAGAACTATTTTCCCAGTCTCATCTTTTTGAAAGAAGCCCTCCAGGAACGTGTAGAAAACCTGCAACCTGTGCTCCCAGTTCATAATGCTTATCCAGAAGGACATCATGGTTCATGAACTCTGCCAAAAGGTCCAAAAGAATTAGGAGGATCACATTAAACTTGTCTTCCTGGAAGACGTATAGAGAAGGGAACAAAAATGATCAAAAGGCTGGAGCAAATCCCCTATGAGGAGTGCCTACAACAACTGGGAATGTTTTAGGTTAGAAAAAGGGTGAGTAAAGGGAGACATGATAGAGGAGTTTAAAATTATGCATGGTGTGGAGAGGAGAAGAATCTCTCCTCCTATAATACTAGAACTTGGGGTCATCCTCTGAAGTTGACTGGTGGGAGGTGCAGGACAGATAAAAGGAAGTATTTCTTCATACAATATGTAGTTAAACTGTGGAATTCGCTGCCATGAAAAATGGTGATGGCCGCCAATTTCGATGGCTTTAAAAGGGGATTGGACAATTTTATGGGAGAGAAGGATGTCAGTGGCTACTAACCTCGCTGGCTATGGGCTGCCTCCTTTACCAGAGGAAGCCTGCTTGCATATACCAGTTGTTAAGAAGCTTGGGCAAGTGGAGGTTCTTGTACCCATCTTGCCTGAGGGAACCTGTCGGCAGCTGGCTTGTCACTATGTGAAGAGTGCTAGGCTGAATGGACTATTGGTCTGATCCAGCATGACATAAATTCTTACATCAACCCTCCAGATAGTTTATCCAAAATTAGATCTGAGAATGAACTGAAAAGAGCCCATCCAAAAATATTAGAGGGCAATATGCCTTGATCATATCCAGAAATAAAAATTAGGGCAGGGAAGTTTGGGCAAAAAATTAATACATGGATAAATTTGAAAACCTGATTTTAACTCTTCATTATCACTGTATATTTAATGAGATGAAAGATGATTATAGACAGGATTAAACATATATTTCTAAGAGACCAGGGGGGAGACATGTGACAAGATAATCAAAGTAAGTTCACATTACATAGCCCTCAAAAGAGTCTTCAGAACCAGCCAAAGACGTTTTTTTCTCCTGAGGCAAAGCGGCAAATAGTGCCCCAGATCCGAGGCAAAGTGCATAGTACTCAAAGCTGTTTTGGCAGAAAATCCCACAAGTGCCTCTCCATTTTCCTGAAAGTAAATATTTAATAATTAATAAAAGGACAAACTAATTATTGAAATTATTCATTTATTTTTGTTCTACCCAATACCGAATACACTCTGGGAGGTCTCCAACAGTTGCTAAAACAGGACCTTAATGCAATAACACAACTGTAAAATTGTTTACTTAATGCAACATTTAAAAATATGTTAAAAGCTACAGTGATATTCAATACAAACTAGTCAAGTTTAAAGAAATCTGACATGGCTCCCCCTTCAAGCCATTCAGTATCCTTAGTTGTCTTTAAATGCCTCAGCACAGAGGGCTGCCTTAACGTGATACTGAAAGGATGACAGAGTTGGTGCCAGGTGGGTCTCGGTGGGGAGGTAATTCCACAATCAGGGAGTTGCCAATAAGAAAATCCCTTCCTCTTGTGGCTTCTAGCCAAGTCTCTGTCAGAAGTGGCACTTCAGGTGAAAGCTGCATAAGCGGATTGTACGGTCTGGGTAGATTGCAGATGGGAGAGTCATTCCATCAACTGTTGCAGTCTCAAATAATGTAAGACTTTCTAGATTAAAACAAGGGCTTTGAATTGTGCACAGGATCATTTAGACAGCTAATGTAAGCAAACCAGAATTGGTATTATGCATTCAGACCTTCTGATCTGACCATGACAAATAATTGTTACTATTTTTAAAGAGGACAGTGGACTTGGATGCCCAATTAGAATTAGTATATGTTTATGTTAAGAACACCCAGACATAGAGGAAATAAATGCAAAATTATTGACTTTTTTCTCACAAAGGATTTAATTTTCATGTGAAGCTGTAAATATCATATTATAAAAGATCTGTTAAAAGTTCAACATACTAGCTTGTCTCCAGCACAGTTTTCATACTGGAGTCATTCTATTCTTTTCTATGAAACTGAACTGTTACTAGAAAACAATAAAAATACGGGCTAGCAGTAAACATTCACTAAGTACTTTTAAAGGAATTCAATTGCTTTAGTTAATATTACTTCCCACATTATGAATTTAGTTTCTCAGGAGAATGCTTTGTTACACTTATTCTGTTTAATTACATGTAGATAAAGCAAACCTGGGGCAAGAGGGTGGCTCATATGATAGGGTTAATCAGTTCAGTTGGAAGCAAAAAGGCAAACAGTTTTCTGCATTTTTAAAGAGAGGAAGTCCAACAGAACTGAAGAAAACAGACTAAAGCTTAATCCAAGGCATGTTTGCATACAATCGGAAATGCTGCAGTCCATATTAGTAATACTAGTAATACATATTACTACATAGAAAGTCCCATTGAACTCAGGAAAACTTACATATGAATAAATGTGCTGAGGATCATTATAACCTTCTCTTGACAAGATAATGAAGGAGCAGCTACATCAAAGAGATGAGAATTATTTGTGAGGATTGGGTCCATTCCATTTCTGGCTAGACATTCAAAGTATGAGATCACTCTTCAAATGTCTTCAGGTTTCAAATAATATTTTTATCTCCCAAAACCATAAACCAAATTTAGCAAGGCGGGAATGAGACCAATAAAGGTGACAGCAATAAATCTACTGGATTGCATCACTTTGCTGTGCATAGCATAATATATTTGTTGCTGGATTCGGAAATTACTAACCACTGCATTGTCTTAATCTGCACAAAAAATATTTTACATTCATTCCTGGCTTCCAGTGCATTGTACTTTCTGTGCCTCCTTCAGGAAGCAGTCACGATTGCCTCCACTTGCTGCAGGCTCACTGTCAGTGGCAACTGCAGTTGTCAGTGGCAACATCATAGCACTGCAGAACAAGTGAGGTGGAAGAGCCACCTTGCTTGTTTCAAGGCAGCAGGTTGCAGCTGGACATTCCCCATTTAAAACTGATGATCAGCTGAAACAGTAATTTGTAGCATGAGGGGAAACAGGCAAAGTATAATTGCAAAGGAACTGAAAGTGAGGCATATAGGGTATCTCTGTGAAATTTACATTTCATAATAAGCATAACCTACCTTGCAGGTAGGTTGCTGGGTTATGAAGTACACAATAAGCATAACCTATGTTGCTGTGAAGGTAAAATAGAAAGAGTAGAGTTGTGTAAGCTGTCTCGGTTTCCCTTTTGGAAAAAGGCGGGATATAAATATAATAAATAGCATCTCTGAGGCCTATTATGCTGGACACACTGGAAGGTTTCAGACACAGCAGTAAATTATACTTTATTGTTACCTGCATGAGCCTCAGTCTCACATTTCCTGCTCCTTCTGTCATGGGCACAAACAGAAGCTTTTGCTTCTGATTTCAATTAACAAGTTTTTTATGTCTAAATTCTAAGTTAGTTAATCTCATATTTTCCAAATATATTTTTTATAAAATAAAATCCAACATTGTGCAACTGAGTGTCAGCTTGTGCAATTACATTTTCTCCTACTCTCCTCTCTGAAGTCCCTGGAACTCTCTAAAATATGCTCAAGAAGTCCACCCAGTCCTCTAAATATGTTTTTTGAGTGCATGGGGGCTGTGTGGGAAGGAGGATCTCCACTCCAGAGTTCGTCAAACCAAAGCAGTTCCAACAATGAGAAGATTTAATTGGGTCTCACCTTCTGTATTTTCAAAACATAAAACAATGAAGACATTGAGTAAAACAGTAAGTTGCTTGGTTCTTAAGTTACAAGTGACTTCATAAAGTCCTACAACTTTCAGGATTTCCCAGATATCCATCAACTAGGTGGCCATTTCAGAAAGACAAATGTTATTATGATAGCACATCTCTTAAGGACTTCTGAACTATGGCTAGTTGAAACAAGACAAGTTAATTACTATGGTTTCAAGTTGAATTATTTCAGCTAACCATAGTTAACCACAATTTGTCTAGATTTGGACAGAAAGACCTGGTTTGCATGACATTGTACAGCGCATTGCAGGTTATTTAACCCACTAGAGTTGTCATGCACACGGGAGCTACTTCACATATCCATGCCCCATTCAGGGGTTGCTGCATCATGCAAATCCAATGAGTGTGCGTTATGCTAGGTTATGTAAGTGCTTTTTAACCTTCGTATAACCTACACTCACCAGTTTCACACAGCACAACAATGGTGACTGTACACACCCTGCATGTACTGCAGCATGTGGGTGAATTTACCCATGGCAGGCTGTCATGTCATGCAAACCAGCCTAATGTTAAGTTGTGACTAATTGTGGAAGCAAAAACTTTTCTTTCATTCTTTGCTTCTTTTGAATGCAAACTGAAAACCTGGGGTAATTAATGGTTCAAATAGGAACAAGGTGATAAACCCAGAATCCAGCTAAAACCCAACAAACTAAACCAGTGGTCCCCAACCTTCTGGGACATGGGGGGCAGATTAGAGTCATTAAATCAAAATGTAACACAATTATTCACCTACCAATTTAGATCAAAAGTAAACATTCAGAGGTCAATGAAGAAATGTTAATCTGAATGTGGTCCATTTTGGAACAATATTTTACTTTGGAATCCTTTTATCTAACCACACATGCTTACCTAGTCACTGTGGTTTTTGTGGCTTTCTTTTAGCTAGTGCATGACTGTCCAAGTCAAGGTTTGTGACAGATAATCTTAATGTGAAAATGTTCAACTATAAGTCTAGACCTACATTTGGATTTCATCTTGGAAAAAGTTTCTTCACAGATGTGACTGTGAATATGCCTGCACCAAATTTCTTTAGGTTGACAGGTAGATCACAATAGAAATCTAGCAGATTGTTTTTTCTTGTAATTGTCTCTGAGATGATCACTGGTTTGCAACTCAATTAACTCCACCTGAAAAAAAAAACTTACTTGCACCTTTGGTGCTAGTTCAAATGAATTCTAAAACATTCTCATTTCCTTTGCATGCTTATGGCAATCAGTGAATCTGTTCTGGAACTCCACCTGCAATAGGCTAGGTGTTTTGATGTGTGTTTCAACATTGAATTGTAAATCCTTTTCAAATTTTAGTTCATTGCAGCATGAGAAGTTTGAAAAGTTACTTTCATTAACTTGCTTCACAAACGTTTAGTTTTGCTTCAAAAGCTTTTAATTGAGAATACATGTCACACACAAGCTTTCCTTTACCCTGCAATCTTGGATTCAATGTGTTCAGATGCTCTGTGATATCAGTTAAGAAAGTCAAATCAAAAATCTATCCAGGGTCAGAAAGCACTTTGAGCTTCTCCTTCCTCCTTGAGAAAGACATCAACTTGATGACAAAGACAGAAAAAATGTTTGAGGACTGCCTCTTCTAAGCCACCTGACTTCTGTATGCACAATACAGCTCCATATTCTGCATCTATTTCTGAGAGAAAATTATGAAACTGGCGATGAGTAAGGCCATGATGCCTGATGTAATTAATGCTGCATACAACAGTACACATCTCACTTTCCCACTGAAGAATCTTACTACACACGGCTTGCTGATGGATGATGCAGTGAAAATGCATGGGAAGTGTACCGTTTAATTTCAATATTTCTTCATTGATTCTTACAACTATACAGTTTTACTTCCCACCATAATCCTTGCACTATCAGTTGTGATGCTTTTCAATTTATCCCAACTCAGACCAAGATTTTTTACTGATTCACATACCTTCAGGAATATGTTCTCTGCACCTTTCAGACTCTGCAGTGCACAAAATCCTTCTGTAATTTTTAAGGTGGAATCTATCCCTGATAAAGATTGGTAGTTGAGCCAATCTTGCTCTTTTCTAATACCAAAGAAAAAAATTAAAACTTTTTGCCTTGATAATCAGTGACATATGTACCTCTTCTCCTAGTTCTTCAACATGCCTGGTGATTGTAGATGCAGATAAATTGACACAACTAACACAAGATAACTGATCAGGGCACATATCCTCCATCAACATGCACTTCTTAACAAACTTTCCGTGCATTGCCTACCACTCTCAACAATACATTTAGGAATATGATAGCTGACTTTCAAGTTGAGCGATGGAGCCATAGCAGAGGGATTCAAGAGCCATGTGCGGCTCCGGAGCCGCAGGTTGCCGACCCCTGGCCTAGATGGTGCTGTTTTTGTTGGTGTTAGCTTTCTTTTAATGAAAACAATCTGAAAGGATGATAAATTCACTTCCACTTAGCGTCCACTAGTCTTCAGTACTCTTGTGGTTACTACTGGCTGACTGGATTCCACAGATCTCCATGTAGAATGATAACACCAAAGGCTTATCTAGTCCAATGATCTGTTCCTATAGTGGGCAAGCAGATTTTGATGGGAAGCCCATAAGCAGGACATGAGCACAATTATAGCTCCCTCTTATTCATATTCCCAGCAACTGGTATTGAGAGGCATACAGTCTGGGTTCACATAACACAACAAGTAACTCTGTATGGTTTTCACAGTTTGGAGGTGGCTTTTTTTAATCCACCACCTACCCGATAGATGATCAACTATATTACCGTAGTTTCCATCCTCCCAGCTCAGTCTTCCTGTCATCTTCACCCTACATATCCCAACAGCCACTACACCTGAAAGTAAATGTCAAACTGCACTCCCTTCCTCTTTGGGCCACATGTGTTTCTAGGCAGAGAAGGATCATAGAAGCTGGAGTGGCTGCTTGAGTGACGGCTCTTTTCATCATAGTTACATACCAGGACAGTGGAAACGATGATCCTGCATTCATACAACACAAGTCATAGTGGTATGGAAAAACTATAGGACAAACCACTGTTTGTTATTGTGGTTTTTAAAGACCAAACTTACCATGGTGAAATACCACAACCAGGTTCAAACAACACAACAGTAAAGCACGGTAACAAGAACCAAAACAAAACCTGCCATGGCTTGTCTTGTTGTCTGAAACCAGGCACTACCTCTCACACCAGAAGTAATGTATAGCTATTGTGACTAGTACCCACTGATTGTTTTATTTTTCGTGGATTTATTTCAAGAGTGGGAAAATGTGGGGCTCTTGATGCCCCTGTTACACTACCAAATACAGCATTATGATCAAAAATAATCAGTGGTTTAACATCAAAATTCAGCAATGTTGCCCATCCATGGTCTAATTTGCTTTTAAAGTAATCTATATTGCTGGCCATCACAGCATTATGTGGCAGGGGATTCCATGCTTCATGATATACTGATACATGCAGTTCTTTGATATGGTACTGCTCTTTGAAGGTCAGGTAACTGGTTTACTCAGGAATGCTCTTGCCCAGCTTTGTCTGGTTTGCCACTTTTTCTTCTAGCTACAATGATTCATGCCTTAATCACCTTTTATTTAGATTAGAAAGTACAGCTAGTGCAGAATGCGGCATCTAGACTTGTCAGCAGTGCAGTTAATGTAGCATGCCAGTTTTCTTGAATCAACTTTGCTAGCTTCTGTTTCATTTGCATGCATAATTTAAGGTTTAGTTTTGACCTACAAGGCTCTAAATGCTCCAGGGCCAGGATATTTGAAAGAATCTCACTTTCTATATCAACCTGCCCATAATTTACAGTTAGCACCAGAATCCTTACTACATGTCTCATCACACAGAGATCCTAGGTTGGTGGATGATTGTGACAGGACCTTTTCAGTAGCAGAATCCAGATTATGTAACTCT
The DNA here is from genome assembly GCF_004798865.1 of Varanus komodoensis. NCBI lineage: Eukaryota > Metazoa > Chordata > Lepidosauria > Squamata > Varanidae > Varanus > Varanus komodoensis. Next base: position 28,754 of record NW_025336040.1, read on the forward strand.
CTACTGAGGGAGGTATGGTCCTTCCTTTGCTTTAGACATACAGCTCCAAAGTTTGGCTCCATTAAGTATTTTATACTGTTTAATGTGTTGCCATTCTTCATTTTTTATTTTAATACTGTTCACAGATTATATGGTATGGGTTTTGCATGTGTGTGTGGATGTGCATTGGGGTTTTTTTAATGCTACATATTATTACTATTGTATATCACCCCAGGTCCCTAGACAATAAAGCGTGCCATTTAGAAATATAATAGACTGTTGCAGGTCACATTTGTATGTGCATACATTGACTGGCTTCCAAACATTTTGGGAAGTTGAAAAGGAAAGGTAAAGGATGCTGTCAAAGTTACAGGAAGCTGGATACTGGCTGAAGACTGACTCTTAGAGTAGTATAGCAATGGAACCAATTATCTAGGGAGTTTGTGTACTGTACTAGAGGCATTCAAGATGCAGCTGGACAACCATCTGAGAGGGATGCTTAACTTGGGAGTCCTGCATTTAGCAGGGGGTTGGACTCTATGACCTACTTGGCCTCTTCCAACTCTATGCTTTTATGGCTTAGGGCATTCTTGGGCATATAAGCCCTTGTGATGTCTTGCCAGCCCAGTATGTAAACAATCCACACATTCACCAGCTATAAAACTAAAGTCCTTTAATGCTAATTGTCTACAAGATTTACAACTCTATAGATAAGCTCCCTAATAGTGGTCCTTGCTATACAGATGTTAACCCCCTAATGGCTTCTCTTCCCAAGCCCACGTGGGATCATTCTCCCTAGTCACGCCTTTCCTCCCTCCTACATAATAAATCTTAAGTTCTCAGCTTTTGAAAAATCCACAAGGCCTACTGTGTCTTCTGTTTCTGACTCGGGGAGATCAGCATTGGGGGTGGGGGGGTGGGGAAGAGGCAGTTTGCTCTGCCTCTTTCTGAATAGAACTTGCAGCTTCCTCTTTCTCATGACTCCCTGGCTCTAATAAAGGACCAGGCATTTGCTCAACATTCTGGGAGTCAGAGGAAGATGGAGCAGCTGGCTCTGCTGTCTCTACGCTGAGTTTTGGGGTGGATTCTTGGACACTGGTCGTTAAGTGCAAGTCCTCCTCGTGAGTCACTGCTTCTGTTGGAGCTTCATGCACAACATCCCTGTCTGTGGACCAATATAACAGAAGCAAGCTACTGTTGCTGTGGCACCACCACTGTTTTCTTGGGACAAGTACTTAGAAGGATTGAGGCAGATAAAATCAGCAGGCTATGCGCTGCAAGTGAATGTTAGAGAACCACAATGAAGTGTGGCCATTTTGGAAATAGAAATTTGAAGAATACTACTATTGATTGACAATATTTTAACTTGTTTTTGCTTTTGAATACATTCATTGGTCTTGGTTTTATATGCTTTGAGGCAGTTTTGTATTGTACTAATGCAATATTATTTAATGTATTCTACCATCTGTTGTACTTTCTTCTACAATTGATAATCACAGGCCAACTGATTGTTGAATGTTCATGTTTCTGATTGTTTACTTACATAACATGAAAAGGTTTGTTTAAGATGAGTTTGTATTTGACTGGTAAGTCAATATATATTGATTAGTATTTGTAGAATAATACTTTATTGATTGGATATATTTTTGTTTTTGTTTGTTTCATTGCTTTTATGGAGAAGAAGGATTAGAAAATATATTCATATTGCACTTTTCAATTTAAATCAAATAGCAACTAATTTCAAACACAGAGTTAATTCTAAAGGCAATTATAAATATAGTTCTATCTTAACTATACGGAGTTCTATCTTAACTTAACGGAGACCTGGGCGGGAGAGGGGGGGGATGTTGCCCTCTCTCAATTGTGCCCGCCCGGGTATATGGTCCAGCACTGTTCACGGCCGGAGGGGAGGGGAGGGGGGGT
>NW_025336041.1:0-5099 GCF_004798865.1 Varanus komodoensis
GACTTCACCAGAATCAATGCGATAAAAGGAAGGAAGGGTCTTTTCTGCAGTCAGAATAGGATGGAGAGGGCCATAACCAAGCTGTAAGAAGAAAGGGGTTTTAAATTGAGACTTTCTCTTTAGCAATCATATAATCATGCAGTATGATCCACCCCAACATAGTGCCCGTTCAAAGTCTTGGAACAGAAGTCCCCTCATCCCCAGCTCCCTGGACTGAAAGGCAGTAGAAGAATAGAAGGGGATGAGAGCATTCTGGTTTGCATCCATTCTTCTGGAGAGAGATGTTCATGGATAGAAATGGCATAGCAGGACCCAAGGCTGGATTCCAGGCATTCAATTGGCAACACAACTAAATTGGAACATGAGGCTGCCCAGGGGCTTCTGGACTGCTTCTTGCATGATCAGAGGCCATACATCTGTTTCCCAGTTACACAAGCAGGACGCTGCTGTTCCATCCATGCTGCACTTGCTTTACCCCACAGGGAGTTGGGCAGAGAGACTGCGTGAACAGAATTTTGGATGGATGCAGCATTGCTTTCCTCATGGTTCTAAATATTTACCCAGTTCAAGTGCCTGATCATGGCCAAAATTTATTCATGAGAAGTAGACCAAATCCAAGGACCTCCTCAAGAAAGTCTTCATGTTCATACCAGGTGACAGCTTTCAAACGAATGGTCCAAAGTCATTAAATGAATGCAGAAGGGAATCAGCCACACAGAGAACTGGTGTTCAATCTGGTGAAGTCGAATTCTCTGTTCATCCCTCATGACACAATGTTGCCTTGGTAATGCCTCTACCTTCTTCTGCAAGTAAGTCTTGTGCATCTTCAACACCTCTCCAGCTTAATCTGCTTACCTGGGGGATTTTGTAGAGGCTCCAGATAGGAGCCATCCCTCCTGAGGTTCTGGTGCTGAGGCCTCCAAGGACAGAGAGCAGCATCCCCTGCCCACCACAGTTATAGTTGGGGACCACCTGCCCTCGTGAGGATAGCAGGGACAAGCTGGCTTGGAAGGTCCTCCGTGCATTCTCATTGTTCTCAAAGATACGAAAGCCCAGGGTGAGGTTGGGTAGGAGTCCCACATCCTCATTGAGTTCATGGATGGCAAATGCCAAGGCCAGGAAATGTTGGTAATTCTTCGGCACTTGCAACTTGCTGCAATGACAGAGATGTTGTCAGATGTGGATGGGTCAGTATCCAAACACAGTACCTGAACACCTGAAAGGTTTGAAAGAGGGTTGGGTCAATTCTGCCAGGTCAGAGAGAACTTCAGGGGTTCACAGTGGAAGGGAATCTACCTGTTGTCTGGGCCCCCATATAGACAGTGTTACTACACATCAGAAATGGTGGGCTCATTCTGCTGGGGATGGAGAGGCACTTGCCACAGTCAATGGGGTGGCTTCCAAGGCAAAGGAAATGCTCTAACTGTTTGAGGCTTTTGATTCCAACCTGGGAAACAGCCATCTTCAGCTTTAGCAGGGACGCAAACATGAAGGAATAGCATTCCAGAGTAAAACCAGACCAGCTCTTTTTCTCCTTAGAGACATTTCTTAAGAAACTTACTGATCATTAAAGCGACCAAAGTTTGGGGGACATTTTTCAAACTTTTGGTGGAAAGGTACCACAGTATCAAGTGGTAGATTCCCACCAACAATGAGTTCCCCCTGTTTGTAATAATCTTTCTGGAGCGGGAAAGGCCTAGTCAGGAGGCATGTCGTCCTCAGGACCCCATCGGCAGCCTGAGGTAGGAGCCAAAGTAGCAATAGCAGCCAAACCATCAGCAGCCTCAAGAGGTCATCTTCTCGGTCAAATTTCACACTGCTGCTGAAGGGCATCAGCCAGAAGGAGAGATGGACGTGAGGGATGCTGTGTGGGTGGCAGAATGGCTGTTGCTTTCACCAGACCTCCTTCGAAGCATTCAAGGGTGTGTGAATCTCAAGCATGTTTTAGCCTGGATTTCTTTGTTCTTGACTTGGTGGGTGGAAACCCCAGGAGTTCAGCATGCTATGCATCAATCCTGGGAAGAAAACGATGTTTGCATGTGGATGAGGTGGTTTGTATTTCAGAAGGCGAAAAAACATGTTGATATGTCTCTTTGCTAGTCCCTAGGGCAGAAATCTTCAAAGCATTTGGCTTTAGTTCTTTGGTCCTGGCCTTGAGCCTGTGTGAAGTTTAGTCCAATATGTCAAGACTGAATCCAACTCTGCCCTAGGATCCATGTCATCCTAGCTTAGAGTTGGAGANTAAGTCCCATCTGTCAAGACTGAATCCAACTCTAGCCTAGGATCATGACATCCTAGATTACAGTTAGAGAACATCAAGCATGGTGCCTTCCAGAGAAGACCATGCCTTTTTCCATGGCTCCACCCATTTCCCTTTGATTCCCTAGCTTTTGCGCACATCTTCCTTCCTGGAACTCAGCTTTTAGGCTACAATAGCCTGGTATTTTTATGACTGTGACCTCACTCCATTTCCCTTTTGACCACACCTACTACCAGAATGAGGCCCTTGAGAATGTTTCTGACATTCAATTCATTCACTTCCACTGTTGTCCTTGGTCTTTGGACATTCTTCTGTCCCCCTCCAAAGGATCATAAGCAACTCCAGGACTCACTTCTTCTGTCTGTAGACAGCTAGCCTAAGCTAGGACCTGGGGTCTCATTGGGATGAATTGAGAGGAGAAATGTTTTATGTGTAGACCACTTGTAAGAAAAATAAATGCCCTTTGCTGCAAGATTTGGTTCTGGATTGCATTGTTATCTTTGCATTATTCAATAGACAGTCTCTTACTTTGAGGTAATGTGTTATGCAAATCTTCCTTTTCTCAACCTGATCGTTCAGTATTGTCATGTTTAAACTCCTGAGAGGTTCAACTCCAGCAGTGCCAGAGTGGCTGGCACAACCCTCAGCAGAAATACGGCTGCTACTTTGTAGCTGCCACAGCTTAGGTAGATAAAACTTATCCTATGGGGAACATCTTGCAACTGAGCCATTCAAATAAAATGTGCTTCCAGTTGACTGAGAAAGAGCCGGTGCATCAGCAGTGAGCAGAGGCCCAGCAGTGGACACGATTTGAAGAGTGTTCTGCACAGTATATCTTGAGTAATTGTATTCACCTTCCAAAGAGAGATCCTTCAGTGGAAGCTTCTAGGAGGTCATGCTCCAAAGTGCTGGCCACATGCCATTGAAATCGGGCCTTAGAGCAATTATGCAAATTTTCATGAAGCATTTGTATTAAGACAGGGGTGTCCAACCTTTTGGTTTCTCTGGTCCACATTGGAAGAAGAAAAATTGTCTTGGACTGCAATTTAAATACAGAAACACTAAAGAAACTGATGAGAAAAAAAGTCTGCATAATTCTTGTGATATCCGCCACCACAGATAAGCAAAAAAGTCCTCACATAATAATCCTAATTTCATTTGGAGAATCCTTTAAAACAGTCAAGCAGGTCTCAAGTTTATGATCACTAATATAGAAAATGAACATTTCTAAGTAATAAAACTTCATTGTATTTTTGATATTTGTTATTATAAAAGTAGAAGAAAAGAAAGCAACATAAAACTGGTGGGATATTTGACAGTGTATTTGAGAAATGAATGTGTCAATATCTGTTTTGATGGAAGTAGTTGCAATTCTCAGTGAACTCTTAAGGTGCTTATCAGATATTTTGGTTCTAATGGTATTTGTAGTGTGCTTCATTCTTGGAAATAGTTGTTCACAAATGCAGCTGTTGCTAAAAAGCAAAGACATGAATAAAACAAGATTGTAAGCAAGGGATATTTGTCCCTGAGAAGATAGGACCTAAAAAAGTCCATGATCAATTTTTTAAGTTGAATCTCAGATTGCAGCTCTTTGGATTCAGTTTGAAAATTGGCAGGTAACATATTTATGTCAAATGAACATGGAGTAGCAAATATACCAGAATAGTGATTAATTTCCTAGAAATTTTGAAATCTGTTTTCAAATTCTTGTATTAAATCAAAAAGAAAGGCTGTATATTTTTTGCTGTTCACAGGACTGTGTTTGGCCGACTATTGAAATGTATAAAAGTGTTTGCAATGGTAGGTTGAAATATTATTGATAATAGCTGCATTTCATTTGCCAAGTCACCATGAGCACATGTAACATCTGATGTCGTCGATTTGACAGTCTGCGCTGGGAAAATAACACCCTGGAAGTCACACCACTATAAAAACGAAGCCACACATGCATATAAATAGCATATGTATGTTTATTTTATGTGACATTGCAACACAATGTTGTCATCTACAAAATTCTCACTAGAAATTGCACAAGCAAGTTTTAAAAAACACAAAAAAATCTCATAATGTTTTAGGTTTATGATTATGTGTTGGGCTGCATTCATAGCCATCCTGGGCTGCAGGTGGCCCACGGGCCATGGGTTGGACACCTCTGCACTAAGATAACCTTTGACTGACCTCATGTTCTACACCAGGGGTTGGCAACCTTTAACACTCAAAGAGCCATTTGGACCCATTTCCCACACAAAAGAAAACACCTGGAGCCGCAAAACCCTTTTGACATCTAAAATGAAGATAATGCATATATCGTTTTTTACCTTAATGCTATGTATATCTTCATTATGATTTAGTTACAGCTCTTGTTCAGTCACTAAAAACTGTTGTTTTTAATCTTACATTATAAACTAGTAGGACTCCTTTCATATATTTTGAATAGGAGAACAGCTTCCTGAAGAGTCAAAGTTAGTGCTAAAGGGCTGCATGCATTAAACAGCAAACCCCATAATTTCATCAGCAGTAAAAGCAAATGAATCTACCCACGTATCATTGAATGGTGCAACACTCCCTCTTAGGGACAAGGTCCGCAGCTTAGGAGTACTCCTCAACCCGGAACTTTCTTTGGAAGCTCAGGTGACAGCGGTGGCGAGGAGCGCCTTCCTTCAGCTCCGGCTGATTAATCAGCTGCGCCCCTACCTGGAGTACGACTGCCTGGCGACGGTGACACACGCGCTGGTGACTTCTCGCCTAGACTTCTGTAACGCGCTTTACGTGGGGCTTCCCCTGAAGACGGTCCGAACACTTCAATTGGTGCAAAATAGAGCTGCCAGGTTGCTGACGG
>NW_025336041.1:5165-14987 GCF_004798865.1 Varanus komodoensis
GGGCCCAATTCAAGGTGTTGATTATGACCTATGAAGCCCTAAACGGCTTGGGTCCTGGCTACCTGAATGAGTGCTTACGTCCGTATATGCCCGACCACCCTTTGAGATCTGCGGGAGAGTCCCTTCTCCGGGAACCCTCCATGAAAGAAATTAGGAGAGTAAGTACTCGGAGGAGGGCTTTCTCTGCGGTGGCGCCCAACCTAAGGAAGTCACTCCCCAAAGAGGTCCGCCTGGCACCGTCGTTACTGGTTTTTCGGTGCCAGGTAAAGACCTTTTTATTTAAACATCATTTTAATTATTAAAATATATGATCTGGCCAGGGCAACTTCTTCTTCCTTCTCTTTTCTCCTCCTATATTATTTATTTACTTATTTTATACTGTTATTTTTAATTTTATATTATTATGTTTGAAACACAGTGTATTTTTTGTATTTTTGTATTTAATGGTAATTTATTATGTTCTATTGTATTTCAATGTATTTTATTGTGTTGTAAGCCGCCCCGAGGCTTCGGCAAGAGGCGGCATAGAAATGTTATAATAGTAATAATAATGATAATGATAATGATAATAATTAAACATTTCATTTTCTTCAGAAACCTTTTTTTTCTTCAATTTATCCATGGTTGGCCTATGGGGGGGGGGGGAGGAGCTCAGTAAATTGGCGTGGATCCGTAGATCTGCTGCTGTGCCGGATATATAGGTGTGTTTAGTGACTGATTAGCAGATAAACAGTCAAGTGCTGTGAATTGTGACAGGTCCCAAGCGCAGCTTTTAACATTCAGATGAAGGAGATTACATTGGGACAAAGAGAATCCTTTCAGCAGCTTTTTGTGTAACATGAGAGCCTGCAGGAAGCTTGTTTAGCAGAGGAATGTAGCAATTTACTTAACTAGCTGATTGTCGTGAGGTGTCTCACATTTCAATTAACTCACGCAACAGGCCGTATATCAGGTAGAAACTTTTATTGCTACTCTCTGCAAGATTTACGATGTAACTGATAAGCTCCACTAACGAGCTCCCTATTGGCTGCAGTTTCCGCTTCTTTCTGAGCTTTCTTCGAAAGCATCACATGGTATCAAACCTTCCTGTCTCGTCTTTCCACCTGAGGGTGTGACAGACCCCTGTCCCTTTGTCGTAATTGAATCTGTCTGTCAATGATGTGAGCCGCCCCGAGGCTTCGGCAAATGAGGCGGCATAAAAATGTTTTAATAAATAATAAATAAATAAAGGCTCTCCTATTTTGGGCGGATGCCAAATTTTCCACCATGTCTTCTTGCCCTCCTGAACTCTGTTCAGCAACTTCAGAGCAAGGAGCCAGGGGAGGCATCTTCCTCAGGCAGTCCAGAGCTAGAATCAGAGGAAGCTACTCTCTCAGACGCTTCCCCATCAGCCTGAGGGGAGGTTGTTTGCTCAGGGGCCAAGGGATGAGGTGGAGGAGAGGTTTGTTGCTCAACAGCCTGAGACTCAGGCTGCATATGGGCTGTCTGAGCACTGGTTCTCAAATATAAGTCTCCTTGGCCAATCGCCAAACTCTCACTGTCAGTTCCTGTCCCTTCATGAGTACACGTCTCTGCCGAGGCATCAGGCACGACACTGATTTACTTAACTAGCTAGTGCTGTGTTTCTGAGTGGAGCTTCGAGCAGATCAGTGGCTGTGCCGGCGCGTGTTTTGAGTGACAGAGCCACTGCAGAAGGGTTCAAGAGCTACATGCGGCTCCGAAGTCATGGGTTGCCGACTCCTGGTCTACACCAATACATTTACTGATGACTGATTGTTATGCAAATATGTGGGGTGTATTTTATGATTCAGATGTGTTTTCTGTTATCAAAAACAAACATTAAAGGGCAGCGTGATAAAATTCAGAAGCATGTTTCACTATCAGGTATTTGACAATGCTCAAGAAGGACTATATTGTCACTCTGCTTTAAGATAGACAACAAGTGAATCTGGGGTCTGAAAGTCACTCTGGGAAGGTGGATGAGGTGTGCCCTGCAATAAGCCACCCCAGGAATTTTCCTAGACTTTTACCAGACTAGGAGAATAACTTAGCTACATGAAGATCCTGGTTCATGGATGTATGTGTGTGTTTGCTTGCACGCACATGTGTTGTTGGTTTGTTTGACTTATCTGCCACCTCATCAGCCATAGGGTCTCAGGGCAGCTCACAACATATAATAACATTAGCAATAATTAAAAACAGTACAATTCACTTCACTTCAATTCATAATTCATTAGAAAATCAGAATATAACACTTAAAATAAAATTGGTTAAACAATAAAATGAAATAAAGTAAACCAAATCAAATCAAATCAAATGGAGCATAAACAAACTCAATCATTATACTAAACAATTTAAAGCTGAACTGAAAGATAAACATTTGTGTGAGATTATTAAGAAGAATATCTGGAGCTAAAACCATCAAGTGGCAGCATCAAAAATAACAGCATACAACCATTGACACTACTTAGGCCACTGAATCAAACAGCATACCCACCTAAATGATAATGGAAATCCCTCAAAGAAAGATGCACACAAAGCAAGTTGTTATTTTGGGCCTCAGAAGACGTTCTCAAGTTCGGGGAGTTCATAATTCAGAGCCAGCTCTCTTAACCATGATGAACTTTGCATGCAGCATGAAGTCCTCCTTTTCACTGTCCATGCCAATTATCCACTTGCATCCTTCTTGTAACTTGAGCTGCCCAGGCACTCCAAAGAAATCTTTTTCAAGTTACTTGCCCCTTTTCCAAATTCCCTAGTGCGTATTCCTTAGCCACTTACTTGGATCACAGAGTGGAAATGCATCAAGTTGTGCTTGTTGTTTCTCAGTCTGGCTTCCTGGAGCAAATTTAGGGCCAGCCCTGCTGTGAGGCCAGCAAAGCCCTGTGATTCAGCATGCTCAGGATAGCCAGATTGCAGCTGGGCCTTTGCAACCTTGCCCTGAAATGCTTCTGGTATCACTCTACACATTAATAATCCTAAGCAAGCAAGCAAACAACAACAAAGCTAAAAGTCAAACAGTGAGCTGGGGTAAGCAGAGATGCTTATCCCAAGGCTGGCTCCCCTGGTGTGCTGGCAATCTCTGGGAACAACTGAGAAGTACATTTGTCAGGAGAGGGCATGGGGGAGTGGATTTCTCATGTATAGATGCGGTGGGCAGAGTTCTTGATTCTGCGTTGAGCCTTTAGCAGGGGAGGGTGACCCAATTAGAGGATAAGTGTGCAGAGCCCTAGTGTTACTATTTTCAAAAGGCCCCTTCTAAAGAGATGGTGTCCAGGCATGCCTATATGAAAAGTTCCTGGAGGTGAATGATAGATTGGAGTCAACAAACCACTCTGTGCATACTGCCAGATTCCTTCTGGGTGTTTGTGCATCTGTAAAATATATCGATCAGCAAAGAACATTTTGTAAGACAGGTCTGCAGCTTTAGATGTGTGAAGGGATGAACTTTAGCCCATGACAACTAGTGTAGCTCCTTCTCTTAGTCAATCTGAACTCTGGGCCTGAGGTCTAAAATCACTCCCTTTTGTCCAGGACAAGATGGTTGTTGGGTCCCTCATGACCAGGGACATGCAGTAGAAGCACAACTATTCCCAGGTAGTGCATGGCATATTGTGGGAACATCTGTGCATCTGTGCATTTGTCACTCATCTTTATGTTGGGCTGGTCATATTTTAACAGAAAAGTGATCAAATGGATTTTCACTGCATATGATTGAATGATGTGGAAGGTAACTTTGAGTTGTTTAGCAAGACTTCACAAATAAGTATAAGTAATAAAAAGCATGTGTTATTCTTAAAGAACAAGAATGTGAACAAGACATATTTGGCAATCATTCCTTTGCTAAAAAAAATTGACTGAAGCTTCCCCAAACTGATGAACTTCAAATGTTTTGGACTGGAGCTCTGAGAACTCCTTCCCATTGGCCACATTGGCTTAGCCTCATGACGGTGCAAGTACAAAATATCTGAACAGCACAAGAAGCTGTGCCTGATCTGGGCTTGGGCCAATTCATCTGGACAGCAAGAGGTGGTGAAGTCTGAGAAGAGCTGAGCTGCGCTAAGCCATTTTGGCACAAACAAGAATTTTCCCAGTTTCTCAAGAGGGCATGACTGGATGAGAGGAATCCATAAGCACACGGAGAAGAGTGTGTGCTGAAGCATTCAATAGGGGGTGAATGACACCAATACCTGAAAATGGGTTAGATGGACAATCACATAGCTATTCAGATGAAGGATGTCACAGGGAATTGATACCCATTTGAAATATATTTTCATATGACTGGGAAGCAGCACATATTTTAGCAAGGAGAAATGAAAGTAGATTTCCACAAATTAACCTTTGAGGAAAGGACCCCATTATGTAGCACAACATTCAACACATTACGTTTTGAATCACTGTATTGGCCTTCTGAAATCTGACTCTTTGTCAGGGAACTAGAGTAGTAAGCAACACTAGACATTCCTTTTCCTTGCAAGTTGATCCCTGGTATTTAGATTGGGCCTCAGCAAGATAATATAGCATTTGGGAAGAAAGATGAAAGCCACAAGGCCAGCCCCAGAGGCCAAGATGGAGAAGACCTCCACGGCCACGATTAACTTCCCCTTTGTGCTCAGATATGAGGGCACAAAGGAGACCCACACACTGCAAAACATCAGCATGCTGAAGGTGATGAACTTGGCTTCATTGAAGCTGTCAGGCAGCTTCCTGGCCAGGAAAGCCACCATGAAAGAGACAAGAGAGAGCAGAGCCATGTAGCCCAAGACCATGTAAAACAATTTGGCTGAGCCTTCATTGCACTCCACAACAGTCTCTCCAGCCAGGGAATGGAAGTGCAAGGTTGGAAAGGGAGGAGAGATGACCAGCCAGACAGCACAAATTGTCACTTGGATGAGGGGACAAACCAGCACAATGGAGTTGGTCAGTTGTCTCTGTAAGAGCCTTCTGGCCATGTTTCCTGGCTTGGTGGCCATGAAGGCCAGAACCACCATCACAGTTTTGGCTAAAATGCAGGAAACAGCTATGGAGAAGTTGATGCCAAAAGCAGCTTGTCGCAGAAGGCAGGTGACCTTCCCAGGTCGGCCAATGAACAAAAAAGTGCAAAGGAAGCAGAGCAAGAGGGAGGTGAGGAGCATGTAGCTGAGGTCTCAGTTGTTGGCTTTGACGATTGGCATGTCACGGTGCTCGGTGAACACTGCCAGCACTAGAGCTGTGATCAGGAAGAGGAAGACAGCCAAACAAACTAAAAGCAAGCCAAGTGTCTCATGATAGGAAAGGAAGTGGATCTTCTTGCGGATACAACTATCCTGGTTCCTGTTTGGTTGTTGATCTAGTGGGCATGGAGCACAGTGGGATGCGTCTGCAATGAGCAGCAAATAGTTGCATGAACCTAATACAGTTTTTGTTATGCGGGTTGGTTTTGTCCTTAGATAAGATAATAGAAACAGACATTCTGAAAGTGTTTTACATTCCTTTTAGTTTTCTGAGACTTTCAGCAAAAGTATGAACCTGGGTCACCAAAGGTACGTACGTATGTGTGTGTGTGTGTGTGTGTGTATTTGGTTCCTCTTCCCACATATCATAAGCCCCTCTACCAGACTCTCATTCAGCTTTTTGATGGGAAGAAAATTCAGGAACTAGAAATGAACATCAGGAAAGTGTACAACCGAAAACATGATCTATTTGACATGAATGTGTTTGACAGTGATGTAACATGGCTTGGTTGCTAGAAAGACGGCCAAACACATGCCCTGCTGGTCATTCTGGCACAAAATATTCAGGTTTAATGGGAAAGAAAGAACAACGAAGCATGGAGACATGGCCTTTGAACAATTCTACACAAAATGCTTATAGAACTCCCAAGCTTTCTCCATGATCCAGCGTATGTTGACAATTTGATCTCTACTTCCTCTCCCTCTTTGAAATCCTGCCTGTACTTCTGGTAGTTCCTGGTCCACATACTGCTAGAGCCTAGCTTGTAGGATTTTGAGCATAACTTTGTTAGCATGTGAAATGAATGCAATAATGCGGTAGTTTGAACATTCTTTGGCATTGCCCTTCTTTGGGATCGGAATGTAAACTGACCTTTTCCAATCCTGTGGCCACTGTTGAGTTTTCCAAATTTACTGGCATATTGAGTGTAGCACTTTTACTGCATTGTCTTTTAGGATTTTGAATAGCTCAGCTGGAATACTATCTCCTCCACTAGCTTTGTTGTTGCTCATACTTCCTAAGACTCATTTGACTTCACATTCCAGGATGTCTGGCTTGAGGTTAGTGACCACCCCATCATGGTTATCAGGGACATTAAGCTTTTTCTTGTATAGTTCTGTGTAATCTTGCCATGTCTTTTTAATCTCTTCTGCCTCTGTTAGGTCCCTGCCATTCTGGTCCTTTGTCATGCCCATCCTTGCATGAAATGTTGCCTTCATATCTCCAATTTTCTTGCAGAGATATCTGGTCCTCCCTATTCTATTGTTTTCTTCTATTTCTTTACACTGTTCATTAAAGAAGGCATTTTTATCTCGTCAAGCTATTCTCTGGAATTCTGCATTCAATTGGATGTATCTTTCTCTTTCTCCCTTGCCTTTCACTTTCCTTCTTTCCTCAGCTATTTGTAAAGCTTCTACAGAAAGTCATTTTGCTTTCTTGCATTTCTCTTTCTTTGGGATGGTTTTAGTTGCTACCTCTTGTACAACGTTGCAAACCTCCATCCATAGTTCTTCAGGCACTCTATCAGATCTAATTCCTTAAATCTATGTCACCTCTACTGTATCTTCATCAGGAATATGATTTAGGTCATACCTGAGTGGCCTAGTGCTCTCCCCTACTTTCTTCAATTTAAGCCTAAATTTTGCAACCAGAAGCTCATGATCTGAGGCACAGTCAATTTAGATCTGATAGACAGAGTGCCGAAGAACTATGGACAGAGGTTCGCAACATTGTACAATAGGTAGCAACTAAAACCATCCCAAAGAAAAAGAAATGCAAGAAAGCAACATGGCTGTCTGAGAAAGTTTTACAAATACCTGAGGAAAGAAGGAAAGTGAAAGGCAAGGGAGAAAGAGAAAGAAACACCCAATTGAATGAAGAATTCCAGAGAATAGTTAGAAGATATAAGAATGCTTTCTTACATGAACAGTGCAAAGAAATAGAAGAAAGGAATAGAACAGGGAGGACCAGATATCTCAAGAAAATTGGAGATATGAAGGGAATGTTTCATGCAAAGCTGGGCATGATAAAGGACCAAAATGGCAGGGACCTAACAGAGGGAGAAGAGATAAAGAAAAAGAGGCAAGATTACACAGAAGAAATGTGAAAGAAAGAGCATAATGTCCCTGATAACCATGATGGGGTGGTCACTAACCTCAAGCCAGACATCCTGGAATGTGAAGTCAAATTGGCCTTAGGAAGTCTGAGCAACAACAAAGCTAGTGGTGGAGATAGTATTCCAGCTGAGCTATTCAAAATCTTAAAAGACGATGCAGTGAAAATGCTACACTCAATATGCCAGCAAATTTGGAAAACTCAACAGTGGCCACAGGATTGGAAAAGGTCAGTTTACATTCTGATCCCAAAGAAGAGCAATGCCAAAGAATGTTCAAACTACCTCACCATTGCACTCATTTCACAGGCTAGCAAAGTTATGCTCAAAATCCAACAAGCTAGGCTCCAGAAGGATGTAAACTGCGATCTACCAAAAGTACAAGTGGGGTTTTGAAGTAGCAGAGGAACTAGAGATCAAATTGCCAACATATGCTGGATCATGAAGAAAGCTAGGGAGTTCCAGAAAAACATCTACTTCTGCTTCATTGACTATGCTAAAGCCTTTGATTGTGTGGATCACAACAAATTGTGGCAAGTTCTTAAAGACATGGGAGTACCATCTTATTTGTGTCTTGAGAAACCTATAAGCGGGTCAAGAAGCAACAGTGAGAACGGGACACGGTACCACTGATAGGTTCAAAATTGAGAAAGGAGTTCGGCAAGGCTGTATACTGTTGCCCTGCTTATTTAACTTATATGCAGAGCACATCATGAGAAAGGTGGGGCTGGATGAATCACTGGTTGGAATTAAGATTGCTGGGAGAAATATTAACAACCTCAGATATGCAGATGATACCACTCTAATGGCAGAAAGTGAAGAGGAATAAAGAGCCTCTTGATGCTGGTGAAGGAGGAGAGGGCAAAAGTTGGCTTGAAACTCAACATTAAGAAAACTAAGATCATAGCATCCAGTCCTCTCACTTCCTGGCAAATAGATGGGGAAGAAATGGAGGTAGTGACAGATTTTATTTTCCTGGGCTCCAAGATCACCACAAATGGGGACTGCAGCCAAGAAATTAAAAGACGCTTGCTCCTGGGGAGGAAAGCTATGGCAAATCTAAACAGCATACTAAAAAGGAGAGCCATCACCCTGCCAACAAAAGTGCATATAGTCAAGGCTATGGTTTTCCCAGTTGCAATGTATGGCTGTGAAAACTGAACCACAAGGAACGCTGAGTGCCAAAGAATTGTGGCCTTTGAGTTTGGTGCTGGAGGAGACTCCTGAGATTCCCTTGGACTGCATGGATATCAAACCGGTCAGTGCTAGAGGAGATTTACCCTGAGTGCTCTTTAGAAGGCTAGATACTGAAGATGAAACTCAAATGCTTTGGTCACTTAATGAGAAGGAAGGACGCCCTGGAGAAGAGTCTAATGCTGGGAACAATAGATGGCAAAAGAAGAAGGGGATGAGGTGGCTAGATGGAGTCACTGAAGCAGTTGGTGTGAGCTTAAGTGGATTCCAGGGGGTGGTGGAGAACAAGAAGTAATGGAGGAATGTTTTCCATGGGGTCGCAATCGGACACGACTTCATGATTAACAACATGGTGGCTGATGGGATTTGTGCCAACAGTGTGAGGACTGCAGGAGGGTGCAGAGCTGGTTGTTGTGACATGCAGATTTTATGCTTGGATTGGCTGCCAGTAGCTGCAACCTGCATGGTTGAAGAATATGGCCCCCCCATTTGACACATGCTATTTCACACAGTTCTTTCTTAATTATCTGGGGAATGCACACCTGTTTACTTACCAAGGTCCGGAATTGGGCACCTGTGCATGAGTGATGCCCAGAGACATACCTGCTGTAAAGTCATGGAGGGTCAGAAGTAGGAAAATGCAATTCACTCCATTGACAAGTGTTCTTACTTTACACCACTGTCACAAGCATGACTCCTTTTAGAAAATGAACTTGGACAGGGATGCAGAGACTGGGAAGGGGGTTTTTTGTTTTCCCACACTGACAGGAAAATATCTTGTTCAAATATCTGCATAAAGGTAAAAATTTCCTCATGACATTTAAGTCCAGTCATGTCTGACCTGTGGGTGCGGTGCTCATCTCTGTTTTTTATCCAAGGAAGCCAGTGCTTGCCTGCAGACAGTTTCTGTGGTCATGTGGCCGGCATGTCTAAACATCAAAGTGCATGGAATGCTGTTTATCTTCCCACAGAAGTGGTAACTTTTTATCTACTTGCATTTATATGCATTCAAACTGCAAGGTTTACAGGAGCTGGGACATAGAAAAGAGAGCTCACCCCGTTGTGTAGATTCGAACTGTCGACGCTTCAATCAACCAGCCCAGCACCTCAGCAGTTTAAACCACTGCACCACCTGTATACCTGCATTGGTTCCTACAAAAACATCAATCCAGCCAGCCAGTCAACAGTTTTCTTCTATTGTAGGGAAAAATCCTACTCCAGGGTGCTAGATTCCTTGGCTTCTTGGAGGGAAAAATGTTTCAACTCATGTGTCATTCCTAACCAGTTTGGAGATTTGCTCTGGG
>NW_025336041.1:15087-21214 GCF_004798865.1 Varanus komodoensis
GCAATAAGTACGCTTCCTGTTTCCTGCGCCTGCGCATAAGCAATCAGTAAGCATTTTGAATCCTGCGCTTGTGCACAATGATTAGGGAGTTGGCTGATTAACTCGATGGCGATTGGTGTAGGCAAATACAAATGTAACAATCTGTGAATTAATAAAAAGGGGCTGCCGGTGGTGAGGAAGGAGGACATCTTTAGGGAGGACATTTTTAGGAGGACATCTTTAGGAGGACATCTTTAAGAGGACATTTTAGGAAGAATTCCTAAAGAAGAACTTCTTTGTTCTCCGGAGTACTCAACCGAGCATGCTTTAAAACTTATTCTTTGTCTGCAGTGTTTTATTTCTCTCTCTGAACTCTCTCGCGCCGATTGTTGGAGCAGGCACTCCGACACATAACCACCTCAATGGCGGCACCCGTGCGCTCCCCAGGAAACATAAGCGGCAGCATGGCCAGGGACGACTCCATAAAAAGATTTAAAATACTACTAAAAAAAAACAGCATTGTAGATCTGATAGCTCAACAGAGGTTCTCAACAGAGGATGATGCACAACAGCATCAGATGAGAACTAGCTACATTCCTCGTGCTTGGATGGATGCAGAAGTCATAGTTTTCTTTGGTGACAACACTGCACTGCTACATTTAACATTGTGTTTATTTAATAATGGAAAAAGAACTAGATTCCCATTTCAGAAAGTCTGGATCCTTACCTCCCATACGGAAGTTGACGCAAATGTACACTCTGAATTCAGAATCATTTTAAAGACCATGCATGGAGCTTTGCACTTCAGAGTCCACAAAATGGATGTTCCAGGATTCAAGTCCTTTGTCCTGGCATTAGATCCATTCCAACCAAGAGGGGACATCTTTCTTAAACAGTGGTGGGAAGATGCATTTGTGTGTCAGTTTCTGAGTTCAGGAAAGCACCACCCACCATCATGGAAACGGTGCACAGGGAGAGAGATGCAGATGGATCCAAACAAGTTCTGATTCGAATTGGGCATGTCCAGTCACAGCTATCAGATCTACAATGCTGTCTATTCTGTGGCACATGTGCTCCATGCCCAGTCCTTGTCTGGACTAAAATATTCACCCATGGGGGAAAGGAAGCAGCTTCTGAACATTCAGCCATGGCAGGTAATGTCCACATCCAGATCTCATGAAGTTCTTGAAGGAGTCCTGGTGGTTGCACAGTCAACAATCTTGCAGGGAATGGTTAGTCTGTGAGGAGGTCCAATTTAGGGAAATCAGGAGAAACTTTCCCCATGGATATTTTCTTCATGGATGCAATTTCTCTGAAAGAACATTCAAAAGTAAGCAAAGCACAGCAGGGACTTGTGGTACTCCTGGAATACTGGTGCTTTCAAGACCATATATATATTGAGAATTGAAGAAGCTCTCAAGCTCCAGTCTCAGATATGGAGTTCCAGTTTAATATACTTGTTCAGAACAGACAGTGGGCTTGCCCCACTTGGAATGTTCCTTCTTGCCAGCATGAAGAGAACACATATTCTGGACTCCTGGTTTCTATGAGCAAAAAATTTCAAGCTCACTGTCATGATCCAGGAGAGGAAGGACAAAGTAGGAAAAGATGCCTTAGTCTGCATGCAAGCTTACCTTAGCAGATTCCACGGAAACAGGCTGCATCTAACTATCAAAGTAGACAGTAGAATAAGAGGGAAGGAAAGGTAGACTAACTTGATGGGTGTCACTTTCCCCTGTTCAATTATTTCTGCCTTTTCAGATGCTGGATCCACTGAGGAATGTCCGGTTTAACAACAGTGCAGGGGAAGAAGTCTTCTTCACTGAAAATGGAAGGAAATATGACTTTGTGAACTGGATCTGGTCTCCAAATGCAACTTTGTGCCCTGTGAAGATTGGATGGGCTGATCATGGTGCTCCCCCAGGCCAAGACTTCTCCATCAACTCTGCAGCAATTTCATGGGTCACGAAGGTGGGGCTGGAGTGAACCTTATGGGTCATGGAAGCAGAGGCATTGCACAATTCCACTCTTTGAGAAAAAAAGCTGTGGTTCTTTTTGAGAACTATGTTCTGCTGAGAATGGGGAAGTAGAGTGTCAGTTTACACTTGTAAAGAACTAAATTTTTCCACCCAAAATCCTACATTCTTTCACAGGACACTTCAGCAAGGACAAAAAAGAAGTCCTATGCCTGTATTCCTGGAGAAATATTGCTAGTGATAGGAAAGAGTGGACAGGAATGACTTATGTTTGGATCCAGTAAAGGACACCTTCAAAGATACTAGTTCTGTCTCAGAAGGGATTTGCTAGAACCCCCTATTTTGATTGTCCCCAGAATGCTGCCCGCATTGGCCAAGCAATGGAAAACTCCTGTTGGTGGAATGTCTGCTGAGCAGCTCTTCAGTGCATTTCTCTTCTCCAAATATGTTAAAGTGTTTCTTTCCTTCAATTTAGGCAATGCCCCAAGCGAGGTGCGTGGAGAGGTGCACTCCAGGGCACTGGAGAAGAGTTCCAGAGGGGAACCTGGTTTGCTGCTACAGATGTGAAGGTTGTGCAACAGGGATGTTTTCTACCTCTACAGGTACCTCAAACATTAAGAGCCATTCAAAAATACAGGAGGTAATGGAATAAGGGCTGTGAAGGGCCTAAAAAAAGCTCATGGAAAGATTTTGTCACTTTAGAAGGTTTTAAAGTGACCCCTTATTGCTGATCACTGTGCTTTGCTGGTTTACAAAGTGTTCAGCATTTCCAGAAAATGTGTTCTTTGTAAATAATACATGTTGCCTTGGAGCTTTGGAATGCCTTCATAAACAGAATCTCTTCCATCCTTGAATTTCCTCATGCTTCTTGAGATGCTGTTTCTCCCTTGGATGGGTTTACAAGAGATCTAAAGAGGCAAACTAACTGGCACAGCTGGTGGGTCCCTTTTGCAGAATTTTCCTGAAACCAGTAACAGATTGTCCATTTTTCAGCTGTGGGTTCATCAGCCTTGTCTCCAGTCTCAGTACATAGAGATCACAGAGAAGAGTGTGCCATGTGAAGAGAACTTGTACTTAATATGCTTACTTACATTAGTGTGCAAATTCAGTTAGTGCACAGGAGAGATTTTAGCACTTCCCTGTGTTCATTTCTAGAAAAAGAATAGTCTTCATGAGAAAAGATTGAACATGGATCTTATAAATGTTTGTGAGGAGGGAACATTTTCAAATTTTATAATTATGGCCTTTCTTCCAAAGCTTAGCTAAAAGGAACAGATCAAGTTATGGCAAAGTGATTCCCTCATCTTCCTTTAAGGGTGGAAGTTGCCCCCAAAGAACAAAATTGGATGTCCTGGTTGAGATGTTCCCTAAGATATTGCTCATTTCAGATGCAGCTCACTGTACTCCATGCCCACAAGATCAGCACCCAAACAAGGACCATGACCAGTGCATTCCCAAGAAGATCCACTTCCTTTCCTATCAAGAGGCACTGGGGGCTGTTTTAGCTTGCCTTGTTCTTTTCCTCTGTCTCAGCACATCTGCTGTGTTGGCAACATTCATTAAAAACCATGATACACCCATTGTCAAAGCCAACAACCAAGAGCTCAGCTACACCCTCCTCATCTTTCTCCTTCTCTGCTTCCTCTGCTCCTTCCTTTTCATTGGTCGACCCACAAAGCTTACCTGTCTTCTTCGACAAGCTACCTTTGGCATCACCTTCTCTCTAACAGTTTCTTGTGTGTTGGCAAAAACCACCATGGTGGTCTTGGTCTTTATGGCCACCAAGCCAGGAAGCATGGCAAATCGACTATTGGGGAAACCACTGACAACCTCCATTGTGCTAGTCTGTCCCCTCATCCAAACTGTGATCTGTGCCATCTGGTTGCTGACCTCTCCCCCATTCCCAAACTTGGACTTCCATTCCCTGGCTAGGGAGATCATTGTGGAATGCAATGAAGGCTCTGTCACTATGTTTTACACTGTCCTGGCTTACTTGGGCTTCCTGGCTCTTCTCAGCTTCCTGGTGGCTTTCCTGGCCAGGAAACTCCCTAACAGCTTCAACGAAGCCAAGTTCATCACCTTCAGCATGCTGGTCTTCTTCAGTGTGTGGGTCTCCTTTGTGCCCACCTACCTGAGCACCAAGGGGAAGTATGCAGTGGCCGTGGAGGTCTTCTCCATCTTGGCCTCTGGGGCTGGTCTCCTGGGATGCATCTTTTTCCCCAAATGCTACATCATTCTCTTGAGGCCCAATCTCAATAGCAGAGGCCATCTCATAAGAAAAACTTAATCTGTACATTTCCTGATTTGGTGAAATTTTGTTCATTTGTTGGCACCTGAATAAAACAATATTCTGAATCACTTTTTTCTTCACTGAAGTTAAAGTTGGCCACTAGTTTAAGCAAGTCATGTGTACTCTCATGTGTTTTGTGGTCCCCTCAGCATCTTCTGGTGCTAACACAGTTAATGGGACAGGCTATCATACACAAAAGACGTGGAAAAGGGAACTCTAAATTACTGACATGTTTTTACTACACAAACGGAAGCCACTGTAGACCATCAGCACCTGAAGTGTGCAGAGCTAAATCTGAAGGACACCTACCTAATGGAGCTTAGATTTGACTGAATGCATGTATTGGAGCTGTGCAAACTGTTCAATGGGTTTTCTGGAGACAAATCTTCATGGTTCTTTGTTGTGTTCTGAACACCTTGATGTGCCTGGACGCTGCCCTCCCTTCCATCTATTGATAGGTCTTCTGTAGGTCACTTAATGTCTTGCTCCAGCTGTACTCAGCCACCTCCTGGTTTGCTCTCCTTAATCTTGCAAGGCTCCCCCAAGTGTGTTTGGATGAAATGTGTCTTTGCAAAATGCCACTCTACTGGCCTATCACCTCATCATGGTTTGATGTTAGGCCTCAGCAAAGCAAAAGCCTCAAGTAACAAGCATCTAAATGACACTGAACAAGGGAAGAATCTGGCTGTTGCAATAGGATTTTGCTCATGGTGTGGTCAATTCCCTCTGTGGTTCTTCTTAAATGTAAATACATGAGCTTTCTCATACTCAAAATACAATATTTAGCCATCAACCTTTGCTGATGGTTAATTTAAAAGACTCCCCTTGGGAAATTGCTGCTGTCCATGTGGAGGTATCAATATTGAAACTGGAGCTCAAATAATTCTGTGATTATTTTGCAATTTTTATAAAGCTCTCCTACTCTTCCAGCATGTCAAAGTAAACAGATCATGATTAAAGCAGTGAAATTCCCAGCTGGTGCTATGAAAAGGAGGTTTACTTTCTTTCAGAGTTCTTACTTTTGAAGGTCCTGAAAGGCTCTATGCAATAAATTATCCAATACCTTAGATATTCCACCCAATATAAATTATGGAATGTTTTATGGCAATTTTAGCTTTGTACACCCTATCTCCTTTTATTTTATTATATTTCATGTTGTAACATTTATGTTTGATATGCTATCCTTGTAGACTCTATGCCAAATGCAAATAAAGTTTTATTTGAGTTGACCTTGTGTGTGTGTGTGTTGCTTGATTCCTTCTATGCTAATCTCCTCTAAAAATCCAGAGATGTTCCTTTCGTATCCTTTGCTCATATGTGCACTAACAGTTAGCAGGAGAGTCCAATTAGCCACAAATCTGGTTACTTTGAAAGGTCTTGATGAAATTCACTCCTGCTATGTTCTCATTTCTCCACTCCAGGGGCTGCTTCAAAATTCCATTTATTCATTTATGTGTTTATTTTAATTCTGAAAATCAGATCCTGGTCCTTCTGGCTTACAACACACTTCAGTAATTGATGCAAAAGTTATAGGTGAAAATATCCATTGCAAATGGCAAATGTTTGTTCTAATGAGAAGCCACATGGAGAGCAATACCTAAAAATATCCTTCTGCAGAACTGGAATTTCATGCAGGGATTGTGCCTTACCACAGGTGCTGGACTGAAGGCAGGTTGGAACAGTCTAGGGATGCATGAGGAAGTTAATTGTTTTGTGAGAGAGAGAGAATCTGATCGATTCCCTGGGCTCAGCTCCCTGAAATCCAATCTGCTTTGTCGTGGCTGTGAGTCCGAGTTCCTGCTATGCATGTGCTTGAGCTTCACTTGGCATGGAAGATGCTTGCCCATTTCTCAGCTTTTGCTTCCTGAGCATTCACAGACTT
>NW_025336041.1:21314-38043 GCF_004798865.1 Varanus komodoensis
AGTGTTCTAAGCCATCCAGAGACATATAGTAATTTGATGGGTTAGAAATACCCAAATAAATAAATTAAATAAATAAGCAAGAAGCAATCTTACCTTCCTCTTTGTGACAGCCTTTGAGGTACCTATACAGGGATATTATGTTCCCTATCAGTCTTTCCTTCTTGAGGTTTAACATGCCCAGTTCTCTCACTTTCCCATCATAGGACAGTGTTTCCAAATGCAGGATCATTTTTGTTGTCCTCCTCTGGACCCTTTCTACCTTTTCTGCATCTTTCTTTAATCTTGGTGCCTGGAACTGGAGTCTTCTAGATAAGTTCTGACTAGTAAGCAGTATAGGGTGGCTACTACTTCTCATGATTTAGAAGTAGTACTTCTATTAATGTATCCTAAAAAAGAATTTGCTGTTTGAGTGGGTACATTACATTGATGACCCATATTTACCCTGTTGTCCACGATGACTCTGAAGTTGCAATGTAAATATACCTAGCAAGCTAATGTTTTGTCTCAAGGAATTCTGTATCTCTGATTGCAAATGCCACACTATTATAAACCTGTTAGATTTCTGTAACTCCTGATTGTTTTAGTTGTTATCCATTACTCAAGCCTTCAATGAATCATGATGTTTTTCCTGATGTCATAATGATTTCTCAATGTTTCTGTATCATTCTGCACTGTCCTTGCCTTCTCACCCATTCAGAATTTCATCACTGCCTTGAAGCTGTGTACGTGACTCCCACCATATTAAAAACCTCTGTCTGTGCTCTGGAAGCTTTTAGTCAGTTAGTTATACTGGCTACCACCTAGTGCTGCTTTATTTTGTCTCTGACAGAGAGGTTCCAGCTGTTCTGTTCTATGACTCTATGACTCCTGGGTGACCATGCAATACACTGCTGAGGTTCGAGTGTGGCCTGTTCCATCTGGATCCAAGTGTACACTCTCCCATTCTGCTAATCTGAGATTCCCCATGACTCACTTTCCCCTCAGTGGCACTACCAGCTCCCTTTTCAGAGTCCCACACTAGCACCTTCAAGGGGCTGCCATGGAGTACAAGGTGACCTTCAAGAGGCTGCAAGGGGGTGCAAGGTGACTTGCTGCTTTGTTAATTTTTCAGTGAAAAATGCATACAAAAATAACTTAAAAACCACACTCCCATATTCAAGTCCTTGCCTACCTCCTTCACCCTATTGGGAAAAGTCAGAAACTCATTTACAGCATAGGAGGATCCAGCAAAATCCCCCCCTCTCTCAACAGATCAAGGAAACTGTTTGCACCTCTTCCCCCACCCTGCATGCAGAGAGAGGCATGGAGATCCCCACTTTTTCTTTGCACAAAGAACGGATGGATGTGTGCTCACCAGTTTCAGGTCCTGCAACTCCATGCAAGATGCTTCTCTCATCCCAGCCGTGCTTGCATTCCCACTGAAGCATGAGGCTGATGAATCTGTCTGTATAGCTATCCATTCTAGCTGTCTTGTTTCCATTTAAGGAAGTTGTCCCTGCTGCCTTCAAATCCTCCGCCTGCAGTCATGTTCCCAGGCAGGTTTTTTTTTACTCCCTAGACCTCTGCAAACTGCTGCAGCCTAAGAATTTCATCCTCACCTGGGCTGAGGCCTTTACAATGATGAATATTATGTCTGAGGCCATAAACCCTTATGGTCAGCAGACTTGGATAAGACCAAATGGTACAATCAGGCGCAGAATGAGGTGAGCAATTGCCTCGAGCACATGTCAGTACGTTGGCTTGCCTTTTTGGCAATTCTTTGAGATTTTATAGTCTTGACTTCACACAGTCTTCTCTGCTTGGGACCTGAGCCTGCAGAGTGCCCTTTCCTCTCACTGAGCCATAGTTTGCCTGTCCCCATCTCCCATCCCTTCTTGTTGTTGATCGGCCTCTAGAAATGGGGAAATGAGAAAAGAGAAAAACTTTGATGGAATAAGTAGATCTTCAAATTGTTAAAAAGGCTAAATATTTGGGAATTTCTCTTACAGTTAAATGCACTACATTGAAAGAAGGTAACTATGATAAATTATCTAAGGAAATTAAGAGTGATCTGGAAAAATGGGCTAATTTGCAATTATTTTTGTTGGGAAGAATAGTAATTGTTAAAATGAATATGTTACCAAAGTTTCTATTTTTATTTTTATTCCAAACACTTGCCATAAAAATTGATTTTTTTTTTGATGATTTAAATTCCCAAATCTTGAGATTTGTATGGAAAAAGAAGAAGCCAAGGATTAAATTAAAAATGCTTCAGGAGGTCAAATGAAATGGGGGTTTTGGCCTTCCTGATTGGATGTTGTATTATCAAGCTTCTGTCTTAACATGGCTAAAAGAATGGATAACTTCAAGACATAAGAGAATTTTGTATCTTGAAGGGCATGACTTGCAAATGGGTTGGCACGCTTATATGTGGTACGAGAAGTGTAAGGAACATGGTTGTTTTTAAAATCATTACATTAGGAAATCATTAATGTCAGTGTGGAAAAAGTTAAAGACAAAACTGTACACTAAATTATTAAGATGGCTTTCACCTATGGAAGCTCTTGTTTATCCAAATGCATTGAATTTTGATATGATTGTGAGATATGATGATATTTTGGATAATGAAGGAGGATTGAAACTGAATCAAGAAATACAAGAGCAAAGAATTAATATCTCTTGGTGGCACAAGGTTCAAATGCAATCGAGATAAAGATCATAGAATGTGGGGTGTTTATAAGGAGTTAACAACATTTGACCATGTGATTTTAAAATCAGATGAGAAAATGATTAAAAGATTGTATAATTTTCTTCTGGAGGGGAGAATGGAAGATGAACAAGTTAAGAAAACTATGATAACTTGGGCACAAAACTTTGGATGCAATATTGAGTTAAAGAAATGGGAAAAACTGTGGGAAAGAAACATTAATGTAATATTAGCAACCTCATATAAAGAAAACCTGTAAAAAATGTTTTATAGATGGTATCTAACACCAAATAGATTAGCTAAGATGTCTCCAAATATGTCAAATGGATGTTGGAAATATAAACACAAACCAGGTACTTTTTATCATATGTGGCAGACCTGTGATAAAGCAACAACAACAACAAAAAAAAAAGCATAAAAATACACAAATGGCTTAAGGGAATGTTACAAAAACCCCTAATATTTAAACCTGAAATTTTCCTATTAGGCTTTGTACTTGAGGATGTTGGTAATCAAGCAATGCATTTGATTCTTCATGTAACTACTGTGGCGAGGATTGCATTTGCACAACATTGGAAAAGTGAAGAATCACCTACCAAAGAACTGATTTTTAAAAAAATCTTGGATTGTGCCAAAATGGACAGATTGACTTTGTCTCTGAAGGAGAAAGATGATAAAGACTACTATCAAACTTGGAATTCCTTTTATTACTGGCTAGAGAAATAGGACTATGCATAGATTTAAATATGTTTATGGATTACCATAAAAAGAAAAAGTCTGGGGGCTGACCCAGTAGGTCTGATGTTTTTTGATGATGGAGGACTTTTCAATTTCTTTCTGATAGTTTTGTTAGTCAGTAGAAAATAACAATAAAACTTATATATATATATATATATATATAAATAAAAGAACACATTACCTCTTAAGAGCTGTAGAAATTAAAACAGTGTGGACTCCGTGACTTCTGAAGAAACCATGACTTTGGGTTTTGCTGTAGTTGATATACAGGTTCTTTCTGGAAATACTCCAGGATGATTGCCCCAGCAATCATCTTAATTCCACTTTGGTTTGAGATTAAGTACAGCAACATCTGCACATAAATGTTTGAAAATAGATTCTGTAGCCAACTTAGGGGCAGGAATGCTGGAGAAGCTAGGATCGAACACTGTCATTTATATAACAACGCAGAAGTGAGGATGTAGCTTTGATTGACTCACTTTGAAGGAAGCATGGGCCCAGAGACTTGTCCATCTGGCAAGTATCTAACCTTCAGCCAGTAAGAATGTGAAAAATAAAGAAATGTAAGAATATGATCAGAAAAAAATCTTTTGTCTATAGAGAGGAGATACATTTTGTCCCAGAGCCTAGTGCAGGAAATTGAATCAAATGCAGCCCTGAGATCAACAAAAGCTGTGTATAATGTGCCATGAGGTATTCCTGCTTATTTGTTGATCAAATGAGCTAGAACAAAGAAGTGACTTACTTCCACAAGAGTGAACCTGAACAATTTATGTACTTGCTGTGAAAACCAAAATGATCCAATTAACTGCAATATGGGAAAATGTGATGTAGAACAATTACTTATTGTGATAAATAGATTTCACAAAATCATGAAATGCGTAGATTATATTTTTCTAATGAGATGGTCTGTGCTATTGAGACTGGGCCTCAAGACAATGATGTAGCATTTGGGGAGAAAGATGCATCCCAGGAGACCAGTCCCAGAGGACAAGATGGAGAAGACCTCCACAGATACTGCATACTTCCCCTTGGTGCTCAGGTAGGTGGGCACAAAGGAGACCCACACGCTGCAGAAGACCAGTATGCTGAAGGTGATTAACTTGGCTTCGTTGAAGCTGTCAGGCAGCTTCCTGGCCAAGAAGGCCATGCTGAAGCTGAGGAGAGTCAGGAAGCCCAAGTAAGCTAGCACAGCATAAAACATGATGACAGAGCCTTCATTACATTCCCCGATGATCTCCCCAGACAAGGAATAAAAGTCCAGGTTCAGGAAAGGGGGAAAGGTCAGCGACCAGACAATACAGATCACAGCTTGGATGAGGGGACAGACAACCACAATGGAGGTGGTCAGTGGTCTCCCCAAGAGCCGATTTGCCTTGCTTCCTGGCTTGATGGCCATAAAGACCAGGACCACCATGATGGTTTTTGCCAACACACAAGAAACTGCAAGAGAGAAGGTGATGCTAGAAGCAGCTTGTTGGAGAAGACAGGTGAGCTGTGTGGGTTGACCAATGAAAAGGAAGGAGCAGAGGAAGCAGAGCAGGAGAGAGATGAGGGCATAGGTGACATCTTGGTTGTTGGCTCTGACAATGGGTGTGGCATGATATTTAATGAAAGTTGCCAACACAGCAGATGTGCAGAGGCAGAGGAAAAAAACCTGAGAAACTAAAAGGATACCAATTGTCTCTTCGTGGCAAAGGAAGTGGGTCTTTTTGGGGATGCACTGGCCATGGTTCTTGTTTGGGTGCTGATCTTGTGGGTATGGAGCACAGTGAGCTGCATCTGAAATGAGCAAGCGCTACTAACATATCTCAACCCAAGCATACATGTTGGTTCGCTAAGAAGTAGTCCAGCCCTTAAAAGGAAGATGCAGAATTCTCCTTTTCTTAGCATATTTTGGACCTTTGATTACTTATATTTCATCTTTGGGAATTGGACCAGAAGTATAAAAGATGAAAAATGTGTCCCTTCATCACCAAACAACCACCCCTTGGACAAGACCCACATTCACACTTTTGTAAAGGAGAAAATGGCGCAACTCAAAAGTGAATGGTGGGGAAGTATTGCAACCTCCGCAGTAGCATTTTCTGAATGAGCACAGTAATTAATTTTTTTCATTTTATCTGCTGCGAGCTCTTAGGACTGAAACTGTAGACCAGGGGGCAGCACTCTCTACTGAAAAATGTTGATCTCTTTCAGATGGGGGTGACGTTCTCCAGCGCCACATGGAGAACCCACCAGCTACTCTGATGGTCAGTCTGTCCAAACAGCTTTATGTCTAATGTAAACCCATCCAAGTTAGAAATGGAGTCTTCAAAGGAACAAAAAATTGGAAGGATAGAAAAAATTCCGTACTGGTCAGGATTCATTGTTTATTGGGGCCACAGTTAGGCTATTTGCACAGAGTTCTCCTTCTACAACTTTTGAACTTTAGCAAACCAGAACACCTCGGAGGTCTTCAATCTAGCATAGCATTCAGTCAGGGGGAAAAAACCATCAGTAATTCTGCATCGTCGTCCTTTTCTAGGATATTTCCTTGGGCCTTTCTTGATTCCCCACCCCCAATTATTTCCTTCATTTATACATGCCTTCCCATATTTGAGATACCTATAGAAGTGGAAAACATCCCTGCTGCACAAAGTTCACATGTGTAGCAGCAAACCGGCTTCCCCTCTGGAACTCTTCTCCAGTGCCCTGGAGTGCACCTTTGCACACACCTCACCTGGGGCATTGTCTAAAAGGTAAAGAAAGAAAGACTTCAAGATATTTGGAAGAGAGAAATGGACTGAAAAACTACTGAACAGACATTCCCCAACTTGTGTTTTGCCTTGCTTGACAAATGGGATCAGCAGTCTTGGGGGAACTGAAATTTTCTGGATGTATGCCGCTTCCTCAGCAACACTGGCACAGAGCTTCTTATTACATCCCTTGTAGGATGAACTGGGATCTCTGGAGGCTGCCTTCTACTAAGTCCATCATGCCTAGGTCCATCATGACAGCTCCTGACTATTACTGGCATTATTTCTCCAGGAATTCAGGCATGGGACATTTTATTGGAGCTCCCTGGAGAATCCAGAGAGTGAAGATGGGAATTTTGGTGAGCAGCGGTTGTCCAACTTGACAATGACACCCCATCTCCCAACATTCAGTTGGATGTTGGTCTCAAAGGAAGCATTGCATCTTTCTCCAAGAGTGGGACTGTTGCCTGCTAATGCATCTGGCTCACAACAACCCCACCTCTGTGGCCCACACGATTGCTGAGGATTGAATGAAGAAGTCTTTGCCTGGGGGAGCTCCCACATCCACCCCTCCGACTTTCACAGAGTTTGTAGATCCATTTGGAGAAAAGACCCAGTTCAGCAAATCCTGTCTTTGGCTATATTCAGTGAAAGAAACTTCTTCTCCAGCATTGTTGTTAAACTGGACCCAGTATCTGAAAGGATAGAAATATTCAAACAGGAGACAGTGAGCGTGTAGAAGTGTCTTCCAAGGGACCCTTACTCCCATCAGGTTGAAAGACCTCTTCTTCCTTCCTCTTCTATTGTCTACTTTAATTGTATGATGCAGCCCCTTTTGGTGATATCTGCTCAGGTACGCTTACACACAGGCTTGGGCTTCTTTGTCTGGTGTTTCCTTCCTCCCGGGATCTTGACAGGGAAGGTGGAAAACATTTGCCCATGGCAACCAGGAGTCCAGCATGTGGGTTCTTCATATGTGGGCAAGAACGATGATTCTGAATGGGAAGGCACATGCTTGCTTGCTGTGATTTTAGATAAGATGATTGTTGGGGAAAATCCAAACAAATCTTTATAGAGAAAGGTTGCATATCAGTGCCTTTGTGATATAAAATAGAACTTGCTATCCTGGCTCCTCTTGCCCAGAAAAAACCCAAATTTTCAGCCAGAACCCACTTCTGCCCTGAAATTTTCTTAGTCACCTGTTTCTTTAACAGACTGAGACTCTCTACTCCTGTGAGGCAGCTTCTACCTTTATTTGCAAAGTTAAGCTTGTTACATTGTTAGCATTTCACTGCATTGAGGCATTTATTATGTTAATCTGCTGGGCTGCAGTAAACAGCCCAGACTAGTGTTTTTGCATGTCAAAACCAACACCCAAACCCTGCTATGATTCACGTGCCTTTCTCTTTGCCATATCAATACTATGTGGTCATTGCTATTTAATGTAGAATTAGGGCATGTCTCCTCTGCAGTTTCTTCACGTTGTTCTGTTCATGAATGTATTATCTGTTGATAAGCACCTATTCTTCATCCATCATTTGCCCTGTTCCTGTGCATGTGACTAGACATCTCTAAAAAACTGTACATGTTCTGGAAATTTGTAGTTGGTTTTTGCAACTCCAGCCAGCAGGGCTTTTGTAGGTTTCTCTGTACAGAGGGGTTTATCCTGAATGTGCTCACCAATAAAACTGCAGAGGTTTGTAATTTAGACGTCACCCTGTGGATCCAAGTAAACATTCTCGTGCATGCTTCTGTCTCCCTTCTCAATGAGCACAATTGCAAAAGCATCAGTTTTCAGAAGCCCCACCAGCCTCTGCTAAGCTTTGCTAGCTTTTGGAGGCCCAATCAAAGAAATTGCATCCATGGAGCAAATATGCAGGGAATGTCTCTTGTGATTTCCCTAAGTTGGACTAGCAATTTGGCTACAGACCAACCTTCCCCTCCAGGGTCTGTGGCCTGAGAAACATCCAGGGCTCCTTGGTTGAGTTCATGACATCTGGATGCGGACATTACCTGCCATGGCTGAATATTCTGAAGCTGCTTCCTTTCTCCCACTGGTGAATGTTTCATTCCAGAAGAGGACAGGGCATGCAGTGCATATGCCACAGAATAGACAGCATTATAGATGCGATAGCTGTGACTGGACATGCTCAATTCAAATGGGAAATCACTTGGATCCTGCTGCATCTCCCTCCCTGTACACACTGGATCTGACTCTGGAGGGAGTACTCCTGATCTCTGAAACTCACACAGGAAAGCCGTTTCCTACCACTGATGAAGAAAGATGTCTCCTTGAGGATCGAACGGATCTAACGCCAGGAGAAAAGCTTCGAATCCTGGAATATCCCTTGTGTGGGCTCCAAAGAGCAAAGTTCCATGAAGGGTCTTTAAAAGGAAACTGAAGCCAGAGTTTGTGCTTGCATCCATTTCTGAATGGGAGGTCAGAATCCAAACCTTCTGAAATGGGATCTTTGTGTTTTTTCTATGATTATGCAACCGGAGTATTAAGCATACTATTGCAGTATTGTCACCAAAGAAAACTATGACTTCTGCGGCCATCCAAGCATGAGGAATATATCCAGTTTTGATTTCATGCCATTGTGCATTGTCCATTTCTTCAAACATGTCAGTGAAGGCCACACAGAGGTCCTTCTGCTGCAGCAATGGGATCACAGTCTGGAGGAAACGCTCTCCAGGGTCATCGCTCTGAACAAGAGGCCCTTCTCCAGGAACCCTCCATGAAAGAAATTAGGAGAGTAAGTACCCGGAGGAGGGCTTTCTCTGCGGTGGCGCCCAACCTATGGAACTCACTCCCCAAAGAGGTCCGCCTGGCACCGTCGTTACCGGTTTTTCGGCGCCAGGTAAAGACCTTTTTATTTAAACATCATTTTAATTGTTAAAATATATGGTCTGGCCAGGGCAACTTCTTCTTCCTTCTCTTTTCTCCTCCTATATTATTTATTATTTATACTGATAATTTTAATTTTATATTATGATGTTTGTAACTCAATGTATTTTTTGGTATTTTTGTATTTTATGGTAATTTTATTATGTTCTATTGTATTTCAATGTATTTTATTGTGTTGTAAGCTGCCCCGAGGCTTCGGCAAGGGGCAGCATAGAAATGTAATAATCATCATCATCATCATCATCATCCAGTTCCAGTGGAAATACAGCAGTAGCTGGACTAGGCCTTCGTACTGAGGAATTTCTTGGGGATTAATCTGAAAGGTGGAATAGCCTTTTTTCATCAGTGGAGTGGAACAAGCAGTCCAAGAGCTGAAGCAAGGAAATTTCTGATAATCCTTCATAACACTCTTTAGTTGTGCTTTGAAATAGAAGATGCTTTTTTGTGGACTAAGTTTCTATCCTCTAGTAGCCATGACTTGGAATGCCTGTACTAAACTCTGAGGACAGGCATCCATCATTTTGGTGGGATGCAGAAATATGAAGGAACGCTCTCAGATTTTGCCTTCTCCATACCCATGCAGCATGGGTCTCTTCATGCTGAGACATAAGGAAATGCACAACCCAGGGAGCAGAAGTATCAGGACCAAGATGGACCAATTCCTGGCAGATGGAGTAACCATTTATCAGAACTTTGTTCATATCAGAATTTTATCTTAATATCAGTTTATAGATTATTGGTTTTATTGATTCATACTGACTTGTAATATTTTGATGTTGTTATTTTAATATTTTGAGCTGCTGGTGGATGCCATTGCTGAGATAGGTGGCATATGAATGTATTAAATGAATACATGATAAAGAAAGAAAGCAGTCCATTCACATTTCAAGGGTGCTTCTCACTGTATGCACATGCAGAGCATTGGAGCTTTAGGAGATGGTCTCCAATGGTACTATCTGCTTCAAATGTTTCCATCCTGTGTTCAAATATAAAAGAGGATATAGCATAGGGAAAAATGCTACTGAGGCTAAATCAGAACCTGAAAGTGCCTCACTTCAAACCTTTTATACTTTGACCTAAAAGCATGTGGTCAAAAGGAGACAAGAACTTGGAATGAGCCCTGCAAGAGAATTCCTAGGTCCACTGAGGACCTTTTTCTACACAGGCCAATTAAGTACCCACAGTAAGCCCATGTGGAAGTCATCTGCCACAGCCCATGTGCCATAGCATTGCTTTCCCTTAGCATGCCAATTTGGAATCTGCCAGAGGTAACCTCAATCCATTTACTTATTTTATGTAATTTTGTATTTTCATCCCACTCTTTTTTCCTTTCAAGGAACTCAAGGCAGCTGATATAATTCTCCTCTTCCTATCAATCATATCCTTCCAAAAACTACCTTGCAAGATGGGTTGGGCTGAGAGTCTGTGACTGGTCCAAACACATCCTCCATGGCTGAGTGGGGACTAGAACCAGATTGCCAGAATCCTAGTCCCATCCTCTTGAGAATCATAACCAAGTCACCATCCTGACTCTTGAGTACATGTAGCCTTTGATGGCCCAGCAGATCCCAATGTGAGATGTTGTGTGGAATTCAGGCCTGGAATCATCCCTGTGAGGCAGCTAATTGATGACTGCAAGGAAGAACTGCAAGGTTGATTTTGCACCTTCGTTGCTTCTGCCTCAATAAGGTGTCACAGGAATGACAGATATTTCTCTCAACTGGTTACGTCAGTAAGACCCATCCATTCCTAGTTGGGATTTATTACCAAAAGTGCTCCTGAGATTCTGTCCTGACCTCCAGTAAGGTGGTCACAGGACACCCCCTCCAGGTGAGAAGGCCTCCTGCCCTGTCATCCAGAATAAAAGAAAAACATCCACTCCAATCTGTTCTTAGAGTTGGCCCTTCTCACTGCAGGTCTCAGCATCCATTTCCAGATGTATGTATTTACCTGAGGAATCTTGAAGAAGTCCATGAAGGCTGCAATGTCTGATGGGGATTTGGAGACAAAATCCTGTATGACAGAAAGTAGATGATCCTGCTTGTCACATTTGTAATTGGGAACCAGTTTCCACCGTGTAGACAGCAGGAGGACATTGTTGTAATGCACTGTTCTGATGAGGTCCTTGTGCTCATAGATGCTGAAGCCAAGCATCATGTTGGGAAGGATGACTGGATCCTGATTGAGCTCAGTGATGGCAAACACCAGTCAGGATGTGCTGGTAGTTACTGACGACTGACCTGCCATGGTGGGAGCAATATCAGGACAAGGGTGAGGATAAGCACAGAATGGATGATATTTTTCTGTTACAAAATGCATGCCAGGATCCTTGCTGCCTGGGTGATTTACTCACCCTTGTAGCTAGATGGACTTCATAAATGGAAGCTCTGCTTAGAGGTCAGGCTGCAAACAACCCCACCCCACCCCATTATATGACCTCCGGGAATTCAGGTGATAATTGTAGGGGAAAAGTGGCTGAGGAGCAGCACTTGTTAAAGGAATCTCGGGGCACTGGTCGACTACAAGCTAAACATGAGTCAGCAGTGTGATGCAGTGGTCGAGAGTGCAAAATCCACCCTTGGTTGCATAGCCAGAAGTGTGGTTTCTAGATCGAGAGAAGTATTACTACCACTCTATACATCTCAGGTGTGCCAACAACAGGAGTATTGTGTTCAGTTCTGGGCTCCACATTACA
Source organism: Varanus komodoensis (assembly GCF_004798865.1). Classification (NCBI taxonomy): domain Eukaryota; kingdom Metazoa; phylum Chordata; class Lepidosauria; order Squamata; family Varanidae; genus Varanus; species Varanus komodoensis. Next base: position 33,080 of record NW_025336041.1, read on the forward strand.
GGAAGGATATAGCCAGGTTGCAGTGTGGAGCCACAAGGATTTTGGCTGGATTGCAAAGAAAGCTGTATGAAGCAAGGCTGAAGGAACTGGGTCTTTTCAGCCTGCAGTAGAAGAGACTCTGAGGGGATCTGCTGGTGACGTGAGGGAGTGTCAGGCAGAGGTGGGTAGAGACCTGTTTTCCTCTGCAGAGGAGGGCAGGATGTGTTCCAATGGAGCTGAGCTCAGGGAGCCAAGGTTCAATTTGGATGTCAGGAAGTACTACGTGACAGTTAGGAACCCTGTGATTTGAATGGGCTTCCACGGGAGGTGGTAGAAGCCCCATCAGTAAGGGTGCTCAAGGACAGGCTGAACATGCACATGGTTGGCAAGTCATGAAAGGAACTTGCTGGAGCCAGGGGGTCAGAGAAGATGGCTGGGGAGGCCCCTCCTGACTGAGAAACATAGAAACTGAGCAAGTAGGAAGGGGTCTCTACCCACAACCATGTGACACCCCCTCACATACCTATATCTTGCCAGCAGATCCCCTCAGAGTCTCCTCTTCTCCAGTCTGAAGAGACCCAGTTCGCTCTGTCTCACCTTATACAGATTTCCTTGCAATCCAGCCACCATCCATATGGCCCTACACTGCACTGACTCTAATCTGGCTATATCCTTCCTGTAATTTGGAGCCCAGAACTGAACACAATACTCCAGTTGTGGTTGCACCAGAGTGATATAGAGTGGTAGTAATACCTTTCTTGATCTAGAAGCCAAGCTTCAGGCTATGCAACCAAGGGTGGTGTTCATCCTCTTGACCACCACTTCACACTGCTGAATCATGTTTAGCCTGCAGTCAACCAGTGCCTCAACATCACTTTCACATGTGCTGCTCTCCAGCCACTTGTCCGCTAACCTGTACTTTTGACAACCATCCCTATGCCCCAAGTGTAAGACCGTGCACTTATCCACACTGAACGCCTCTTCTGTTTCTATGTTTTATGCTTCTATGATTAATTATCTCAGCCACAATTAGCAGAGCCCCTCGTTGTGCAGTGGTGATGTCCACCCAGAGAGTCTTGCATGCAAAGGTCTCCCATCTGCACTCTGGATTTGCTCAGTTAATGCAGCTGTGGGCATCTCCATATTTGCCCCAGATATGGCTTGGAATGTTGGGAGTTGTGGGTCCAATGACATCTTGGGGCTTAAGAAAGGGAAGGAGCAGACCTCCAGCTCATCTGGTTTGATTGTATCCACTTCTTAAGACCTTCCATCTGGATCTTGCACATTACCTAAAAGTCACAGCCATTAAGCCAATGAAGTCTAAACTTGGAAGATGCTTCTGAGCAAGGAAGTCAAACTGAGCCCAGAGGTTTTCAGCTCAAAAACTCAGTCAAGTTTACCCCAGAATTTACTTCTTTTGAGGTGCCTAAGTCAAAGTAGGATCAAATGCTTTTTCTGCTATTTTGACAGAGCTGGTATTCAGAAAGGCTTGCTCTGCCACTCTTGAAGCTCAAGCAATCTGACAGTAAATTCAGGAGATCTAAAAGAGTGAAGACCATAGAGAGAGCAACCTCACCTTCCCATCCCTGATTTAGATGGAGTCTACTTGGGGCAGGGATGGCAGGGCAACCTTTCAACTTACAGGTATTTTCAACATGAGAAGAAAGAGCTGGTTCCCTCTCACCCTGCTGCTTGCTCAGCACCCCTCAGGATGAGGTCTGTGAAGAATCCCCAAGTCTGGCTCTCCCTTTTGGTTGAGGGCCTTCGTAGAGAGGCACTTCAACTCTCATACTCATCATGTCCTCTTGAGCAGCATCCCTGACACTCATCTTTGAAATGAGTCCCCATTTGTGAAAGCAAACAGGCACATGTGCACTCCAGATCCCTTTGAAGGAAACGTACCTTAAATCAAGACTGAATCTCGTTCTTGATGGTGTGCGAAAGTCTTCTTGACTTATATAGGAATATCTGCCAAGCAGTAAATTCCCACCAAACATCAGCTCTCCTGGTCTGTAATATTCTCTTGGCTGCTTTATCCAGTTGAACAAAGGACACATGGCCCTCTGCATCCTCTGACTGGCCAGAGGCAGGAGCCAAAGCAGCAGAAAGAGCTGGACAAACATCTCTAGAAGAGGGAGAGAGAAGCAGGGGAAGATTTGTCTTTGCAGCCTCACCAGGAGTGAATCCCTGGAAGGTTGTGCAGGCAGCCAGATGTCAGACACAGCTGCAGCTGGACACCAAAAAGATTGGGGCACATTTGCATTCAGCATGCTTTCTTGGGGATTTCTTTGTTATTGACTTGCTGGATAGAAACCCATGTGGAATTCATGAAGAGCGTTCCATAATTCCAGAGGAAAGAAATACGCAGAGCCCAAGAGGCCTGAAGCAAAATAATAGGGTTGCATCATTCTTAACTTCTATGTGGAAATTTGGGAATGGATTCCCTTTCTGCCCCTTGAACTGTGGAAATTGAAGCTCAGTCAGACAGGAAGGAGACTAGGCTTGGGCCAACATTGTTAGAAATGTTGTTGACTTAGAAAGGGAAAGGCGGCTCCAGGTTCTAGCAGCACAGGGACACTGCTGGCTGGAATGGCTGCAATGTCTGAAGGCCATTCAACCTGCGGGACCTGTTGGGATGGTCCACCTGAAAAACATTTGTCACTGAATGACAATCAGTGTCATTTGACAGGTTCTTCAATGAGGTGGTCCAGTTCTGGATAGTCGCAGCAGCAGCAGGAGGCATATATGTAGAAGCAAGTGGGGAGAAGATAACTGGACGTAGGCATTCCCAGAGAGGGAGTATGGGCTGGGAACCATCAAGCTGACCACTTTGAAAAGTAATGGTAGGGGACTGTATCTCCAACGGTGACTATCTGTGACAGTAGGACACAGAATAATCAAGTCAACTTGCAGCAATGCAGATTCAGGTTAGAAATTGGGAAAACGTTCCTCACAGTCTGAGCAATATGAGAGTGGAACCAGCTGCTTAGAGAGGGGGTGGGCTCTCCCACACTAGGAACATTCAGAAAGAAAGTGGAGAGCATTCCAAATGGAACAGTGTAGCTTGGTGTTCTGCAACAGCAGGAGGTTGGACCTGAGGGCCTTCGTGGCCCCTTCAAACTCTACTATTTTATGATTCTATGATTCTAAAGGACTTCCCTCTTCCAACTGGAGCAGCAAGGATGACCTGGACTCTACTTTCTCTTGCGCCACTTGCCATGCTTTTCATCTTGACTCCTGTATACTTGTCTGTCAATAAATTTTTATTGTAAAATATCTTGAAAACCTTAGCCAACCAACACCTTTATCACCTCTTTTCTAATCCATCTAATCCAGATATGTAAGAATTAGCACATTTTATCTTGGAGGTTGATAATTTCCCAAAATTTGGAGACGAGTTTAATTCCAGCATGACAAAATAACCACAGCCTTGCAACACCGGGCTCCCATCACGCTTCAGGGAGAGACATGATTGTTTGTATGGCTCTTTGCTTGTTCTTGGGGCAAACTAGCTCAGGATGTGACTTTCCCTTTCAGATCCTGTCTTTGTGAATCGGGGTTCCTAAATCCAGTACCCTATCATACGAGGCAAGGCACCATGGACAAACCACCTGCCAGCCCCATGAAGAAGTTCCTCTTGAGCATGAGAATTATGGCCTAACATTGATCCCACAAGGAGCTGGCAGGAAGAGCCCTCCAGTTTGGGGTGAAATTCTGCCTCAATAGTTTCTCTAATCCCTTCAGTCCACACCGTTCTGAATGCCCAGCTTTCCTGCTTCTTGATGATGCATTGAGCTACAGAGAGCACTGTTTGTACCAGCCTTCCTTGATCTAGAGCCCTTTAGATCTTCTGGACTGTATCTCGCATCCTTCCCAAGTGATATGCCATTGACCCTGTGGCTGTCAAATAGGGTTGAGATGAACCTTCTTGGAATCCATTCTTCCAAGCAACCATGGGCTTCCCCTTGTGCTTAACCCAACGTGCCAAAGGAAGCCAAGCCAAGAGGAAATCCTCAAATGCTCACAAAGCCCCTGGTGTGCAACCAGCCACCTTCCTCTGTGTCTGCTGCAGCAGCTCAAAAGGAGACTGTGGGTGGCCCCAAAGAGGGATGCTGAGGTCACTCAGGGCTTCTCTCCGTTCCTGAGGTGCAGTTCATGCCCAGACATCTTCAGCTGCAACCACAGGGGGTTGGAACCAATGACTTTCATGTCCCCTTCCAGATCTACTATCACACATTTCTACGATTCTATGGTCCTGAGTTTCTATGGCTCCCATGGTTCCATGGCACTCTGGACTTTTTTTACCTCTGTCACTTGAACAAATTTGACATTGAAAAATTCACCTAAAAGAGATTTGATGAGATACTTTAATTTCCTCTTTGTTTTCTTTGAGATCTTCTCCATCTTGGTATCTGGGTTGCATTTCTCCCCAGTTGCTGCATTATTCTTCTGAGGCTTGGTGTCAATTGCAGAGATCATCTCATAAGGAAATGATTTGGTCTTAATTAAAAAGCATCTCACAAAAGCACTACCCGGAATCCTACCTGTGCTCATTTCTGCTTTGTTATAAATAAAACAACTTTATGGGTCCACGGATGTAGCATCTTGTTTGTGCATGTGTTTGTGCATGTGTGTATCTAATATGTGACTTTTTGCTGTTCAGTTCTCACAATCCAGAGAAGCTGACAGTGCTGCATTAATATTGTTATTGTTGATTATCATTTCTTTGCATTTCTATACCACCCTGGGGCAGTTCACAAAAATTAAGTCATCCATCCAGGTTTCAACCCAGCTCAACCCTGCTTGACTTCCAAGATTAGGCAGGACCAGGCACTTCATGTTGACATTAAACTCAGGAGATGATCATGAGTCACAAACATGCCGGAAGTCAGATGTCCTGACACAACTTTGCTCATGCCACTTTTGCATTGCTCTGCTTCTAGGGATGCTTTCTGTCTTCCTCCAATTGAAGCATGAGATAATCT
>NW_025336041.1:38065-42882 GCF_004798865.1 Varanus komodoensis
AGATTATCTCATGCTTCAATAATGAAGAAAAGGAGTGAGCCCAAGGAACAGACTGGTCCGAGAGCAGCAGAAATACTCTGTTGCTCAGGGCCTTCCTGTTTGGGTCTTACGCAGGGTGGTCTGTTTCTGGCAAGGACTGATCCTGGGACTGGTTGCCTAGGAAGGTGGTGCTTCATCATTGAACCTTTCAGTAATGCTATCTTTTAATGCTTTCTGGTTCTTAATTCAGGGCCTCCTGAAGTTTGTATCTGTCTTTTAGATTTCAGAGTTTTGGGACCACTAGGTCAACTTCTGTGCACTGAGCAGCAAATGCTCTCCAGGCTCTCAACAGGAGGTCTTTTTCAGGCCACCTCTGAGCTGCGAGGGAACATAACAGATGTTCTGAATGCATAGCATGGACATAGCCACTAAGGTCCTTCTCCTTAGCAGTTCTCAACCAGCATTACAAAGCTCTTCCCCCCCCCCCCCCAGGAAGTTTGAGATGGGGTGATGGCTGCAGAGTCAAGGTTTCTTGGGAAAAGAAACCTTCTTGGGAATCAGACAGATTCCTGAAGGACAGGTTGGTGGGATGCTCTTAGCTATAATATAAACAATAATTAACACTGAACAGGGTAACAGTAACATGTCCTCCCATATCATTGTTTTCATATCTTCTACAGGATTGTTTTCAGGATGCATTTCTGCAGTTAAACCTGGGGATGCAGCTTAGACTCTTGAACCTTAGCTAATACTTTGATAATTAAAATCAAATTCATGGGCAAGGCAGCCAAGAATTAGGCCTGCTTCACTGCCACTCCCACCACAGGGGAGGACTCATAATGTGGTCTTGGCACTGGTGGGTTGTAAATGTTCTTGATCACATGACTTGATCACCAGACATTTTCAGGCCTGATTCAGAGACAGACGCTCCCAGGGAATGCAGAAAGCCCCCTGAAAAACATGGCCTACACCCCTCGAACACACATTGGCATGACACTGAAGCTAGAACATTGACAGGGATGCTACTCAGGCCAAGCAAAATGCCCCCAAAGCTCTCATCCAAGGGGAAGGTCCCTGCTTCCTTGACTCCTGAGATGTGGGCCCTGGATTCATGTGCTCAGTTTTACCCAGGCCAAAGGACAGACTCTGGCAATCAATGTCAGATGCAGAAATTGGAAGGTGCATTGGTTGCCAAGAAGTTCCTCTTCACTGTTTCCACTGCTGCTGAGATGGGCTACTGAGAAAAAGGCTCAGCAGAAATGCTTGTCAGAACAAACAAAATTTCCCCCAGATAAGTCAGGAAGTCCTTGGATACATTAGTGTTTGGAGATGGATCATCCTAAGAAGCTCTCTGCCCCTGCAGGATATTATACCTGCTGCCACATTGCCAAAACCTGAGCTGCTACTCTCAGACACCATACTTCCATATGCAACCCATCCACCATTCTGCATCCATCTATCCACACTAAGAAATATTAGTACAAGCCCAGACTCTAACTTGGACAAAGATGCTCAGATTGCCAGAGGTGGAATGGCCAAACTTGGCAAGTAAAGCCAAATGCCCCTGGCCCATGGAAAAGGAAAAATGATGGAAACTACATTTTCTCTTCCAAATTGCAAAATGGAGCCATGTCCTCTAGGGCTGTGATTTAGAATGGTTGAAATGACTGTGATTCTTGCAGAATTCCCCAGGGAGTTCCATCCAGCAAGTCAACAAGAAAGGCCTTTGAAGAAAACAAGCTGAATAGAAATATGTTTTCAGGCCTTCCATGAGGGACTGGATGGGCATCTGATTACTCAGTGTCTGTTCAGCTTTTGTAGTGATTTAGAGCTAGTAACATTGACTCTCTTTCAGGATCTCTTTGTGTGCAACCTGCAGGAGGACTCTTGCAGTTCCAGTAATGGTTTGGCAACAGTTGCAACTGGTTTGGCTCCTGGCCCAGGCAGCCCAAAAGATGCTGAGGACCACATGTCCCATGACTAGGCCTTTTGCATCACAAGATGATTACTACAGGCACGGACAGCTCATTGTGGGTGGGAATTTACCCCTTGGCTGTTACCGCTATAAAATGACAGCTGACTTTCACAGTGCAGCCCCACAAGGGATTGCTTTATTTCCAGTGTTAGTATCTCTCAAAAGGAACTGGGGAATGCTTGCTTTGCTTGGAGATCCGAAGTCTCCTTCCAGGAATATGCATTGGGAATGCTGCCGTCATTCAGAATTTCCCAGCTCAATGCGTGTGTATCATGCCAACTTGTCATGCTTGGTTTTGACTTGGTCCAGTTGTAGTCAAAACCATTTCTACAGTTCAGAGACTCTTCATCCAAATGGTAGGCTTGGGTGGAGCAATGTGGATGCTTTTGAAAAATGTGGTTGATCCCAGAACCCCAAAGTCTCCCTTTCCCAACCATCAATGCCCCAGTGTTGTCAGGACCACAACTCTCATGATCAGTAGTCAAATGCTGCGAATAATGGGAGTTGTACTAGTCACCCAGGCATGGAAACACTGAAAGAATCCCTGGGGGTACATGCTCCAGGCATTCTGCAGGGTCCAGGTAAGATCTTGCAGTGCAAACCTTCTGGTTGCATTCTTGGAGCTGCAGAAGCAAAAAGCTATGAAAGACGCATCATATCAGGCTGATTTTAGCCTGGATTTATTTTCTACCATGACAGAGGTTTTGTGCCATTAAATCATTCTTGGCCTCTATGTTAGGCAAGATCTCCCAGAGCATGAACAGTGTTGCTTTCTCAGTCTGCCTAAGTTTCTGGGGACTGAAATAGGGGCTTCTGCATTGATAGAGGATTCTCTGTCACTGTGCTACAGCTTGTCCTTTCCAAAGTGTTTATTCATGTAGTGAAGATCTTGCTTCACAAGGGATACATTTTGGAAATGTGGTAACAGCTGCTTGAAACACTTTTCTTCCAAATTGAGCAAGCCAAAACTAGAAGGACAGATCAGTTAGTTTGTCATAACCATGCTATCCAAGTAGAGACTCTATTATATTATGTTTGCAGTCCCTCTGAAGTCAAGTTGCTATGGAGATGGGGAAGAAGAAGAGAGGAGGGTTGTTGACATTGACTCCTTGAGTGGGGAGGGAGAAGAATATGGCTGACCACAGGCAGAAACAGGATGTGTTGCTTAGTGGAACCATCTTACTCCTATCATCTGACTCCCATTCCCCCTTTTTTTGTTTCAACGTTCTTCATTGTCAATTCCATGGAGGAAGCTCGTTCAATCAAGAACATTTATCCATAGTTGAGCTTTATGGAATTGCACTGTGACATTAAAGAGCATTTAATTTTCAAATGTACTATCTTACTTGGAATGTGTTAGTGCTTCCTGGTTTTTCTGGTGGCCACTTTGAAAGCACATGCAACCTGTATGATGAACAAAACTAATGAACATGGCTAAGAAAGAAACAGAATCTTTATGTCCTGAATTAGATCTCTGGTTAAATGAATCTTCGGATGTTCATGAAAATGCATCTAGCCAGAAGTTGTGCCTCTTCATTTCAATAGACCAATCAGAATTAGTGCAGATGCAGACCTCATGCAGATGTCTTTCCTGTTCCAAGATGGTAGAACTTCATCAAATTCTTAGCCCATTTGTTCTATGGGGATCTTCACACACATCCATATGTCACTGTTATCATTTCAGGACAGTAATGAAGAACTACCAACACTTCCTGGCCTTGGCATTCACCATCATGGAGCTCAACAAAGATCCGGCACTCCTGCCCAATACAACCCTTGACTTCTGCATTTACCAGCCCAAGGACATTGTCAGTATGATGCATCTGAATAGCCTTTTCCTGCTTTCCGCTTGGGGGCACATGGTGCCCAATTATAAATGTCACAGGAAGGATAAACTGGTCTCTGTCATTGGGGGTCTCAATGCCAAATCCTCAAGGGAGATCGTATCCATAATGAGCATCTACAAGATCCCACAGGTAAGGGGTACCATCTGGGAACTGCCGTGGGTCAACTTCAGACCTTCCCAAAATGAAGTTGTTCAGGTCAATTGCATGGAAACCAATTTGTCCATACAGTGGTTATGTTGATTCAGGAATGAAGGAATATGTTGGGGGGGGGGGGCGATTTTGGAAAAATACTCACATGATACCCTTGAGGATAGACAGGGATTTCAGAAGACTATTGCATGGTCAATTGCACCCAGTAATCCATCTGTTACATAATCACTGCTTTGGACTGGTCAAAATACCAAGGAGTCTTCTGATGGCTTTAGGGCTCACAGAACGACCACTACTGGGCCACAACTCTCATCCTCAGTGGCCATATGCTGGTCAAGATAGGAGTTGTACTGGTCACCCAAGCATGGAAAACACTGAAAGCACTCCTGTGGTGGATGCTTCAGGCATTTTGCAAGGTCCAGGTAAGAACTTGCAATGCACCTTCCCTCTAAATAGCATTGCATGCATCTCTAGTCCGTGATAGGATTACCTTAAAGTGAATGCCATAAAAAGCAAGCAAGCAAGCAAGCAAGCAATGTTCATCTTTAACATGATACAAAATTCCTCTGCAAGAGCTAAAAGTGACATGTTTTCCTTCAGCTTGGTCATGGCTGGTTCAAACAAGTCATGAAGGTAGGAGGGCATTTCCTTCCTTCTACCAGATCAATCCCAAAGAAGTCCCTCAGTATGTGGGCTTAGTATAGCTGCTGCTACCTTTACATTGGAACTGGATCGGGATGCTTGTCCAAAGGGAAGAGAGTGGGGAAATTTTCCTCCAGACACTGAAACCCATGCTCCAGCAGGAGGATATCTGCGTGGCCTTCACCGATGTGTTCACACCAACAGACCCAGTCCATTGCCTTCGA
>NW_025336041.1:43734-48069 GCF_004798865.1 Varanus komodoensis
CTCAGAATCAAATGCATGCATCTCTCCCTGCTTTCTTGACCATTAGCAGTATCCTGATGTCACACAATATTGGTCTCAAGGGTACTATGAGCAAAATCCCTGCAGCTCCCATTCAGATATGAGGATATGTTATAGCAAGCAGATGTCAAACACTAAGCAACCATATTAAGCAGAAAAGGGCCAAAGAGGTATCTTGTGCTTGTACATAAAAATAAAATCTAATCTTGCCACCTCTTCTTAATCTCTTCTGCCTCTGTTAGGGCCCTACCATTTTGGCCCATCTTTGCATGAAATGTTCCCTTCATATCTCCAATTTTCTTGAAGAGATCTCTGGTCCTCCCTGTTCTATTCTTTTCTTCTATTTCTTTGTACTGTTCATTTAAGAAGCCATTCTTATCTCTTCTAGCTGTTCTCTGGAGTTCTACATTCAATAGGGTGTTTCTTTTCCTCCCTTGCCTTTCACTTCCCTTCTTTCCTCAGCTATTTTTGAAGCTTCCTCAGACAGCCATGTTGCTTTCTTGCATTTCTTCTTCTTTGGGATGGTTTTCGTTGCTACCTCTTGAACAATACTGCAACCCTCCATCCATAGTTCCTCAGGCACTATGTATCAGATCTAATTCCTTCAATCTATTTGTCACCTCTACTGTATATTCATCCGGGATATGATTTAGGTCATACCTGAGTGGCCTAGTGCTTTTCCCTACTTTCTTCAATTTGAGCCTAAATTTTGTAAGAAGAAGCTCATGATCTGAGCCACAGTCAGCTCCTGGTCTAGTTTTTACTGACTGTATAGAGCTTCTCCATCTTTGGCTGCAGAGCACATAGTCAATCTGATTTGTGTGTTGACCATCTGGTGATGTCCATGTCGTCTCTTGGGTTGTTGTGAAAGAGTGTTTGCTATGACCATCGTATTCTCTGGACAAAATTCTACCAGCCTGTGCCCTGCTTCATTTTTTTCTCCAAGACCAAACTTGCTTGTTATTTTGGCTATCTTTTGGGTTCCTACTTTAATATTCCACTCCCCCATGATGATATGGGTACCATTTTTTGGTGTTAATTCTAGAAGGTGTTGTAGGCCTTCATAGAACTGGTCAACTTCAGCCCCTTCAGCACCAGTGGTTGGGGCGCGGACTTGGACTACAGTGATTTTGAATGGTTTGCCTTTGATTTGAACTGAGATCATTCTTTCATTTTGGAGATTGTATCCCAGTACTGCTTTTCCTACACGCTTATTGACTATGAAGGCTACTCCATTTCTTCTGAGGGATTCTTGCACACAGTAGTATACCCAATGGCCATTTGAAATAAATTCACCCATTCCTGTCCATTTTAGTTCACTGATTTCCAAGATGTCGATGTTCAGTCTTGTCATCTCCTGTTTGACAATGTCCAGCTTATCTTGATTCATAGATCTTACATTCCAGGTTCTTATGAAATAGAGTTCTTTACAGCATCGGACTCTCCTTTCACCACCAGATACATCTGCAACGGAGTGTCCTTTTGGGTTTGACCCAGTGGCTTCATTCTTTCTGGCGCGACTTGTACTAGCCCTCTGCTCTTCTCCAGTAGAACATTGAACACCTTCCAACCTGAGGGGCTCATCTTCTGGTGTTATCTCTTTTTGCCTTTTGGTACTGTCCATGGGGTTTTCATGGCAAGGATGCTGGAGTGGGATGCCATTTCCTTCTCCAATGGATCAGTCTCCAGAGAGCTGTTTCTGTTTCAGAAGGCAGTTTCCAGCATTTCCAGCTTTGAGGAAGTCTAGGTTGCTTGCTTTCCATGCTGCCCATGTCCAAGTTGGGAAAGGAGGTTAATGTTACAAAGATAGGGTACAATGCTCAAAATCAACTACAGTGTCCATTTTTGAAGAGCAGCCTATCATTCCACAATGTGAGCACTATTTTGTCAGTGGGACTGAGCATCTTTCAACCTTACATTGCCAGGTGAGCCTCACTTCTGCAACTTCCAAGTAGGTTGCAGAGATCCAGAAGCTATTTGGGTCCATATATTGGTGATCCCCTCCAACTTGAATGTACTGATATGCCACCCTCACCATTGAATGCCTTCTTTAGCTGCCTTCTCTGAAGGCAGCTCAGAGTACAGGGACCAACCATTCTCAGGGGTGACCCCCACTTCTGAACTGTGAGGCACACCTCATTCAGGATATGATCTTTTTTTAATCTCCCAGCCATTTGTTGTCCTAGAATAAGCTCTTACTTAGTCTTCAATTTGTTCTTGCAATTGATATCAATCATGGTTTAACATCGGTTTGAAATCAATGTTTTTCTCTGTACATTATAAGTTTTTGTGTTTCTACATATCTCATTTGGTCATGTATACTTCAACCTCCTTTTCTTAGGACAGCCCAGAATCCAAAGTGTTGGATGTAATTAATGTTATTTGCTGAAATATAATTCTGTAATGGGGAACTCAGGTGGGTAAATCTGTTTTGCATAGTTGTTATATCTACAAGAGGATATCTACAAGTTTTGCATATCATAATTACCCTCAATTATTTCTCTGTCTCTCCGTTCAGAAGATACCCTGTGCCAGGTGTGTGCAGAGGTGTCATCCAGCACACTGAAGGAAAATTCTAGAGGGAAAAACTGTTTGCTGCTGTAGTTGTGACCATTGTCCCAAAAGCCTGATTTCTAACTATACAGGTATAAATGAAAGCCATTTCTAATTCAGAACATATTCAGATATGCTTGCAATCAGGCAAAGCTGAAGTTCACAGACAAGAATGTGGATCCCTTTGGAGTTTTTTCTCTTCTAAAATACATTTTGGATTGCATAATTCTGTGCTTACCAGTGGACAATGCACTGCTCAGATCTTGGAGAAATACCCCATTTCAGTGATAACGTTACAATTTCCATGCCTTTTTCTCTAATTTAGTCTTTTGTCATTTGAAAATCCCAATCATCAGAGTGAGTAGTTGGTTTTCTTTCCTCATGTAATATTGGATGCAACTCTAGATTAGGATCCACCATGAAAAAGGGAAGGGAAGGATAAAGAAGAGAAGGGGTTTTATATCTTTTCTGACTGAGCAATTTGTTGAAACTTCAACAGAGCACTGTCGCAAAGATCTTGCAAATTGTCAGTCGAGGAATGGATATTTCCTCCTCTGTCTGTATGTGCTCAACAGACTCCCATGAGGCAAAAAGAAAGCTAAAACAAAAGAAAGACTGTGTGTCATGTCCAAGATGCTTCAGTAGTTATTGTTGCTCATTCCAGATGCAGATCGCTGTGTCCCATGCCCAGAAGATCAACACCCTAACAAGAACCAAGACCAGTGTATTCCCAAGAAGATCCACTTCCTTTCCTATCAAGAGCCACTGCGGTTAGTCCTAGCTTTATTGGCTCTTATGCTTTCTCTGATCACATCCCAAGTGCTGGTAACCTTCAACAAATATTGTGACACACCAATTGTCAAAGCCAACAACTGAAATCTCACCTATGTCCTTCTTGTCTCCCTCCAGCTCTGCTTCCTCTGTACTTCCTTCTTCATTGGCCATCCCATAAAAGTCACCTGTCTTCTCAGGCAACCTGATTTTACCATTTTCTTCTCTGATGCTATTTCTTCCATTTTGGCAAAAACCATCATGGTGGTTCTGGCCTTCATGGCCACTAAGCCAGGAAACATGGCAAGAAAATTCTTGGGGAGTGAGCTTACATCCTCTATTGTGCTGGTCTGTCTCTTCATCCAAGCTGTGATCTGCATTGTCTGGTTGCTGACCTCGCCTCCTTTCCCCAACTTGGACTACCATTCTCTGGCTGGAGAGAAGTCGGCACCTGGTTTGACTAGTGCAGAACTGCCCAAAAGTCATGGAAAGAGGAAAGGCCTGGTCTGCCTGGAATTGAAGGATCTGGCCAAGACAGATCTGACTATTGTGATGGGCCACCCCATAAATGCTCTGGAATCTCCTCCTCCTCCTCCTCCTCCTCCTCCTCCTCCTCCTCCTTTTTGCATAGCTTGCATCACTGTACCTTCTCTGGAAATGTGGAGCTCTGGTGGTTTTGTGGATGTGAGAGAGATTGTAGCTCTGCAACTGAAATACCAGGCAATGTACACCAGGTATGAGTAGAAGAAAAAAACTTTTGAACATGGGCAACCACAAGTCCATCATTTTACCCACCTTTTGAAGGTGGTGCTATCAAAGAGGGTCTATGTCCTGGTCACCAATGCACATTCAGATCAATGGATTTGGATTTGGCTGGCATGGTCTGCCCTTTTTCTTGTTGCAGTTAAGCACAAAAATCCAACATCCACATCTGAGCAGTTAAGGCAGGATGTGCCTTGTTCCAGTTTACTGATGTTCTAGTTGTGGGCAAGG
>NW_025336041.1:49223-52662 GCF_004798865.1 Varanus komodoensis
TAAAAACAGAAGAAGGACCATGTTGGATCAGAGCAAAGCACTGCCTATGTCTGTATTCTATCACTCTCACTCAACATACAGGGTTCTCGATGTTCCGAAAAGTAGGAAGGGAATCCCTTTCCTTTGTTTGGACCAGATGTCTATTTAGACAACCGAAGGTTGGCCTTGACCAGATACTGGTCACAGTTCCTCCATCAATACTGATGACATACGACCTTGCTGACAAAAAGACCAAAGCAAAACCCATTTTCTGGATATTAGTTGTATGGAGGAGAGTGGCCCAATTAGAGGTTCAGCATGCAGAGAGGACCTTTCAGGAGGGGACCACACATAATCTTAAGGAGAGTTTCTAGAGGTGAATACTAGATGGGATTCAATGAACTGCTTCGTGCATGCTCAGAGATGCATTATGGGGAATTTGGCTTTGGGAAAGGCTTTGATCAGTAAAGAACATTTAAAGGACAGATCTGTGGCTCTGAATGTGTGAAAGGGGCAACTGCGGCTTATAGGAGGAAGGGCAAGACCAGCTTGAGAATCAGCCTTCTGCAGGCAGGTGCTTCCCACATATGCTGGACTACAATGTCCAATGGGCAGTGGGGTGAACAAGCCACCAAGACAACTTAGGTGGCAACTGATCTGCAACCCCAGAATTTGCTCCCTGCAGAACTCACCTCAAATTGTCTAATCATTAAAATTATTGAAGGTTAGAAATAGACATTCAGCAAGTATTAAAAGTGAAAAGTTTGTTAAACAGAAATAGCCATGTTTTAATCATTTCTGCATGGCTTTCTAGCAGTGATAATTGCAAGGTTCATTACACTAAAAATGGAACCATTTGAAAATACAAGTACACCAGTAAATATGAAATATTATGTTAATAATTCAGCAGATCATAAAGCAGAGTAAAAAGAAACGACAGCACTTGTGTTGGAAACCCTTCAATGATTCCTCAGAGATTATTCACATGCAGAGGTAGGCAAAAAGGAGATATGCAGATGTTTTGGATTTAAACTCCCAGAAGTTGTGACTCCTGGCTGTGTGGAAAGAGACTTCAATAAGTTGAAATCCAAACCAACTGGAGACAGAACTTTTCCCACTTCCGCAATAGAAGATTAAGTTCCTGATTATCTTTTCCTTACAAGATGATCCCTGGTGTTGAGATTGGGCCTCAGCAAAATAATGTAGCATTTGGGGAGAAAGATGCAACCCAGGAGGCCAGCCCCAGAGGCCAGGATGGAGAAGATCTCCACAGCCACCATGCTCTTCCCCTTGGTGCTCAGGTAGGTGGGCACAAAGGAGACCCACACACTGCAAAACACCAGCATCCCAAAGGTGATGAACTTGGCTTCATTGAAGCTATCAGGTAACTTCCTTCCTAGAAAAGCCACAGTGAAGCTGATCAGGGACAGGGAGCCCAGGTAACACAGGACGGTGTAAAACATCACAGAGGAGCCTTCATGGCATTGCATGATGATCTCCCTGGCCAGGGAGTGGAAGTCTGAGGTTGGGAATGGGGGAGAGGTCAGCAGCCAGACAGCACAGATCACAGCCTGGAGGACGGGGCCAGACAAGACAATCGAGGTTGCCAGAGGTCTCCCCAAGAGCTTCTTTGCAATATTGCCAGGCTTGGTGGCCATGAAGGCCAGCACCACTGTGACCGTCTTTGCCAAAATTGAAGCAATGGCAACAGAAAATAACACACCAAAAGTCACCTGTTGGAGAAGACAGGTGACATTACTAGGTCTGCCAATGAAGAGGAAGCAGCAGAGGAAGCAAAGGAGGAGGGAGACAAGAAGTATGTATGAGAGGCTGCAATTGTTGGCTCTGACAATTGGTGTCTTCCGATAGTTAATGAAGGTCGAAAGAACCAGAAGTGTGATTAGTGACAAGAAAAGCCCGAGAGAAGCTAAAGCAATCCCCAGAGTTTCTTCATAGGAAAGGAAGTGGATCTTCTTGGGGATGCACTGATCCTGCTTCTCATTTGGATGTTGATCTTCTGGGCACTGAACACAGTGAGCTGCATCTGGAACAAGAAACAGCCATTGGAGTATCTTAAGGGATACACACACATCCTGTTCTTCTTTTGACCCGTGCTCTCCACTGTTCCAGAGGTGCATGTGACCCACCTAGTACTGGCCATGGATCTCAAGTCACGTAACTAATTACTGATCCTCCTTAGCAACAGTACAGCAGCTTTCTCTTTTTTCTTCTCCAATTTCCAAGGGCCTTCTTTTAATCACTCATGCTTCCTCTTGGTTTGTTTCTTCCCTTAATTCTTTTAACAAATTCAGCTTGTTATTAACTGTTTACTACAGTTAGAAATGGAAAGGCTTAAACCTGCAGTGCTATCCTCACTTAACCTAAGTCAGACAGACTCCTGAGTAGACTTCTATACAGTTTCACTCTTCCATTTGCTGATCTAGCAATTGAGAAGGAATAGAATTCTTTTCCAACTCACCATCCTTCTGATAGCAGAAGCAAGAAAGCAAGCATCTGCAAATGTCTTCTAATAATCAAAAATTTAGTGCCTAATTATGAGTTCCTTTTGATTGTCTTATATTTAATTATGTGCACTGACAATGTGTTGCTTATGTGTTGCACCAGGAATTATGTTTTTTGTAACAAACTGAGCTGACAAAATCATACAAGGAGTACAATGACTATATGCATGCACATACAAGTTACACCCACACACACACTCAGGCCCCCTTCAGGACTGAATGATCATTTTTGAGCTGGTTGCCTGTGATTTCTCCAGCCCCAGGAAAGCACAGTGCATGGTATTTCTTTCAAAGCAGTGACCCTGGAATAGGGCAAATTCCTCTAAAAATGTGAATGAGTCACTGGCCTGGGTCTATAAGTGTGCAAAGAGCATACACATGACCTGATCTAGATGGGTATGGCTTGGCCTATGGACTCTCCCATTGTCAGAGAGAGCATTTTCATAAAAAGCCAGAGGTGGTTACAGTGTTGGACTGGGAATGGGATGATCTGGGCTCTAGTCCCCCCTCTGCCATTAAGTTCCACACTGACATCAGTCTAGACATTGGCTCCTAGTCTTACAACCTCACAGGATGTTCTGAGAATGAACTGGAGAGGAGGAGGGCCCATCATGCCATCACGGGTCCCTTGGAAGAAGGACAGGATCTCTGTATGAAGCACAGACACAAAAACCCCATAATACATCAACAAACCATGATATCTGAAGAGAAAAGGGTTGTTTATATGCTCTTCCATACAAGCAGAACCACTTGCAAATCAGCTCAGCAGACTCCTTAAAGGTGAGTATTATTGTCTTGCTTTCATTTGCTATTACTTCAATTAAATTGTTCCACTTAAATTCATCATGCTATGCAAGTCACTGAATCCCTATCCGTGTTTAAAAAAAATATTAGACATTTCTCGTTGTCCATGGTCTACTCCTAATGATCTTCTCCCC
>NW_025336041.1:52853-56261 GCF_004798865.1 Varanus komodoensis
CTTGAGTTTTCTGCATGGGCTGGATATGAACCATACAGGACTCTTAGAGAGTCCAGGAATTTCTGTCTTAATGGGGATGTCTCCTCAGGGTTGGAAAAATAAATATCAGACCAGAAAACTGCACAAGTGCCCTCAAAGTCAATATAATTGGGAAACCAAAACACAAGCTATTTCTCTGATGCAGCAGGGGATCATTTGTTTTCAAAGCAACAACATTTCCTGCTTTCTCTAATTCTTCCACAACCCCTTGAAAATTTGCTCAGTCCCCACCTTGGTAGCCTACACAATGGCATCAGCGTTCAGCATGAAATCTTGTCCCAGAGAAGCCCCTGCATCTGCCCATCCAACCTTCACAGAAGACGAAGACCCACTGGGGAAGAAGACCCAGTTGACAACATCATTTCTTCCAGTTCTTTCCCTATCTTCGGTCAAAGAGACCTCCTGTCCAGCATTGTTGTTGAACCAGATGACTCTTAAGGAGTCAAGAACCAGCAGTGAAAGAGACACCAAGGAAGATGTTTGTCCTCTCAAGAATGGGAAGCAAGAGGTGTTCTGAAACACACACTGAGAGAGGTGAATTTTGGGGATGCCCTTTTCTGCAGTACTTTTAAGTACTAGGAGAGCTTAAAAATTTGGCCTGGTTGGGTAGCGGGGGCTACAACAGAGATTCAAAGGGGCTACCATAGAGGCTCAGTATCTTCACTTGTCCTGGCTTGTTCTGGCATGGTTTTGCCAGTTGGCTTCTCCACAGTGAAGAAGATAGAAGGTGCAGTGCATCTCTTGGCATATGTAGAGATGACCAAGAGGACATCCCAAAGTCCAAGTTCAGCCCCTTGACCAGCCAATGGGGAACCGCAATATCTGTTCCATCGTTCCTTTTTGAGAGAGAAACAAATGTGAGGGAGGGAAGATACCTGCAATGGCTGGATATTCAGAAGCCTCTCATCAGCACCCACCACCCCATGTTTGGATGCAGAGGTGGACATGGCATGTAATGCATGGGCCACAGCATAGACAGCGTTGTACACCCTGTAGCTGTGACTGGTCTTCCTGTGTCCAAACACCATGGCAGACAGGTCTTCTGTCTTCTCCTCTCCTGTGCAATTCCTTTACTGAGATCCTGATTTCCAAAACTGACAGTCAAATACAACTTCCCACCAGTCTTGGAGGAAGACGTCTCCCTGGGGTTGATATGGATCTAAAGCTTGGAGGAAGTCTTCAAAGCCTGGCACATCTCCTGTGTAGACTCTGAAAGACAGAGTGCCATGGAAGTACTTCATATACCCCCTCTCGAAGGGAAAGCCCAAGGCAGAAAGTTCCCATTTGGAAGTCAGCACCCAGACTGTCCTTGAGGAGCTGCCACTGTTTTTTTGATGGGAGTAGAATGGTCCTGTTAGCATTTTCATAATACTTCGGTCCCCAGAGAAAATGGCCTTCCAACTGAAAGGCTTAATTTCAAGGAACAAAAGCATGATTTCAGAAAAGACTGATGCAATGTCCAGTATTAAGTCATCTTGTACAATCCTTTCAATGAACTCTACACATATATCATTTTGGGTAAGGATTGGACTCAGTGTCTGGATGAAATTTTCCCCAATGTCATCATCCTGAGTGAAGAGCCCAATCCAGTTCCAGTGGAAATGCAGGAGCAGCTGAACTAAGCTATGGCACTGAGAGACTTCACCAGAATCAATGCGATAAAAGGAAGGAAGGAAGGGTCTTTTCTGCAGTCAGTATAGGATGGAGAGGGCCATAACCAAGCTGTAAGGAGACAGGGATTTTAAATTGAGACTTTCTCTTTAGCAACCATATAATCATGCAGTATGATCCACCCTGAAATAGTGCCCGTTCAAAGTCTTGGAACAGAAGTCCCATCATCCCCAGCTCCCTGGACTGAAATGCAGTAAAAGAATAGAAGGGGATGAAAGCATTCTGGTTTGCATCCATTCTTCTGCAGAGAGATGTTCATGGATAGAAATGGAATAGCAGGGCCCAAGGCTGGATTCCAGGCTTTCAATTGGCAGCACAACCAAGTTGGAACATGAGGCTGCCAGGTGCTTCTAGACTGCTCCTTGCATGATCAGAGGCCATACATCTGCTTCCCAGGTACACTAGTAGGACACTGCTGTTCCATCCATGCTGCACTTGCTTTGCCCCACAGGGAACTGGGCAGAGAGACTGCTTGAACAGAATTTTGGATGGATGCGGCATTGCTTTCATCATGGTTCTAAATTTTTAGCCAGTCCAAGTGCCTGATCATGGCCAAGATTTATTCATGAGAAGTAGACCAAATCCAAGGACCTCCTCAAGAAAGCCTTCATGTTCATACCAGGTGACAGCTTTCAAATGAATACTCCAAAGTCATTAAATGAATGCAGAAGGGAATCAGTCACGCAGAGAACTAGTGTTCAGTCTGGTGAAGTCAAATTCTCTGTTCATCCCTCAGGGCACAGTTGCCTTGGTACTTGCCTCTCTTGGTACTTGCCTCTTCCTCCTTCTGCAAGTAAGTCTTGTCCATCTTCAACTCCTCTCCAACTTAATCTGCTTATCTGGGGGATTTTGTAGAGGCTCGAGATAGGAGCCATCTCTCCTGAGGTTCTGGTGCTGAGGCCTCCAAGGACAGAGAGCAGCATCCCCTGCCCACCACAGTTATAGTTGGGGACCACTTGCATGTGAGGATAGCAGGGACAAGCTGGCTTGGAAGGTCCTCCTTGCATTGTCATTGTTCTCAAAGATATGAAATCCCAGTGTGAGGTTGGGTAGGAGTCCCACATCCTCATTGAGCTCATGGATGGCAAATGCCAAGGCCAGGAAATGTTAGTAATTCTTTGGCACTTGCTGCAATGACAGAGATGTCCAATGTGGATGGGTCAGTGTCCAAACACAGTACCTGAACTCTTGACAGGTTTGAAAGAGGGTTGGGTCAATTCTGCCTGGTCAGAGAGAACAGCAGGGGTTCACAGTGAAAGGAAATCTACCTGTTGTCTGGGCCCACATATAGGCAGTGTTACTACACTTCAGGAAATGGTGGGCTCATTCTGCTGGGGATGGAGAGACACTTGCCACAGTCAATGGGGTGGCTTCCAAGGCAAAGGGAATGCTCTAACTGTTTGAGGCTTTTGATTCCAACCTGGGAAACAGTCATTTTTAGCTTTAGAGGGGATGCACACATGAAGGAACAGCATTCCTGAGTAAAATCAGACCAGCTTTTTTTCTCCTCAGAGAAATTTCTTAAGAAACTTACTTATCATTAAAGTGACCAAAGTTTTGGGGACGTTTTTCAAACTTTTGGTGGAAAGGTACCACAGTATCAAGTGGTAGATTCCCACCAACAATGAGTTCTCCTGGTTTGTAATAATAATAATTATTATTATTATTATTATTATTATAACATTTCTATGCCGCCCC
>NW_025336042.1:0-1211 GCF_004798865.1 Varanus komodoensis
CGCCTTCCCCAGACACCCCTTCCAGGGTTTCAGCAGAGGCACCGACGCATGCCAGGTATCGCGGGCCCTCCCCGAGGAAACTCTTTGAATTAGGAAGCATTCTGCCAACCGCCCAATTTTGCCACCTTCGAAGTCGTGACCCGCGGGTCAGCATCTCGGGCCTACTTTTGGCATTTTGGACAGCTTTTGCTCGCTTTCCCCAGACACCCCTTCCAGGGCTTCGGCAGAGGCACCGACGCATGCCGGGTATCGCGGGCACTTCCCGAGCAAACTCTGTGAATTTGGAAGCATTCTGCGAACCGCCCAATCTTGACTCTTTCGGACTCGTGACCTCCGGTTCAGCATGTAGGGCCTATTTTTGGCATTTAGACAGATTTTGCTCCCCTTCCAAGACACCCCTTCCAGGGCTACGGCAGATGCGCAGACGCATGCAGGGCATCGGGGGCCCTCCCCAAGCAAACTCTGTGAATTTGGAAGCATTCTATCAACCGCCCAATTTTGTCACTTTCGGAGTCGTGACCCGCGGGTCAGCATCTCGGGCCTCTTTTTGGCATTTTGGACAGATCTTGGTCGCCTTCCCCAGACACACCTTCCAGGGCTCCGGCAGTGGCACCGACGCATGCCGGGTATCGGGGGCCCTCCCCGAGGAAACTCTGTGAATTTGGAAGCATTCTGCCAACCGCCCAATTTTGCCTCTTTCGGAGTCGTGACCCGCGGGTCAGCATGTCGGGCCTATTTTTGGCATTTCGGACAGACTTTGCACCCCTTCCCCAGACACCACTTCCAGGGCTTCGGCAGAGGCGCCGACGCATGCCGGGTATCGCGGGACCTCCCCGAGCAAACTCTGTGAATTTGGAAGCATTCTGCCAACCGCCCCTTTTTGCCACTTTCGGAGTCGTGACCCGCGGGTCAGCATATCGGGCCTATTGTTGGCATTTTGGACAGCTTTTGCTCGCCTCCCCAGGCACGACTTCCAGGGCTCCAGCAGATGCACCGAAGCTTTTAGGGTATCGGGGGCCCTCCCCAAGCAAACTCTGTGAATTAGGAAGCATTCTGCCAACGCCCAATTTTCCACTTTCGGAGTCGTGAACCGCGGGGCAGCATCTCAGGCCTATTTTTGGCGTTTTGGACAGATTTTGCTCGCCTTCCCCAGACACACCTTCCAGGGCTCCGGCTGTGGCATCGACGCAAGCAGGGTATCACGAGTCCTC
>NW_025336042.1:9855-13621 GCF_004798865.1 Varanus komodoensis
TCCCCAGACACAACTTCCAGGGCTCCGGCAGTGGCACCGACGCATGCACTGTATCGGGGGACCTTCCCGAGCAAAATCTGTGAATTTGGAAGCATTCTGCCAACCCCCCAATTTTGCCACTTTCGGAGTCGTGACCCGCGGGTCAGCATCTCGGGCCTATTTTGGCATTTTGGACAGATTTTGCTTGCCTTCCCCAGACACCCCTTCCAGGGCTTCGGCAGACGCACCGACGCATGCAGGGTATCGGGGGCCCTCCCAGAGCAAAGTCTGTGAATTTGGATGCATTCTGGCAACCGCCCAATTTTGCAACTTTCGGAGTGTTTCCCGTGGGTCAGCATGTCGGGCCAATTTTCGCATTTCGGACAGATTATGCTCCCCTTCACCAGGCACCTCTTCCAGGGCTCCGGCAGATGCACCCACGCGTGCAGGGCATCGGGGGGCTTTCCCGAGCAAACTCTGTGAATTTGGAAGCATTCTGCCAACCGCCCAATTTTGCCACTTTCAGAGTCGTGACCCGCAGGTCAGCATCTCGGGCATATTTTCGGTATTTCAGACAGATTTTGCTCGCCTTCCCCACACACAACTTCCAGGGCTCCGGCACTGACACCGACGCATGCACGGTATCGGGCGACCTACCCGAGCTAACTCTGTGAATTTGGAAGCATTCTGACAAAAGCCCAATTTTGCCACATTCGGAGTCGCGACCCGCGTTTCAGCATGTCGGGCCTATTTTCGGCATTTCGGACAGATTTTGCTCGCCTTCCCCATACACCACTTCCAGGGCTTCGGCAGACGCACCTACGCATGCATGGTATCGGGGGCCCTCGCAGAGCAAACTCTGTTAATTTGGATGCATTCTGGCAACCGCCCAATTTTGCCACTTTCGGAGTCGTACCCGCGGGTCAGCATGTCGGGCCAATTTTCGGCATTTCAGAAGAGTTTTTGCTCCCTTCACCAGGCACCTCTTCCAGGGCTCTGGCAGAATGCTTCCAAATTCACAGGGTTTGCTCGGGGAGGCCCCCTGATGCCCAGCACGCGTTTTTGCCACTTTCGGAGTCGTGACCCGCGGGTGAGCATCTCGGGCCTATTTTTGGCATTTTGGACAGATTTTGCTCCCCTTCCCCAGACACAACTTCCAGGGCTCCGGCAGTGGTACCGACGCATGCTCGGTATCTGGGGACCTCCCCGAGCAATATCTAAGAATTTGGAAGCATTCTGCCAACCGCCCAATTTTGCCACTTTCGGAGAAGTGACTCGTGCTTCAGCATCTCGGGCCTATTTTCGGTATTTCGGACAGATTTTGCTCGCCTTCCCCACACAGAACTTCCAGGGCTCCGGCACTGACACCGACGCATGCAGGGTGTCGGGGGCCCTCTCCGAGCAAACTCTGTGAATTTGGAAGCATTCTGAAAACCGCCCAATTTTGCCACTTTCGGAATCGTGACCCGCGGGTCAGCATGTCGGGCCAATTTTCGGCATTTCAGACAGATTTTGATCCCCTTCCCCAGACACCACTTCCAGGGCTCCGGCAGATGCACCGACGCGTGCAGTGTATCGGGGGCCCTCCCCGAGCAAACTCTGTGAACTTGGAAGCATTCTGCCAATCGCCCAATTTTGCCACTTTCGGTGGCGTGACCCACGGGTCAGCATCTCGGGCCTATTTTTGTCATATTGGACAGATTTTGCTCGCCTTCCCCAGACACCCCTTCCAGGGCTCCAGCAGAGGCACCGACGCATGCAGGCTATCGGGGGACCTTCCCGAGCAAACTCTGTGAATTTGGGAGCATTCTGCCAGCTGCCCAATTTTGCCACTTTCGGAGTAGTGACCCGCGGTTCAGCATTTCGGGCCTATTTTTGGCATTTTGGACAGATTTTGCTCGCATTCCCCAGACACACCTTCTAGGGCTCCGACAGTGGCCCCGACGCATGCAGTGTGTCGGGGACCCTCCCCGAGCAAACCCTGTGAATTTGGAAGCATTCTGCCAACCGCCCAAGTTTGCCACTTTCGGAGTCGTGACCTGCGGGTCAGCATCTCGGGCCTATTTTCGGCATTTCGGACAGATTTTGTTCACATTCCCCAGACACAACTTCCAGGGCTCCGGCAGACGCACATACGCTTGTAGGGCATCGAAGGGGCCTCCCCGAGCAAATCCTGTGAATATGGAAGCATTCTGCCAACGGCCCAATTTTGCCACTTTCGGAGTCCGGACCCGCGGGTCAGCATGACCGGCCAAATTTCGGCATTTCAGACAGATTTTGCTCTCCTTCATCAGACACACCTTCCGGGGCTCCGGCAGTGCACCGACGGAAGCAGGATATTGAGGGCCCTCCCCGAACAAACTCTGTGAACTTGGAAGCATTCTGCCAACAGACCAATTTTGCCTCTTTCGGAGTCGTGACCCGCGGGTCAGCATCTCGGGCCTCTTTTTGGCATTTTGGACAGATTTTGCTCTTCTTCTCCAGACACACCTTCCAGAGCTCCGGCAGTGGCACCGACGCATGCAGAGTATTGGGGGCCCTCCCTGAGCAAACCCTGTGAATTTGGAAGCATTCTGCCAACCGCCCAATTTTGCCACTTTCGGAGTCGTGACCCGCGGGTGAGCATCTCGGGCCTATTTTTGGCATTTTGGACAGANGAAGCATTCTGCTAACCGCCCAATTATGCCACTTTCGGAGTCGTGACCCGCGGGTCAGCATCTCGGGCCTATTTTTGGCATTTTGGACAGCTTTTGCTCGCCTTCCCCAGACACCCCTTCCAGGGCTCCGGCAGATGCACCGACGCATGCAGGGTATCGGGGGCCCTCCCCGAGCAAACTCTGTGAATTTGGAAGCATTCTGCCAACCGCCCAATTATGCCACTTTCCGAGTCGCAACCCGCGGGTCAGTATCTCGGGCCTATTTTTGGCATTTTGGACAGCTTTTGCTCCCCTTCCCCAGACACGACGTCCAGGACTCCGGCACTGGCACCGACACATGCCGGGTATTGGGGGCCCTCCCCAAGGAAACTCTGTAAATTAGGAAGCATTCTGCCAACCGCCCAATTCGGCCAGTTTCGGGCTCGTGACCCTCAGGGAAGCATCACGGCCTATATTCGGCATTCTGGACAGATTATGCTCTCCTTCCCCAGAAAACACTTTTAGGTTGAATTCTTTTTTTTTTTTCGGTTGAAATTTTTTATTGAAATAGAAACATACTACAAAGGTACAAAAATGCCCAAAAATTGCAACATTACAAAAGTAGAAAGTACACCATCCGTTATTTACATGGTTTCTAAATTCCAAATGTACACACATTTAAAGATTCCCAGGCTTTACAAATCAAATGTACAATAAGATCTTTGTATAGACTTCTCCTGATAGGTTCATGCCATGTGTTTGAGCAACATGTATGAGTGATTTACGGACATTACGTGATCAGACACCGCCTTCCACATGGCGTGTGCCGTGGGGCAATCGCTGACAAAGTGCCTCACCGTCTCCGTTTGCACCGTCCCGCTCGCGACAGCCCCGCTCTTACACTGCAGTCTGGGGCAGGCCTGCGCCCTCTCGGGAAGCCAGGGTCTGGTCCCTTGCAGGTCACACACCTGATGATACAACCTCCACCTGATGTCCCACAGCCGGAACGGAACCCTCCTGTCTTGAAAATATTCTATCGGGTAAGTCTGTTCCCTCAGGTATCGAGAGAGGCTCTCCCTCCTCGCTCTCTTGACGACCTGCAGTCTAAAATAGGCCACCTCTAGCAGCTCTCTATACACCGCTTGTTTGAT
>NW_025336043.1:0-1700 GCF_004798865.1 Varanus komodoensis
TGTGAGCTTGGCTGGCCTTTGGCAGACGTGGGGCAGGGGTGACCCCTCACAACGAAGTTGTAAATTGAATGCTGCTGAACATGTCCTTTTCAAATAAGCTTTTATTGATTGAACATGTAATATACCTTTGGGGCTGGATGGCCTCTTGTTAGTCAATGATTTTATTTTAACCTCTTCCTCCTACACTGTAAGTATAAAAAGTCAGTTCAGTATCACACCTCTGCCGACTTCCCTTGCTTTATTTTGCACTGGATTCAGGCGTTTACTGTCACCTTGTGATTTAAGACGCATCCCCCTGCTGTAAACTGCGGATTCCCTGTGTGCTACGCGTTGCTGTTTCTGAACCCCTCCTCATTTTCCTGCTCTCACCTGCCGGGCTCCTATTGTGTTGACTTTGCCGCGTCAGCTCTGTGACATGTTCTGACTGCGGCACGGCAAGAAAGGGCACAAGCCGGAGGAAGGGGCCTTCCTGCCCTTCCCTTTTGTTGCCCGCTGCAGGCCACCCTGTGGAATAGGCAACACAGGCCCGGTGTCACGAGTCAGCCTTTATACCCTGCCCCGTTACTAGCGCTTTACAACAAGGACTGATGAAATGGCAAAGCATCCAGCCATGCACAATCAAATCACGCTTAAAAGCAATGATACATTAAAATGGTGGGAGAAAAATAGAATGAAATACCAGAGGAAAGGTCGGGGACCAACAAGACAAGCCCTGCATTGAGTGTGCAAATGCATCTGCAGCGCTGTTGCAGAAAGCGGAGGATACTGAGCGGAAGGCGTGTCTTCTCGATAGCTATTGGACCTTGAACTTTCTAAAAAGGCTATTTTATTATTGATCGCCATTAGGAGAGGTGCAGAATTTGTGCAGACAGAGGCTCATGTATACTCCATGTGCACCATGCCTTTTTCTCTTGTAAGGAACTCAAGGCAGCTTGCACAATGCTTGGCCCAATTTGATGCTCACAACAACCCTGCGGGGTAGGACAGGCCAAGACTCTGTGCCTGGCCCAGTGTCAGTTGGTGAGCTGCACGGCCAGGCAGGGAGTAGAAGCCGGATCGCCACAGCTTCAGCCACAGCCTCGCACGCAGAATCGCTGCCCGCGCCGGCTGGGGGAGCCTCACCGCCTCACCCGGTTCCCGCACTCAGAAGCCTCGTCCAGCCAGTGCAAGGCTCCCGAGCGAGCGGGGAAGCCGAGTCCGGCGGAGGCGACTGTGGCAGCCGAGGGCCCGATCCGCGGGGATGGCGCCGCGGAGCAATGCGGGAAGGGGGTGCGCCCGCTGGGCCGCTCCTCTGGATCAGGATTTGGGGGGGGGCGGCGGGGGGGCATTCCTGGGCAGGCCAGCGGGCCCGGCCCAGCAGGGAGAACGGGCGGCGGGGGGGACGGAGACGGGGGGGGGGGGGGCGACGCTGCCCAGCCCGCTGTGCACCCCCTTATTGCGACGGGCCGGGTCAGGCAGCGCGGGAGAAACATTCCGCCGGCGAGCGGCCACGTCGGCACTGCCAAGCGGTCGGACCTTCCAGGGAAGAAGGGCAGGAAAGAGCCGCGCCTTCCCTTCTGGCGGCCATCTTAGGAGAGGCAAGGAAGTGCCTCACGCTCGGGAGCGGAGGGAGAGAAGTGACGACACAGGCGCCATCTCCTTCGCGGCTTCTTACAGCCCTCCGCCATTTTAGTAGTGGCCGGCCTTGCAGAGGCGTTCCA
>NW_025336043.1:1800-110808 GCF_004798865.1 Varanus komodoensis
TCGAAGTAGGGATTAGATTCTCCAGGCTTGGACTCGCAGCTGCCCTACCTCGCAGGGCTGTTGTGAGGATAGAGCGGGGAGAATGGGAATCGTGGGCGCTGCCTTGGAGTTAGGATTATCTCCAAGATCATTTTCATGTGGGCTATCGTCAAGGGACAGAAGAGCTGAAAGTATTTTGTGGGAAGGGCCAGCCCTGATGCCCATGGGTGCCTGCCTTCTCCCCTTCGGCTCTCATTCTTCATTTCTCATTTCCTTCCCCTCTACCATGACAAACGGCTCAGAAGACAGGATGTCCCATGAGAGAAAAGGCTGGTGAAAGCCTTTCCTTTTTTTCAAAAAATAAGTTTTATGATTATGATTATTACTATTATTTTCTACGAGCTACAAAACTAAAAAAAACTAAAACCGTCAGTCATCAGAGACATCAGAACTGCTGGGTCAGCCCCCCCCCCGCATTTTTTTTATAGCAACCCATAGACATATTCAAATCTGCGCATAGTCCCGTTTCTCTAGCCAATAATAAAAAGAGTCCCAGGTTTGACAGAAGTATGTATCCTCTTTCTGCTTCAGAGACAAAGTCAGCCTGTCCATTTCAGCCCAGTCCAGGATCTTTTTAAAAAGCAGTTCAGCAGAAGGTGGTTCTTCACTCCTCCTATGCTGGGCAAATACAATCCTTGCCGCAGTAATTACTACATGTAAATCAAATGCGGTGCCTGTTTGTCAACATCATCAGACACAATGCCTAATAAAAAGACTTCAGGTTTAAATATTAAAGATTTTTGTAACATTTCCTCAAGCCATTTATGTAGTTTAGCCCAATATTTTTTTGCCTTATGACAAGTCCACCACATGGGATAAAAAGTATCAGGTTAATGTTTGCCTTTCCAGGGAAAGCCTTCGGGCCGCAATTCTCGGCAGTGGCCACAGGAGGGCACTCCAGGCGCGCCACTGATGTCTACAACGGGGCTCTCGGGCGCAGGAGGCCGCAATTCTCGGCAGTGGCCACAGGAGGGCACTCCAGGCGCGCCGCTGACGCCTCCGTTGCTGAGCGTAGAGCCACACCGGGATCCCCGGCTGCACGAAGCCCACCCCACGCACGGGCCGGACGCTGCGGCCGCCCCCCGCCCCCCCGCTTTTGGGAAATTCGGGGACGGAGCCCCTTCGCCCCTCCTGGGACACGGGCTGGCGCTGGGGCTGGCTCTGAGCTTGCCGCGGATCTTTGTGGATGCCGCAATCCAATCCGGCTCTTCCCTTTCGCGGCTCTAGACACGCGCCTGCGCGGAGACAGGCCACTCCCAACATGCCCGAAGTGACGATCCAGACGGCATCTTGTTCGTAGCTTACAACAGGAAGTGTAGCCCTCCGCCATTTTAGTATGGCCGTCCTTGCAGAGGTATTCCATCGATGTACAAAGAGGAAGCGGTGCTGCTCCTGCCGTGTACACCTGACCCCAGGACGTTTTCTCCTACTCGGCGTCTCCTCGAAGTAGGGATTTGATTTTCTAGGCTTGGCCTCGGAGTTAACTCTAACCCAACCCTACTACACGGGTAAAGTTCCATTGAAAAGAGGGAGATTTTGAAAAAGACTTCCTTGAGTAGGTTTTTCTGCGCAGCTCATCATTTCTGCCCATTCTGAACAGATCCCAACTATCAGAATCATGCCAGGACACTTGGTTTTCCTAACCCTAACCCTACCCTGGTGCACACCCCTAACCCTAATATAGGGGTAAAGTTCCATTGAAAAGAGGGCAATTTTCAAAAAGCCTTCCTTGGGTACGTATTTCTGTGTAGCTCATCTTTTCTGCCCCTTCCAAACACATTCCAACCATCAGAATCACGCCAGTACACCTCGTTTTCCTATCCCTTACCCTACCCTGGTGCACACCCCTGCCCTAATATATGGGTAAAGTTCCATTGAACAGAGGGCCATTTTGAAAAAGCCTTCCTTGAGTAGCTTTTTATGTGCAGCTCATCATTCCTGCCCATTCTAAACACATCCCAACTATCAGAATCTTGCTAGGACACCTGGTTTTCCTAACCACAACCGCTAATATAGGGGTAAACTTCTATTGAACAGAGGGCAATTTTGAAAAAGACTTTCTTGAGTAGGTTTTTCTGTGCACCTCATCTCTTCTGCCCATTCTAAACACATCCCAACCGTCAGACTAAACCCAGGATGCCTCGTTTTCCTAACCCTAACCCTACCCTGGTGCACATCTCTGACCCTATTATAAGGGTAAAGTTCCATTGAAAAGAGGGCAATTTTGAAAAAGCCTTCCTTGAGTAGCTTTTCCTGTGCAGCTCATCATTTCTGCCCATTCTAAACACGTTCCAACCATCCAAATCATGCCAGGACACCTCGTTTTCCTAAACCTAACCCTACCCTGGTGCACACCCCTAACCCTAATATAGGGGTAAAGTTCCATTGAAAAGAGGGCAATTTTGAAATGGCCTTCCTTGAGTAGGTTTTTCTGTGCAGCTCATCTCTTCTGCCCATTCTAAACACATCCCAACTATCAGAATCATGCCAGGACACCTGGTTTTCCTAACCCTAACCCTACCCTAGTGCACACCCCTAACCCTATTATGGGGGTAAAGATCCATTGAACAGAGGGCCATTTTGAAAAAGCCTTCCTTGAGTAGCTTTTCCTGCGCAGCTCATCATTCCTGCCCATTCGAAACACATCCCAGCTATCAGAATCTTGCTAGGACACCTTGTTTTCCTAACCACAACTGCTAATATAGGGGTAAACTTCCATTGAACAGAGGGCAATTTTGAAAAGGCCTTCCTTGAGTAGGTTTTTCTGCACAGCTCAACTTTTCTGCCTATTGTAAACACATCCCAACCGTCAGAATCATGCCAGGATGCCTCGTTTTCCTAATCCTACCCTGGTGCACACCCCTACCCTATTATAGGGGTAACATTCCTTTTAAAAGAGGGCAATTTTGAAAAAGCCTTCCTTGGGTAGGTATTTCCGCGTAGCTCATTTTTTCTGCCCCTTCCGTATTCTCTGCTGGAGATGGGGAGGGGCAGACCAATTCACGCAAAGCAAGTGTCTAATGTGCTGCTGCCAAAGACCTTGGCAGCAGAATTGTTTCTGCAGATGCAGCCCGTGTGAGCAGGATACCCCGACACCTCCCTTAAACCTTTCCTGTTGACATTTCCGATGCAGCACCCTTTTATGAGTGACGGGTGGGGATAGGTTCCCTGATGCACCTGCTGAAGCTGCCGTCACTCCTTCCGTGCACCATGTCCCAGGTGGTAGGAGGCCACCCCTCCAAATACAGAAACAGCAGTGCCAGAATCCTCTAGATTGCTTTGGGCGCAGCCCACACATGTGCGGGCAGGAAGAGGGCCTACAACACCCACGGTTCCGCAGCGGGCTGGGGAATCACGTGTGGCTCAACATGCGTAGGCTTCCACCGTGATTCATTTTCCTCACCTTTCGTGATCCTGCTCCACCGCTGTCCAGCCTGCGATTTCGAGCCATCTGTGCTGATGACTACTAGACAATACTAACCACCCTTCTTACGTTTTGACCTTTCAGGGAGATGCTGGCAGTCCCATCATGCGTGAGGCCGACGCCAGGAAGAAGCTGCATGGGACCGTGAGGCGCTAGCTGTGCTGAGAAGGAGAAACCCACAGTCTAAACGGGGGTCCCATGGGTCGAATCGCACCTGAATGCAGCCCACGACAGGACCCAGAACCCTCCTAGATGAATGCGGGGACTTCCTTTGCAGCATGCTGGCATTCTTTCGTTGAAAGTTCACAGGCGAGCACAGAATGGAGTGGTCTTTCACATGAAAGTACCAACTTTCAGTCATTGGCAGTACAGCAGAAGGTTGCATAGGCATAATTTTGGGGCAAAGGGCCCCATGCTAGCCTCATTGAAATTAGCATGGAAAATTTCAAATGAGAAACATTTGGCTTTTAAGGAAAATAGATTATACTGGAAGGTATCCTCATCTCTACATTGGTGTAAGTATAGCTTCACGGGAACACCCTAGATTCATGAGATTAGAGTGCCTTATTTTAATATAACCTATCAATGGATCTATTTCAACAGCAATCACCTACACTGGAATTCAGACCCTCTCTTTGGTTCCCCAGGTCCTGTCTTAAGTCTTCCTGTCATTTTCTTGACCCTGTGCAGAATAGACCCTGTGTAGATGTTTTTTTACAAGGTGATTAAAGGACCCCACGGGTGCTTCATGGCAGGGGTGAGCAAAAGGCAGAGAGCCTCGTGCAGGGACCTTCTTTTGCCCCCTCTGCTGAACTGGGCAGGCTTGTGTAGCGCACAGCAGAGACCGGAGACCTAAACCGGGCTCACCGATTCCGCCTCTTTAGCAGAAGCTTGTAAACCAGTCCTGTGAAGTGGTGAGGAGGTTGCTGGGAATCTGACAGAATGGGCCGCTTGGGCAGCTTGGTTTGTTTTCCCCCTCCTGTCGTGCCCCCACACCCCGTTTCTGCCCATGTCCGCCTGTATCTGTGGGGCTGGGGGCTGCCATGGCAGGTTTGCCTCCTGAATCAAAGGTCAGATCTAACACGGAAGAGTGACTGAGATGGGGAAATTTGTCAGTGCTGAGAAATGGAAATGCACCTTATGCTGAGTGATTGTTTACCTTCTTTGTTTTACCATGGTACATCTGTCCAGCATACTTTTTTGTGGCATATGCTATGTTGGAAAGGACTTCCTGAAATCTTTGTTAGGCAGGTGTAACTCCGGTATAAATCTGCTACTACCATTAATGTGTAGTAGATGTAGTAGTTTAATGGCCGTCGAGGAAAGAACATAAACTTTACAATCGGGCGAGACAAGGGTACCTTCTGAGTCCCCTGGTCTATGCTTTGGCTTCGATCTTGTGCCATGTTCAGCTAGGAATGTCAGAGGACGCTCGTGACAGACAAGGATGCAGCATTGCATTTCCAAACTTGCTAGCCTTTGTCTTTCCAGTCTCAATTTTTCTTACCTAAAAACCCTTTAAAGTAGTAATATAATGTACTCTTAGTTTGGTTAATTTTCTCTTGGTCTTTCCAGAAAGAGTTTAATTTTGGAAACTGCCAAGTATCCCCTACCCTGCCACAAACACCACATTCCTACTCTCACGCCTGTCAGTTCTGAAGCTAGCCTGTAGTCCCCCTAGGGAAGAATTTAATTCCCACTGATGCAACTAAAAGCAAAAGGATTATCAGCAGTATATTTATTTTTAATAGAAATAAAGGAACAGATTAATTTAAGCTTAATTAAACTGGTATACTAGGCGATGTTCCCTCAAGTGGGGAAAAGCATCAGAGATACAAAATTCAGGTGCAGCTCTCCTGGCAGCCACTGTACACAGTGCTGATGGATGCTATCGGGCACCCTCTGCAAGGGCCATGCTCAACGTTCCAATCAGCGAAACATTCATGATGGCTCACTGCCTTCCACAAAGCCACTCTTGCTCAAGATGCAGACAAAAAGCAGCCAGAACATGAACAAGGGGACTAACAAAGGCTTAATTCAGGGTGGTACTGGCTGAGTACTTGAGAAAAAATAAGCACAAGCTGGTGCGGCGATACAGCATGATGCAGGGGGCTGGGAATGCAGTGGAACCGCATGAAGAGGGTGGATCTGTGCTGGACACGGCTGGCCCACCACTGGGCATGGAAGCTCTCCAAAGCAATCATGAAGCACCCAGTAAAAGGTGCTACTTTCCATAAAACTTCTTGTTCAACAGAAAAATGAGAAGATTAACATTAACTTTTGCACGGTCAAACAACTTCATGACAGCCACACCTTCATACTGCAGCTGCAACAGATCCTGTAAAGAGAAAGAGAGTGTCTGAATTCTGAATCAGAGATTGGGAGACAACAGTATCTATTTGGCATGCTTCCCACAAATGGGAAGCACCCGTGACAGTTTGAGGTGAGTCCAGGGTACAATCCTGTGCTTTTGTGCTACCTGGAACAAAACACTCTTTTCACAGAAGGTGGAGGCTGAGATACAAGCACTCTGACCTAGAAATTAAGCGTCAGGCAGATGTGAGGCTGAATCCTCCAAACACAAATTCACTCTTTTGAACTCACTATTTTCTGCTGCAATGGGACATTCACCAGAGAGAAGGAAACTCTGACGTTTGAAAAGCCAATAAACCAGAATCCAGGGACCCCAGTTAACTTGACCCTGGCACAAACTTGATGCCCTTAGAGCTAAGCTGGCTCTGATTTCCATCGCCAAAATAAGCCATTTTTTAAACTGTAAGGAAATGTATGCAAATCACACTTCTTGGGAAAAGAAGCTGAACAGTAGGCACACTTGAAGCTAAAACATGATTTGGACAAAGTTTCTCAGTACTTAAAAATACACAAACCAATCTTAGGGATGGAAATACACCAGCCCCTCCCCCCACCGCCCCCAGCCTGCTTCTGATCATCAAAGCACAAGCAAGCCAAGGCAGAGATGTACAACATTATACATGGTGCACAGAAAGTGGAGAGGGGGACATTTTTTTCCACCTAATATGAGAACCTGGGGTCTGGAATAGCTTTAAAAATTGGATTAAACAAACTAGTAACGGCTAAGGCTATATCAGTACTGGCACTTAGTCCTGATGGCTACATTGAGCCCCCAAGACTCAAGGCAGGTACTCAGAAATAGGAACAGGAGGGCGCTACTGGGCTCAGGATGCCTCCTGAGCAGAAAGCGGACTAAATGGACCTGCCTGGCAGAGCATGGCTTTTGTTAACCTTCTAAGGACAGAATCAAGATTCATACCTGATAATGTAGCATGAATGTCTCCATCGGAACACCCATGAACTTTGCTTTCACCTCAAAATCTCCAACTTCTTCTGTTGGACCAATTTCAAATATCACATTTTTAAATCTATGTAGATTGGAGACAAGAACAGGCATTTGTTATCACAATGTGTGGCTTCATGAAGTGAAGGGGGAGGAAATAGGAGGAGGAGGAGGATGGAGGTATGAAGTGAAGGCATCCTAACTGTAGTAGAGAAGTGCTGGTTTGACAGAGGTGGCAGTCCAACTTGGGTTCTCCATCAGAAGCTGCCCTCATATTAAGCCATCATCTCACTCATCTCTCTTATACCTGATACAATGAATGCTGAACAGATTCCCGGGTTCAGTAATAAGGCAGGATGAGAGAAAAGCAAAGCTTACTCGAGACAAGACTTGTTTGTCCCTCTTCTGGGATTAATTGCATCGCTTTCAAAATTTAGGGGAGTTCACTGATCCAACTTCAATGCCTGAGCAGCATGGAAAACTATCTCCAATTGGTACAGCAGCCCTAACCCTTCTTGACAGAAGTAACTGCCAAAGTTAATGGTATCACAGAATAGGCTTATCAAAGGGCATCTAGTCCAGCCCTCTCTGATAGAGGAAATCACCCACTGCTACAGCATCCTCAATAGGTCTTGCCTTTCATTCCATCAAGAACAGAGATTCGTGAACAAGGTGAATCATGTCTGTTCTTCTTGAGGGTTTTATGGGCTACATTTTCCTTTTGTATCTGTAGGGTGGCCCTACTTTAATTTATTACATTCCTAACTTAGG
The DNA here is from genome assembly GCF_004798865.1 of Varanus komodoensis. Classification (NCBI taxonomy): domain Eukaryota; kingdom Metazoa; phylum Chordata; class Lepidosauria; order Squamata; family Varanidae; genus Varanus; species Varanus komodoensis. Next base: position 9,351 of record NW_025336043.1, read on the forward strand.
GTAACATATAGGAGATTTCAAAAAACAGTATTGATTCACTGATGCTCACATGCGCACAAATACGCATTCCTGACCTTGCGGTTTTCTCGGGGCATGCTGACACCTGGGTGAGGGTTGCCTCTGCACAGAGCTCCTTTGGCAATGGAGATACTCACTGACTAACTTGCAGGTCCTCAATCTCCAACAGGACACCCTTTTCATGGAGTCGGGCTGCTGTGTATTTCAGGAAAATCTTCTTACTCTTCTTTCCTTTCATCTCCCGTGGTTTTTTGGAGACCCTGATGAAAAGGAGGAAGAAGCTGTGGCCCTCTCTAGGTCCCCAGGAATTCCCTGTGTGCAGGGCTTGACAAGTGTCAGGCCAAGAATCTCTCTGGATTACAGCAGCTGGGGGCCCTTCTACCTTTATAAGGGTCACTGACACCCCGGGGAGTGGCAGGATCTCCCTTGCGAGCTCAGTCCTCCCCTTTGCCTCCAGATACCAGAAGTCTCTTTGCAAAACAGATCTTTACTGGGACTTCACAGCTACAAGACAAAGCAACTATCAAAGCTCTCCAGGAAGCTGGAGGAGATGCACACACTAAGAATGGCGGCTGCACTCAGCTAGGTACTTCTCTCCACAACCCTTTCCTTTCAGTAACTCTGGGGCTCCACCCTCAGGGTGGAGGGTGCACCAGTTGGTAGGATCTGCACAGGCCCCCTTAACTAGGCAGTTTGTCTTCCGATGTCTGGTTTTGGGGACCAAGTCCCCCCATCACCTTCTTCAACCCCTCCAGTCCATTCCAAAACATTCCCACTCTCCTAGTCAGCCTGCAAACCTGTGGGTGCTTTGGATCTCTCCAAGCTCTGTCTCCTCTCCTTGAGGATCCCAGTCCTGCTGGCCCCGAACCACTGCCTCCTGCTAAGTGCTGATCAGCCCCACTCTCTACACCACCATCACAGTACTATGGACGTCAGGTTCTTCTTCCACCCCTGGCTAATTTCTGTCTTCCTCCCAGTTGATTTTTCCCCCACCCTAGACCACTCCCAGGGTGTGCTGTGGACCAGATGAACTGGGCTGTCACTTACTTGCCCTTGCTGGCCAAGTTATCCAAGCAGGTTTTGATGTAACTCTTGTAGTAATCCACCTGTTCCCCATAAAAAGTAGCCTTGGAGTTGAGCGCATTGTAGGTCTGCTGAAGCTTCACTAGTTCTGCTTTTCTCCGCTGGCGATATCGCCGCTGATTCCGGATGTCCTAGGTGAGAAGCATATGGAAAAGAGGCTTCAATTATGGCGATAGTCTGGCAAGTTCTTTGTAAGACTGGGGGTTGGATCCAAACAGTCAGACACTGGAATGAATGGGGGTTAAGTTAGCTACGATGTTGTCTTCATGGATCTACCCTAATCATGAAGAAATCTGATCCACCCCTTGCCATTATTTGAGTCAAGGGGCCAAGACCCTCCCAGAGAGCAGCCACAGCTTCAGAGGCCTCAGGCTGAATGCCCAGCATCTCCAGGACTGGGTGAAAATAAAAATGTAAAAAAAAAAAAAAAAAATCTGCCTGAAAGCATGGAGAGCTGCAATGCTAGCCAGTGATGATAATACTGGGCTCAAGAGACCTGACTCAGTGGCTGTGTGTTGGTGGTGTGTGTTGGTGGTGTGTTTGGTAACGATCCAAACCTTCCTTTATCTGCCACACAACGACAATGGACCAGCTGCCTCAGCCAACCCAATGGCTCCTCCTGCTCCTTCTGGGCAGACCAGCGGTTCCCCAGCTCCCCTCAGCACCAACCTTTGCGACATCATTGATCAAATCCTGGTATTTGTTCTTTGGGTTCACTAGGCCCAGCTCAGCCAGCTTCTTCAGCCCTGCTTTGATCTTCTCCTTCTTCTCTTGAAGACTTAAATTGCTGTCCTCCTTGACTGCTTTCGATTTCTTCATCTTGTCTGGGGTTTTGGCATCTCGAATGGCCCGTCTCTGCATTGCCCTCTGGTGTTCAGTCTCCTAGGGTCAGAAGGGCCCAGAGCCAGGAATGTGAACCATTTCTTCGGATTCACATTCCCGCCCCTTTCAAACAAGGCAGAACCTGCTCCAGCTCTGCCCTTCCATCCTTGAACTGTCGCAGAGGCAGGAATGTCATTCGCACAGACACCTTCCCATACCTGCTCGGCAGTAGCTGGGGTCTCCAGGATCTCAGTCAATGTGTCTCCTGGCTGGAAACGGATTACATCGACAATTAAACGCTTTGTGCTGAAAAGAAAAAGGGGAAGAAAGATAAATACATGCTCTTCTTGTGCAAGGAATGGCTAGTGTGTGCCCCCCCCCCCAGATGCTGTCAGACCACAGGCTGCCCCAACCCACACCGTGCTGGCCAGAGGGTCAGATGCTGCCCTCCCCTATACACTGTGTGCAACCCAGAGCATCTCCCTTGCTGAGTTCCCAGTGGCGAAGAGAAGGCCGTTCCTGAAAACAGCCATTCTTGATGGCTCACAACATAGTGGCAGGAGAAAAAATCAACTGGTCAGCAGCTGACTGACTCTGACTCTTCAGTCCCCGTCAGCTGGCTGTGATAACTGCGTTGATTCGCGATACGCAAGTCCGTGCCACTGCTTGCAAGTCATAATGATCTGATTCGCATGTGCAAACAGCCCATGGGTTAAACAACCTGTTGCATGAGCAGGAGAGAGGTTTCTTGCTGGGCTAACTGCTGGGTTGTTAAACCTCTAAATGATGCACCGGGGGTGGCGCATCATGGGCAGCAATCTGCGAATGAGCTGATCACAGGATTCTTATGGAAGCAGGAACGGCTGGCATGCTGCGGACTGCACATCCACTCTCTCCTACTTCTGCGTGGCAAGTAGGTTGTTGCTACTTACAAACCAGCCCTATGACTGATGCACAGGAGAAATGCTGCCTGTGTCGAGTGCGAGCGCAACCCCGTCCAGCACAGGCTGAATCTCTCCTCCCTGGCCTGCCCTCTGACTGACAAGGAGCACCTCTGCCTCATCTGGATTAAGTTTCAGGTTGTCCGCCCTCATCCAGTACATTACTGCTGATGGACACTGACTGAGGACCAACACAGCTTCCTTGCAGTGAGATGGAAAAGAGAATTGGGGTGGGGTGCTAGCAGTGCACTGGTGACACCAAAACCCCAAACCTCACACTGTCTCTCCCAACATTTTCATTTATATGTTAAACAGGAGACATAATGGTGACCCATGGAGCTCCACAGGCCAGTGGCCAGGGCGTAAAACAGGTGTGCTCCAGCACCGCCTACTGGGCCCACCCTCCCCCCAGAAAGGAATGGAGCCACCGTAAGGCATTCCCTCCAATTCCCATCCCAACAAGAGGGATCCTGTGATCAATGGTATTGGAAGCCACTGAGAGGTCCAGCAGAACCAAGAGGGACACACTCTCCCCATCCAGTTCCGGGCACAGGTCATCCATCGAGGTGACCAAGGCTCTTTCTGTCCCCCAGCCAGGTCTATGGCCCGAATGAAATGGGTCAGGAGACTCTGCCTCCTTCAGGAGTCCCTGGAGCTAGAAGGCCACTGCTTGCTCCAATACCTTGCCCAAAAATGGAATATTGGAGACTGAGCAATAGTTGTCCGACATGGTGGGATCCAGGGAGGGCTTTCTTCAGCAGGGGTCTCACTCCCACCTCCTTCAGGCGAGTTGGGACCCTGCCTTGACTAAGAGAGGTATTAGCCACATCATATGGCCACTCAGTCAGTCCCACTCTGGCTGCTTGAATGAGCCAGGAAAAGCAAGCGGCCGGGACACGTCGGTCTTGCCTCACCAAAGATCCCGTCTACATCCTCAGGCCGTGCAAACTGAATGGCATCAAGCAGGAGCTGAACTTATGTCCCCTGGGACTGTATGAGCAGCAGCAGCCAAGCCAACAGCTCTGAGCGGCTTTGTCTGCAGCAGGCTGTCTGCAGGCCGACTCTGTCTGGCTTCTTCAGACATCAAATTGGCCTGCTATTTCCGCTTGCCCTCACTGCCTTCACTGGAGCGCGCATCCGTAACTTGTGCTGATCTAACGTGTGCTCAGAGAAAGAGCTGTTGCCAAACAGACAACCAACTGGTATCCACACGTTGCGGACCCAAATCTTTCCCTGCCCCGACCTCACAAGCCAACTGAAAGAAAGGAGCTTCCCTGAGGTTAGCTTTTCCACCGGTGTGAGATCATCAGCTACTTGCCTTAAAGCAACTTGATCTGAGCTGTCCCATGAATCTGAGACCATGTGGTCTGTGTCCCATCTGTGAGCAGGGTCCCGGCATTTTTTCTTTGCTGCTGTCATGAAAATCCCATTGCATACTGACTCCTGCTTTTTCCCATTCTTTAACCTGAGTAGGCTTATTGGAGTGGAAAACTTCTGGGTAGCTGCAACAGGAGAACCCCGATCGCCTCCAATACCCCAGCATCCACTTACTTCAGAAGAATTGTCTTTGCATCCATCTCAGCATTCTCATCCCCAGGAACATCAAATTTATTAGTCAGTGTAAGAGACACTTCTGTTTTAGCCAGCATCTCCTTGCTGGGATCATTCATGCTGCCTGTTCCTTCTCCTAGGATATAAAAATGGATGTTTGCCCTGTTATCCTTTCCACATTAATATTATTATTTGGGGGGGGTGCAAAAATGCAGATACAATAAAATAAGTTTTATTTTGCAAAGCTAGCAGTTGTACAACTCTGGAAAGCTTTTACATAGTTAAATAGAATGGATACTGCTTAAAGCAAGGGTCCTCAAGCTTTTTCAACAGGGGGCCAGTTGAAAGGTGGCGGCGGTGGGTGCAGGCGCGCTCAGAGGGAGAGACGGGCACAATCACGGGCGCGCTCGGGGAGACTGATGCAATTGTGGGCACACGCACATGCGCTGAGGCAACGGTGGCAGTGGGCACGCGCGGCAAGGCGGCAGCTTGCTCGCTCGGAGATTGTTTTCCCTGAGCAAGTCCAAAACCTGAGGCGGGCCGGATAAATGGGCATGGAGGGCCGGATCCAGCCAACGGGCCATAGTTTGAGGACAAATGGAGCCTTGGCAACACATGATAGAAATCTCTGGGCGGGGCCATGCTCAGCAGAAATTGTCTCCCAGCATTTATCAGGGAAACTGAAGTCCCCCATGATGACTACATCATTCTTCCTGGAGGTTTTGGCATGTTGCTTTTCAAAGGCTGCGTCCTTGTCCTCTTCTTGACTGGGTGGTGTCAGAGTCCGCGGCAGGCAGGGGCACCAGGATTCTTTGCTCTCTTTAAATTAAGCCAGATGCTTTCAATGGAGCTACTAAGCTCTTCTTGTATTCTGTGCAGAGAGATGTGTCTCTTGCATATAGTGGACTCCACCTCCCTTTTTGGCCCTTGTTTTTCTTGAACTGGATCCATCAATAGTGGCACCCAGACTATGGAATACGCTCCCCAGAGAGGTCCACCTGGCACTGACGTTATATTCCTTCTGGCGCCAGGTAAAGACCTTTTTATTTAACCATCAATTTAATAATCAAGGGTTTTAGATGTTTTAAGATTTTTTATTCTCTGTTCTCACAGTTGCGTTTTCTATTTTCTCTTCCTTTTCCTTTTAGTTGATAATGTTCAGTTTATATGCTTTTAATAAGTGTGGTTTTATTATTGTATTATTTTAATTTTATACTATGTAAGCTGTCCTGAGTGCTTTTGTGGAAGGATGGGATACAAATGTTTGTAATTAATAAATAAATTGTGGAGTTCCTGTCCTGTGAGTCATTCCACCAATCTTCAGCTATTCCTGTAAGATCACGACTGCCCTCGTCTGCTATGAGCACAAGTTCATGTTGCAACCTGGTTCAGCTGCCACAGCAGGACTAACAGTAAAGTCCATGCATCAACCTAGAAGAAAACTCAGAAGGGAGGGCATCTTCTCCCTGATACTGTTAAAGGTGAAAGAACCCCTCTGCAAAGAGAGTTCTTAAAATGCCTCTCTCACAAATGTGGAGTATCAACATTGGTGTTCAAATAGTTTGTGGCTGACAGATTTAACATTGATTAAAAACACATAACCCTCCATGCAAGTTTCTCATTAACAGATCAAAAAAGCTCACCAATCAGAGATTCAATGGTGGACACTTCCCCCAGGTCATCCAGAAGTTCGTGAATGGGGTCATTGTGCTCAGGGGCAATTGCATCCTGGTGATCCAAAAGCAGCTGGTTTGAGGGTAACAGAGATACCTGATTAGCTGGTATTGCTTCTGATTTCTACTCTTCTTCCGTAAACGCTTTTCTGCTGCATTTGGTAGAGGCTTCCAGATTTGACCAAATGTATGAAGAAAATATGCAACAGACTTACCGTATGTGTATTGATAATTTCTCCAATGGAAATATAAATCACTGGTTTTGTCAAAGTCACCAGGTCGGAATATTCATCAACATTAAACTTATCTTGCAGTTCCGGGACCTCACAAGCAGCCTGGAAAAAGCGCCTTTCAAAAGATGGAGAGAGAGGCTTAGTTACAGCAGGTGTGGGGACAGTGATTATGCCAAAAGTTTCACAGAGAACAATACCCAGAACCAGGAGCAGAGACTCACAAGTAGTCAGGACATGGAAGAAAGATGTCTAGATTAAGTCAATGGAGAGAGTTAACCCCAGACTGCAAGTCCACGTTAAACCAAGCAAGCCCAGGCTACTTTTTTAAGCTTTGTGTGGAGCTCGACATGGGCCTAAAAAGTTTCTGCACGTGTGAACACAATCCAGCATGCCGTAAAGTAATGCATTAGGTTTACAGGGGCTCCAGCCAGGAGACCACACAGGGCAATCTATGGCAGCACTTCATTCTGAACAGAAAGGTAAAAAGCTGGGCAACAGGGCCAGGAGCTTGAAAGCCTGGAGGCAGTGGCGGCAGGAGCCCTGCAAGGCTGGGGAGGGCAGCTGGAGCAAGACAGGCTCTCCTGCCTGTGCTCCATGCGCTGCCTCAGTGTTCCTGGCTTGCCTTCTGTGAAATGGGTGCTGCTTTGCTCTGCAGCTGCAAGCATGTGCTCTGGCATTAATGCCTGGGGAAAATGGCGGTGTTCGTTGCAGGCAGGGAAGAAGCCCTTGTTCTTTTTCTATGTTTTGGTTAACAAGTAAGCCAACAAGATGTTTTAAGCACAGTGTGAGAATTTATTTCTACTTTTCAGTCATGAAGAACCTCTGCTCTGCACAGAGAAGTTCCCAAGTTCAGTCCCTGGCAGCTTCTGCTGTTAAACAGAACCACGTACAAGGAGACAGGAAAGCCATTCTCTACCGGAGGCCCCAGGGAGCTGCTATTAATCGAATAGGGCAGTGCTGACCTGGCTCTGTCCGACTTGGTTATTTTGCAGCTTTACGCATCCCTAGTTCACTCACACTGAGGAGCAAAGCAGCATTTAAGCTGCTTCTGTTTCACCTCTGAAATGCCTCTACACTATATAGCCTCACTTTTTAACTTTCACTACTATCTCTGTATTGGGCTCATTATACACAAAGGCTTTATTTATGCTCCTGCAAGATTATGTTACCAAGAACATATTTTCCCAGGAGGGTCTGTGGACACCCTCTACATGTTTGGGTCTCCCAGTGGAACTCTTTCTCAGAATATAATACCCTGAACAGCAGTAGTTGTGACAACTAAAATACAGGGAGATTCATGCTTCTGGAGGCCCTGTGACCTTCACTTTTAAGCCCAGGGCTCCACAATTCATCAGTAGGTTTGCATGCCTGTAGCCCCATGTGCACACACAAAGTACATAGTCAAAGAAGCCTTGCATGAATGCAGCCACAGACCTGCAGCAGCCCCTCACCTTTGCCTATTGAAAGCAACCTGCCTGTGGGGCTGCCCTGAGGAAGGTGTGTCCTGCTTCCTGGAGGTACAGAACGTTTCACTGCATTTATAACAGCCTCGTTACTTTCAAGATAATGTCTCCACTCTCTATTACCTAGAATTCCCTACCTGAATTTTTGATAAGAGAGAGAGAGATACTCATTAATGACACCAAGATGCGCATTATCTCCAAGGAACATCTTATTTGACGCCGCATGCTGCAACATTTTTGCAATTGAGCCGAGGTTTCGCCGTTGGTCTGTAGTTAATTGTCCACCAGCTGACAAGTCGATGATGTCAAAGGCATCGGGCGCCACGATGGCTGGGTTCATGTAGCGATAGTACAGAAGATTGCCCACAATCTGTGGAGAGAGGACATCACAAGGGCCTCAGCGGCTTCCTTGTAACCACGGCTGTCTAACATAAGTGTTCACTACTTCTGTCCTCCAAATTCCAACCTGCTCAGCTTCAAGACATACAGAGGGGAGACAACAAGTGCTCAGAAGGAAAAGAAAGTTGCAGACTTTTGTAGCAGAATAGCAGCTGCTTTTTTCATGTTGAGGCTATTTAGCTAAAAACTGGGAACCTTTCTTCTCAGAAACAGAAAAGGCAAGGAAATGTGCATTTTAAGCACTCCTTGGAGGGACCATCTCCACGTTTACTGTGGCTATATAATTGTTTTCGACACAGCATACTGGCAAGCCAGAGAGGGCAGGAAAGCCCACCTTAACTGTTCTTGCTTCCACGTCTGTTCCTACTCCTGCCTCGGGGCTTGAAGAAAACTAGGCAGAGGGACAGCTGGACAAAGGGAAGAGTCCATCATCCACTGCTTGACTTCACCATCCTTTAAAAAAATGAAATAGGTATCTGCCTATTGGGGCTGGGGAATCATGAAGTGCCTGAAAATTGGGAAAGGGGTGAAATGGCATGCAACTAAGCTGTGAGGACGCACCAGCGGAATAGCTGAGGGGCCATTCTGGACAAGACCCTCATAAGGCGCTGCCTCACAAAATCTCCACCGCTGTTCTGCAGTCATTGGAAGCTACTCCGGAGAGACATGGTGTTTCCCACCTAAACGTACGCTTAAAAAGGTTAATTCACCTGCAGAGAAAGCCTAGATTCGATGCCTCAGTGTGGGAAAGCACAGAACTAGAAGAGAGAAGAAAACAGCATTCAGGTCTTCAGGGTGCAAGATTGCTTTCTATCTTTAAAGAGAAACTGCCAGGTATGACTCACGGTGACCATTGCTAATGCACGTTACAACCGAGACATGAATAAAAGGTAGGGTCACAGAACCAATTCATGCAAGTAAAAGGTTGCCATGGTGAATTTTCTTGGCTTTAAGAGCAGCAAAGGTGGCAGAGTTTCCAAGAACAGGGTGCCACTGACCGACCATCACACACCCCAATGCTATTTTAACATCTTTTTTTTTCACCTGACACGCTCTCTTTAAGAAAGGAAGGAGGAGCTGGCACAGGCTGCCGCTGAAAAAGCATCATCTTCCCTTGGAGAGAAGAAGCGCAGCAGAGACAGACAGAAGTGGCAGAAGCAGCAGACGTGTCCCCTCAGCTCAGCACTCAGCTCACCCTGCGCCTCTCCCTGCTTGAGCCCAGCCAGGCTCTTGGCAAGACCCAAGAGAACAGAGGGCGGCTTCCTCACCTTCAACAGTTCATCTTCACCGGCATCTGGGAATTTTTCATGAAGAGAATCTTTCAGGACTTTGGCAATGAAGCGCATTCCGTAACTGCACAAGGGACAAGAGAGAAAGTGAGAAGGCAGGGAAGGGAATCTTTGCTCATGTTAGCCTTAGCAGCAGCTTGTGGAACTCACGGGATCTTTTCCAGGGAGCTAATAATGGCCAGCAGGAATTTGTCTGTCACTGTCCGCATGTTCCGAATGGAAGCATCCAGGCGTGTCTTCACTTCTTCATGGGCTAGGGCTTGCTCCGGTGTAACATCATAAGGCAGCTTGCTGTTTGAAAAAACCACAGAAGCAGGTGAGCCTTGAAGGGTTCAGACAGGCCCTGCTGCACCTTTTCAATAGGGCCAGGGATCTTCTTCAGCCCAAAGGCTGAATTCAGATTTGGAAAAGCACTGCAGTGATGAGAAGGGCTTAAAGAAAGGAGCGAGGGGCAACACTCCCCAAAAATCTCTGAACAAAGGACAGCACTGCACCTTTGCTTTGGAAACACCTCTGCGAAGGCCAGCAGGCTTCTAAACTGAGGAGCAAACTGCACACAAGCAGCTGAAGAGGAAAGGAGGGGAAGGGCCGGCATTCCTCCCATGCACTCCTGGAACAAGAACGGGAGGGGCTCCCACCCAGCTAAGCACCTGGCTGCAGAAACTTCCCAGGGAAAGCCTTCATGCAGGCACGAAGCCCATGTGTGTGGCACGCAGAGAACTTGACAGTGACCCAGTGCACTAAAGTAGGAGGGAAGGAGGAGGAAGCCCTCTCTTAATTTCCCTCCCTGTGGGATTGGTGAAAAGGGGGAGGGGGGGGGAAGGCAGCTTCTAGAGCCCATTTGCTCTTCTCTGGATACAGAAGCACCAAAAGCAGAGAGTTGCTTTTGAAAGAGGATGGTGTCCCTGCCCTTCTCCCCAGGGGCTGACAGGAAGAAGCTGCTTGTCATGGCCTCAGCCATGTTGCCTGCTGGGTTCTAAGCTCATCGCAGTGTTCCAGGGAACAACACCGGTAAGGTGGAATACACCTTAAGACAAAAGCTGTAACGTGCCCACTAAAAAGAAAAGAAACATCTCTTATGCATTTGTGAATGGACTGATTTTTCATTTGCTGGAAAGGTGCATTTCTGATAATGGCTACAAGTCACATAACCCAATGAACTCACAAAACCCAGCAGGAACTGTGATGCATTTGTCTTGGGCTGTTTCACCAGATCTTTTTGGAACACTGAATATACCAAACAACAAGAAATCTTGAGTATGAAAAGTGCCCACACCTGGCCTCTCCTGTCTGCGATTCCATCTGATTGACCCACGACTTGTATATATCCACTGGATCCGTTTTGATGTTGAGGGACTTGTCCTCCATGATTTCCTTCACAACAGGAGCTAGGATCTGCCTCAAGGCATTCTGTCCACGAGCACCGCGGTTGAAGCTCACCACCATCTTGATCACGGTGGGGTTTCCAGTTACAATTTCCTGTACTTGATCCACCTTGGATCTGGAAGAAGAAAAGAACACCCCCCACCAGTCAAACAGTCTGACTCCAACAGTGGTCAGGCAGTTGTGACTCCTGTACAATTCATAAACAAGACATGATGCCAATGGATGTTGTGTGCTTGGCCCAGGATCTGATATTTGCAGATACAATATTAGTGGAAATGCAAGTTTTGTGACTCTGTCTAATCCATTTTTCTTTCTTTTTTATATCAGACAATGCAGCAGTACCACTACCATAATGTGGTGAATAAATCCTCTAAATCATGGTTGGAAAAATAGGACTCTCCAGATGCTGTTGGCTTTTAATTCATATCAATCTGAAACAGCATAGTCAGTGACTAAGGATGATGGGAGCTGCAGTCCAACAACATCTGGAGGGCAACAGTCTTCCCACCTTTGCTATGAATTAATTATGCATTGTGCCTGCCTGAACCTCTTGCCAATCAATTCCTGTTTTTAGTTTTATGCATTCCAAAGTCCATACATGCAACTTTGCAAGACCAGCAAAAAGCAGGATGTGGGGAATGGGAAGGAAGAAGCTAATTCCTCAGAATTATAGGAGTGGAGATAGGGTAACTTACTCAAGGCTTAAAGCATTATCTACAAGATGCAATTCCACTTTGGATACAGACAAAAGATGGCTAGCTTTGCTGATTGTAAACTGGAGTACACCAATGCTCCCCATGCATGATAGGACCATGGTAAGGTGATCAAAGAGACATGAGCATGTCTGCTGTAATTTCCAAATAGTTAAACCCTCAAGGTGAAGCAGAACCAGTTTGAAGATGCCAAGGAGGGATTCCCCCATGGGAAGAATGTTTCTCAACAGTTGTGAAGCAACTGCTAGTTCCAGAAAAAAAGTTTGAGGGGAGATGACTGTCAATTTAGATATATCCTTACATGACAGTCTGTCATTGAGTTTCTAGGAATTAGTTAAATGAAAGGCCTACTTGATCTCTTCCTGCAGTGCAGTCTTGAAGAGGCGCAGTAACAGGTATTCTTCTCTCTGATTTGATGCATAGTTGTACAATGTGAAGATCACAGAATCCATGAACTTTGTGGATTTGTTCTGTGGCATTTGGAAAATCAACTTTGCCAGGTAAGTTGGGTTCGTCTACAGCGAAATAGGAAAGAGACCATGGAGAAACTCGTAGGGAAGACAAGACAAAGAGTCACCTGCTGAGGAGAATGAAAGGAGGCAACCCCTCCCTTACCTGCAACAAGTAAAAGAGATGTTGGTAGGCTTCCAGCTTTTCCCTCTTCTCTTTGCTCAGAGCCTTCAGGCCTCCCCTTTGTTTGTTTAGCATCATCATGTCTGAGAGTTGCTCTTTGTTCTTTTTAGTAAGCTTCTTACTATGAGATACAACATCCTGCAAGGAGGAATGCAAGGTGGGTTCAGGCCAGTCCTCCCATTCATACCTGCCTTGCATCCTATCCATGGGGGCTTGGGGTAGACAATGCTAATTTTAAAAAATGCCATGGAGCCAACTGGGTGACTTTGGGCCAGTCACAGACTCTCAGCCCAACCTTCCTCACAGGGTGGTTGTTGTGGGGATAAGATGGAGGAGAAGAATGATGTAAGCTGCCTTGAGCCCTTTGTAGGAAAAAGGCAGGATATAAATCGAAAAGTAAATAAATAAATAAATCTAAGATTACTCAGGCAGATTTGGAAATTAACCACATTACTGATGTGCCTAGCTTTTTAGAAGCACCTTCTGGCCATTAGACCCATGATTTTCTTCCATGTCAAATAATATTAGTAAATTGTCAATGAATTAGTAAATGACAATACAGTGGTATCTTGGCTCATGAACTTAATCCATTCCAGGACTCTGGTCGTCCCCAAATTTGTTGTGAGCCAAGTCAAATTTGCCCATAAGGTTCAGTGTAAATAAGGTTAATCCATTCTGTAACTATTTTTTTTTTATCACTAACATTTGAAGCAAAGAACAACAAAGATCGCAGCCATCTCCCTGCCCACCCCCCACCGTAGCACAACCGCAATTGTGCCCGTCTTCCCTGCATGAACATGACTGTGATTGCAGCACAGATGGGCGCGATTGTGGTCATGCTCGGGCAGAGAACATGGGCGCGATCGCGGCCATCCCCCCGCAAGCACGATTGCGGCCATCTCTCCTCCCCCAAGCATGATCGCGGTCACGCTTGTGCAGGGAAGACTGGCGCGATCATGATCATCACCGAATGCAGAGTTCGTGACCTGAGGCAATTTTTTTTCTGAAATGTCTGTTTGCAACCCAATTTGGTCATGAACTAAGGTGTTTGTGAGCTGAGGTACCACTGTACACAGATGCTGAGAACTGTGGTGCTTTTCAGTGCTACACAAGTGAAGAAATGAATTCCAGCCCTGGAGATGTGGGTATTGCCTTAATTGTTGTGGGTCAGGTTGTCTGCCAACAGCTGATGGAACAACCTTCAATTCAGAGATGGGATATCTGTGACTGCAGAAAAGCATCAGGAAAAGAAGCTGGCCACCGCACTCAGCTTATAATTCTCAGGAGGGTGAATCTCAGCAGCATTCAGATGCAGCACATGCATTATTGATAGCCATCAGACCAATTTTTGCTGTGTTTTAGGGGTTTAATTTTGTGGCACATCCAGAGGCTTTGGCAACTAGGCAGATTAGTTGTGGAATAAATTTATGAGCTTCTACCGGGAAGCTCATTAAAGTATTCCTATGGAATTGTTTTTGCCAAAACACCTTTAGAATCCACTCTGTATCTCTACCGTCACTTGTGTCCAGCCTGGAAACACCATGGCAGGGCCAAGCAGCCTCCTTCCTAGGAGAATGAGCTGTACCTGCAGCGTGATTTTGTTTTTCACCAGCAGCCCAATCTTTATGTCCATTAGGTTGAGGTCATTCTCCAGTTGCTGATTGGACCGAATCAAGGTCACAACCTCCTCACGCATTTTCATTAGGTCCAGCTCTTCTTGAAAATCTTGATCGCTTTGATCCAGCAAGTGGACAAACTTCCGGACCACAGCCATCGGGGGGTCTTCAGCGTTGACTGCGGAAGGAAGAGACGCTAACGAACAACAGTGGAGGAATTTGATGCTGGAACTGCCTTATTTGAATTTGGGTGTTTCCCATTCTTGTAAAAGAAAGCAGATTGCTAGAAGTAAACGACGTGGAGTGTCAAGCAGACAGGTATGGCCTCTGAGCAGCTAGGAAACCATTAGACCACATAAGTGGCACCATGGCTATTGCCACGGTGATCTTGCAGACCAGTTATCAAAGGACCACCAAAAGGGTGGGAGTGCATTTCCCATTCTAGATCGCAGGTTTTGCTCTTCCAAACTACTGTCCCACACCAACACTTCATGTGGAGCAGGGCAAAGCAAGGAATGCAGCTTATGGCTGCCACACAGGGGAACTGCCAGATTCCTCACTTCACCGGTGCAGTTAGAGCACAGCTGGCACAGCCACATTGCCCAGCCTCCCTCCCTCCTTCCCAGCACTTACTCAGGGTCTTGTAATCATCGCGAGCTTTGTTAGCACGGATGAAAGCCTGGATTTTCACAATGTCGCTGATCTAGAAAGGAAGCAAAAGCACGCACGTTGGCATCCTGTCCCACTGGCAAGAATATGGCAATGCATTTGTACAATCCCTACAGAATCCCTACAGCCATAGGCATTTTTGCCTGGTGTCCTTGTTTCTTCTGGGTCTTTCTGAACAGTGTACATACTGTATTTTCTGGGCCATCTGATGTTAGAGTTGGCCACAGCCATTTGGCTTGTTTTCCCAGCTCTCTCTCAGCCCAAATTGTGATAATTCATTATTCTTGCTCTTCCCTTGACCAAGACAAATGCTGGATGGGATTCTTGGTTTGAACCTTCAGTGCCTCTCCTGACAAACTCAGATGCTGCCTGTGACTCTAACATGTAACCAGAGCTTAGGGCTATCACAAGCCAAAAAGCTTTAATTTTTTTTCTTTGCCTAGTTGGTTTCTGTTCTAGCCCTTTGTTACACTCTTGTAGGAAACTTTCTCTGTGGAAAGCTCTGTGGAAATCAGCTGGAAGGAAGGTAGGGTCGGCTGGCAGAGACCAGCAGCTTGCCTAGTTGTGTACCTGTTCCCAAGCAGTGTGCTTCTATTACTGATGGAAGACCCAGTTTGTCCTAGCTCTGGGATGGGGGGATTAAGCAGGAGCAGGTCGGGGTCAGTTTATATTGAGTGGCTGGCAAAACAAATCCAAAATTGTCAGCAGGTTCTTACATGATCTCGGAAGTACTGGAGCCGATCTTTGTACCGCTTTCGGGCCTGATACATCCTGGTCATTGCCTGAATCTGGAGAAGACAGAAAAATTCTCACTATGGCAAGGAAGCGAAGGTGGCCACAAACTAAGCAGTTCCACAATGTTCCAGGACAATCTAGTAGAGAAGTAATAAAACTATTAGATCTTTGTAGCTTTAAGTTATTTAATTAACTGTATTAAGTTGGAATTGATGGGAGTGGATTTCTGTACTCTTCCGGAAGGGTGGGATGAAGGAACAAAAACATAAAATAATATATACTAATTTGGACCCAGTACTCTTCAACATTGTCAGTGATTTGGATAAGGAGGTGGCACAACATGGGGTGGGATAGCTGATACCCTGAAAGACAGAAACAAGATTCAAGCTGATCTTAGTAGGTTGCAGGGCTAGGCTGAAAACAACAGAATGAAATTAAATAGGGACAAATGCCAAGTTCTACCCCTATTAAAAGGGAACCAAATGGACAGTTAGAAAATGGGGGATACTTGGCTCAATGATACTGCAAGTGAGAAGGATCTTGGAATTGTTGTAGATCACAAGCTGAATAGGAGTCAACAATGTGAAGTGGCTGCAAAAAAAGCTAATGCTAGATTGGGCTGCATCAACAGAAGTATAACTTCCAGCCATGCAAAGTTCTGGCTCCTCACTACTCAGCACTTCTTAGGTGACCTCTGGAGTAATGTGCCACTTCTGGGCACCACACTTCATGAGAGATGAAGACAAACTGGAAGCAATTCAGAGGAGGGATACAAAGGTGGTCAGGAGACTGAGATAGCATGGTGAGATAGCCTCAGCCAACTTGCAATGGCTGACTTTGAGTCACCAACTTCTGAGCGACTCAGATTTATGCATGGCCAGTGTTTAGATAAAGATGGAGAGCTCTCCATTCCACCCAACGTATCTTGTTTCACTTTTAAGTCTAACTCCTCCTGCTCTCTCATTTTGGCTTGAAATCTTCTAGTCTTGCCATAGAAATACCTAAACACAGTGGACATACCCTAACCCTAAGCCTTGTCTTCCCCGGGGGGAGAAGGGGTGATCTCCCCCACTGGCTGCAATATGCAAAGCAGTTACCCGAAATCAGGAGGCGAACACCGTATTGCAATGAGCAATGGACCTGGCCCATGAGAGAAGGAGGGAGAACTGGCCGTCCTTGCCCTGCTGTCAGCAGCAAAGACATGAGGGACACTCCATGCCTTGGGACCAAACGAGGGACGGTCCAAAGCCTAGAGCCTTGCCAGGAAAGAGGTTTACCTTCACGGCTTCATTCTTGTGGGCTTGAAGGTACTTCAGGCGATCCTGGTACAGCTTCCTCTGCTTATAGCCACGCCACTGAGACTGAAACCAAACCAAACAGGACGGAGACTTGTATGCTGCGCACAGCAGAGGACCTGGCATGCTCCTCTCCTGCCTCTGCTCCACTCCCACTGGCTTCACCTCCAGAATGATGCAATATTTGGGGTCCAGGTGGGGCTGCCAGTGCTTCTCATTAATACACTCTAGATGACCGCTAACCCAAGACCAAGGACCACAAGGTCAAGCCCCTCCGTGCTAAAGGCCCAGAGTACCGGGCAGAGTTGCAAGGAGAAAACAGGTGCTGGGCTCTCCATGGCACCACCACTCCCGCTGAAGCCACCCAGCTCTGAAGGTGAGGAACTGAACAGCTGGTCCCCTTGGAACAGGGCTGGCCTGAGCCCCAGTGACAGGAAAGATGGCTCCCAGGCAGGATGCACGCAGCATGCAGGAAAACCCCGAAGTGGCAAGAGGGCAGAGCAGACAAAAAAGGAAGGCTACGATCAAAGCTCAGACCAAGGAGGTTTCCTGGGCCCAAGAATGACCCATACTCCCAGATGATCTTCCGTGAGGACATGGGGCAGTGGGGCAGCAGGACCCCCACTGTGAGACACAAGCCAGTGCTGCCAGCACCGCTCCACAGCCCTGAGCGCACAGCCAGGTTTCCTCAACCAAATCTGTCCTGGGGCTGGGAATCTGCTGGACCCCTGGGGCTCAACAGCTGGACTCCGGTCTGTTTTCACATGGCCATGAGCCCAACTTCCTGGCAAGTGTGAACCCTGCACAAGCAGCATCTCTTCTGGAGCGTGTACTTCATTGGTGATCTGCATGTGCTGTGGAAGAAGGCAGCCGGCTGCGTGGTGCTCATTCTGCCCATCCTTGCAGACTTCCTCTTGACTCGGCTCACCTTCCAAGGCAGGGCCAAATGTGAGAGGAGGCCCACGAAGGCCAGAGGGATGGGTTCCATGCAGCTCTGGCTCATCCCCCATGTGGCCAGCCCAGAACTACACAGATGCGCCTCAGTCAGATGCTACTAATGGATGAATGGAAACAAAACGGGGCACTGTGCGTGGTAACGTCTGAATAATGCAGCTGGCAGAGAAAAGACTGTCGTGCCACCGACTCCGAGCACACCCTGCCCACCGTATTCAAGCCCCCCACTTCCCCTCCAGCAACTTGTCTCCGCTTCTTCTTGAGCAGTTCCTTAAAATCCTCTGCCAAGGCCCTCTGTACCTGTATGCAAGTGATGGCAGGAACTTGCTTTTTCAAGAAATGCATCCTGGTGTTGAACTCCTGGCGCACGAGGTAGCCACGGCAGCATGCCTGGAGCCTGGTGATCAGGTTCTCGTTGGCCAGCCAGAGCTGCTCTCGATTGTACGCAGCAGTGACTGCTGAGATGGCGCTCTAGATCCCGAATGCCAGTGGGAGAACAAACAAGAGCCAAACTGAATGCCAGGCTGAAATGCACACCCTGCCTCAGAGCAGTGCAAACACTGGCCCTGAGCAAGACTTGCTAGTCACAGACAACAGACAGCTATTAGAATCGTTGGGAAAGGCACCTCCCCGCATCCTGCCCACCTCAGGGGAGCACTTGGGAAGGGGACTGCATGACAGTGTTTCTCCGCAGCAGTGCCCAGCCTCTGGAGCACCCTGCCTAAGCGGGCCTACACAGGCCCCTCTCCAGGAGCAGATGAGGGCTCTCAGGCCGTGGCACACAGAGCCTTTTCCTGCTGGCGGTTGCTAGTTTTACTCTAGTTGGCTACTTCAATCCATTTTTATATGTTTGATACATTTGCCGTTAGTATACGTGATTACGTGCAAAGCATCTACGGCTTATGGCGCAGCGCTCTTCAGGTACCACAGGTCATAATTTGTGATGCAGCAGTGTAACACAGCTGCCCTTCGGAAATGGTGGCTATTTTATAGGCTCTGTATAAAGATGACAGATGCCTGTCTATTAAGCAAGAGAGGAACAAGGAACAAGAGGAGGAGGAAGAAAACAAGCAATCTTGGGCTCCAGGTCTCAAAGTTACGTAACACTCCTTCTAATGATCAGCTGCAATGGAGGCCATGGCAGGAAGGGAGGAACCCTGTGGCAGCTGCCGCCCAGGCGAGCCAACTCAGCCATGCCCCATGTCCCTCTTCTATGGGCATACTATTGCCTTACTTCAGAAATGCAGAATATACATTTAAGCAAACATCCCAGAGAAATACTGCCATGGAAGCCCCCAAAGGTACATCACAAAGTCAGGCCAGTGGCTGAGGAAAAGAAATTTGGGGTCTTTCAGTTAACGTAAAGCCAACAGTTAACGTAAGGCCAAGACCTTTTTATTTAAACGATATTTTAATTGTTAATTGTTGTTTTTATTTATTGGTTTTTATATCTGCGCTGAGATGTCTCTGGATTTTTTAGGTTAATTGTATGTTTGTTTATTTGCTTTGTAAGCCGCCCCAAGGCTTTTTGCAAATGCGGCAGCATAAAAATGTTCTAAATAAAAAAATAAAATAAATAAACTGCTATGAAATCTCCAGGTCACAAACGGTGACCCACAAAGGCTGAACAGGTATGGATGCGGTGTTCATAAACACAACCTGTTCCCTGCAGTGCAGTTCCCCCTGCGTCGTACTCTGAGGGAACGTGTACTGTGCACTTGGTGCTGGTGGCAGTGAAGAAGACCAAGAAACACGTGCTCCACATACCTGGATGTCCTCCCGGGACAGCTGTGTGCTGCTCTGCACAAAACCTGGCGGCTCCTCCCAGTCCCCCTCTTTGGTCCGCAGGCTGTGGTAATAATGGTAGCCTCCCTTCACCCAGTGCTTCACCCACTTGCTGCCATTGTCTCCTGGAAGAAATCCAACATCGGTGCCGATGCCACCCTTCCTGCTCTGCTCTCTCACCTCCGGCAAGGTGGCTCAGAGGCAGAAAATATGCTTTGTATGCCCAGGGTCTGAGGTTCAAGCTGGGCGTGGATTGACAAGCAGCCCCTCATCTCTGCCAGCCCACCCCCAAGCAACAAAAACTCTGCAAGGTTTCTTGTCTTCCCTTTGCAGGCAGCACCCCTCTTACCCACAGCCAGCTTCTGTCTCTTGACTTCGGCCAGTTCCTGCTGGTATGTCTCTGCACATTCCGGGGTTACACCATACAGCCCAACATCAGCTGAACGCAGGAAGCTGAGCGTTTTTCCAACGTCGCCCTGGTCTATGGCTTCATTAATTGCCAAAATGCCTAATGAAACTTGGATGAAGTACAAGGTAAACTCTTGATAACCTTGCAAGTGAACACATTCCAGGTAAGTTTCTGTTAATGTACGTTCAAATCACTCCCAAGCTTTGCCTTCTCAACTTACTTTCTACTTTTTGAAGTCAAATGTGATCATGCCAGATTTTCCTACTGGTTACATTTACGTTACTTTAATCACTGTTCCCAATTCAGTCAACAAAATATTTTGTGCCATGTCCTGTGCAACACTTAGAAGGTAATCCTATATATGTTTACTAAATTCAATGGGGCTGAGTTTAAACAAGCTGCGAAGCCATCTGCTTCCCCTGACCCAACCACCACCCCATGTGGTTGCATCTTTAGATACATACAGAGATTGACAAAGCCACTTCCAAAACATCTGATAGATAAAAGAAAGACTTACACTTTTGTGCTTCCTCTGTGTCCTTGTTCGACTGATGAATTCCACCCTGAATTTCATCCAACCAGAGAACAGCAGTTTCATCCCGAGTTTCCTGAAGGCAAAGCAAAGCATTGTTCATCCTCAGCCTTTCACTCACAGAGGACAGGGGGAAGGAGACTGAAAGACCCAGATTGTTTTCAGGAATTACATTCTTCACAACAGGCAGAGGGCTGTGGTAGTGGGGAAAAACCCCAAAACCCTATTGTCAACAGAACACACTAATTAAAAGTACGTGTTTCTCCTGCCCTCCTCAAATCCTCTTACCTGGAGAACTGCAGAGAATTTGGGATAGATACTTTGCAAAGCTCTGGGACAAGAAAGACCTGCATTTTTGCTAGGAAAGGAAAAAAGGCCCTCAGCCAAGCAGCAGCAGCAGCCATGACACACTACTTTTGGCAAGGACAGAAAAAGTCAGGCCTATTGCAATCCATCTCTGAAACTGCCAAGAAAACCCTAGCTAGAGCCTTAATTCAATCTGGGATGCTCCTGCCCACCTGCTGATGTGAGAGCCACATGTTCAAAGAACCCCTGAGCCCTGTTTCAAGAAATCAACGCCAGCAGTAACCCACCCCCTGCAGAAGCACAATCGAACCCTGACTCTCCAGCTCCAGGCCCCTCTCCAACATCATCAGTTAATGTTAGGCTTAAAGTTACTTCAATAATGTTCTAAATTTAGGAGCTGTCTCTTTTATTGATTTTTTTTACAATACTTCATACCTACACACATAGATACAGATTCTCTCTCTCTCTTCAGTTCCTGTAGTTACTTGTAGTTACTATATTATTATCATTAGTACAATGCTGTATTGTGTTTAAGATGTCTTAATGACTATTGAAATGTTTCTTAAGTGGTTTGTATGCATAGAAAGGTAAAATATATACATAAACCAAGACAAGCATTTGACTTACTCATGTGATCCAACTTACATACAAATCTGACTTAAGGATATTCTCAGGAACGGAACTTGTCTGTAACCTGGGGACTGCCTGTACTCAGAAACACTTAGTGCTGTTGTGAACCATCAAGACAGCTTCAGTGCTGGGTAGTATAGAAGTTAAATACCTAAATAACTCCCACTCTGTTCAATGGAAGTTACTCCTTGGAAATAAACTGCACTGAATTGCAGCCTTCAGTCAGTGAAGGTCCCACCACCATGTGGCTTAAAGGGACTTCTTAAAGCAGTTCATAATCATTTTCTGTTCTTTTCATCCCCCCGCTCTGCTTCCTTCATGATTTGCCCGCCTCTTAATTTAACTGGGACCTGGGTGATCCGGGTTCTGGTCCTCACACAGCCAAGAAGCTGAGTGAGTCATTATTCTCACAGTGCTGTTGTAAGAACAAAACAGAGGGGAGCGTGAGGACTGTGCATGCTGCCTTGGGTTTTGTTCAGGAAAAAGGCCATGCAGAAGTATAATAAATTGTTAGTACTGGACTTCCAAATGATTAATCCTTGAAAGGACTGGAACCAGGCTGTGCGTCACTGAAACAGTCTGTAGCCATTTGACTCACCTGGGCTTTCTCTCTCTTTGTACGGAGCAGCACATCCTGATAATGCTGTGCTACTCTAGGGGTCACCCCCTCCAGTTTTGCTGCTGGAATCTGCAATGCTTGCAGGGTTTTCTTACAATCTCCTTCATCCAAAGCATCATTGATTAGTCCGATTGCTAGGATTCCTGGAACAAACACGAGAGAATGAAAAGACGCACCTTGTTAGCACTGGAAGACACAATCTGGCAAGCTCCCAAGCTGTGCTTGTTACAGTGATCCTGTTTAGTCAGTCAAGCATTGGGGGCTTTCACGCTCCCTTCTCCACCTTCATGTTCTTGCCATCTCTTCAGAGAGAAAGCAAAGGCTGCCCATGCTCTTATCTTAAGTTTACTTATGGGACTAAGGCTCAATTAGGTGCATCCAGGAACCTCCTAAGAATAGGAATAAATTGCCTTGGTAATCCCCAGTAACTGCGTTCAAAGTGATACTCCACTCATGGGGTGTAGGAGCATCTGTGTGAATTATAGTTCTGTATCACCCAACAGTACATTCCACCTGTCTCTCTCCCAGCATCAGTCATTAGACAGGCCAACCAAAACAGCTTCTGTGCCAAGACCAGACATGCAGCCTAACTGATGTGTGAAGGCTGCTTGGGAAGACCAGGGCTGAACTCAGGCACCTCTCTACAACAGCCAGCCTGTGCTAGGTGGCTTATCGCACGCCTCCACAAAAGGGAAAGCCAGCTTGTTTTAAGTACTGTGCAAGCCACTGCAAATGACTCTTATTCCACGTTTGGATGGTCCTTCTATTTCTCCCACTGTCCACCCCAGAAGGGCCTGGGACAAAAACCTCTTTTATTCTTGCCTTGCAGACAGAAACCCAGGCTGGCTTAGCCAAGTCCCCTTCTGGAAGTGTCCTCCTCACTCCCCAGCCGAAACGGGACCAGTGCAATATGCAGACTCCTCTCTTGGCGAGATCGGAGGAGGCTTGAAAGCAGGTGTGCAACAAGGATGCCCATGTGGGGATCCCACGCCAAGCCACACAGACGAGCCTCTGCTCCCCTCCCTCCCTTCCCAGCCCCGTGGAATGAGCACTTACTCTCATGTTCCTCCTGCACCACAACGTTCACGCGGTCAACACATGACTGGATGTCATTCCACGTGATGAATTCTGTTCCTTCAGCCCGTGCCTGAGCCTTCAGCTTCAGCAAGTCATCGATGTATCTGCCGTGGCCAAAAGACAAAATGTCAGCTCAAGGAGCCACAAGCAGAAACAACAAAACACAACCAGGTGCAATGGAGGAACAGAAAATAGCTCTGCTTGCAAGAAGGACTTGACCATGAGAGAGATCAAGAGGGGCTCGGAGACCAGACAGCCTGTGCTGGCTTGGGTAAGGTGTCCTGGTAACGTTCGGCCAGGTAGAGGGTAACTTGTAAGTATCATAAATGAATGAATGCAATGTTATAATAATAATAATAATAATAATAAAAATTAGATAATCTACCCCGAGTACAACGATGGCTGGCAGAATGCCACACAGCACCCCCCACCCCACCCCACGGCTGGCAAAGGGCAGAGCCTCACCCACCTCTTTCCCCAGACCCCACACAAATCAGCATCGTGCCTGAGCACCCCATTGCTGCTCCCCAGAGATCCTGCAGAAGAGGAGGACTTCCTGCAGGGGCACAGGGCCTCTGGCCCCACCGTCATGATTTTCCTGGAAGCAAGCTGCTTCTCAGGGAGGGGAAAGGCTGCCGGGGCAAAGGAGGCTCCAGCCTCTCCACAGGAACCAACCTCTGGGAATTTTCATCCTCAACATTTGTCAGGCCAGTCACTGGGCTGCTCAACTGCTTCCAGACCATGTTTATGTCCCCCGAGTCCAGAGCCCGGTTGATCAAGGCTACTGATGACAGCATCTCGACAGCCACAGAAAGCTCTGGATGTGTAAGGCTACCCTGGAAAGAGACAAAGGTATGAGGACCATTCTGGTTTCGCAGGGGAAAAAATAAATACCTAGAAGTGGGAATGAAGGAAGGGACAATAAGGAGGTCTCTGTGGAGAAGCATCGGGGTTATAATTAAAAAGCTCTGGCTATTTGGAGGTAAAGAAATGAAATTAATGATCATGTGAAGAATTATGGCAATCCTGTGAAATTCGTCAGGAACTTGAGAGAGGAGGAGGAGGACATATGAGATCAGAGCAGTGGCTTCCCAGGGTTTGGGGCAGGACCTTTCATTGCCCCGCTGCGTGCAGGGGCTCAAGACTGAACCTGGGACCGCTGGCTGGCCGAGCAGGGGCTTCACTGTGGCGTGACACACTGAGCCCCGCAGCAAGAAATCTCACCCAGAGTTCAGCAAGGGAGCCCAGCAGCACCCAGAGCACCCTGATCGGCCTTCCTCCAGTGCACGTGCAGCACAGGCCCCGGTTCCGCTAACGCAGGGCGGAAGGACGAAGAGGCTGCGAAGACGGCATGTGTTTGCGGCTGATGAAAGCGCCTTTCCAGGGCTACTTCACAGGCATCGAAGGCGCTGCTAACACTGAGTACACATGCAGCAGCCAACCCCAACTCCTTGGCACATGCACATGCAATTAAATGCACTCGGAAACGTGCACTTGGCATGCACCCCAGACATCTGAGAGCATGCTCCAAACATTCCTTGGGCTCACAGCTTTTCAAGACATGTCTGTAGCAACGGTCAGGAAGGCACTCACATCCGGGCTCTGCTGCTGCAGGGTGGCCAGCTCCCTCTGGTAGAGCTCTGCAGCAAAAGGGTAGACCGGGGGCAGCTGGGCCTCGGGGTTCATCAGCTCCACCACCGTCTTCTCAGACAGGCCGTTGCGGATGGCCGCATTGATCCTCCCCACAGCTGCCAGCTCTGCGAACGCAAGAGGCACAGAAGCTTCGCCTTCTCTGAGTCCCAAGCCCCAGGGCCTGCTTCGCCCCTGTAAGGGCCTGCACAGCGCAGATTCTTTCGCCCAGCCCAGGGGACGGTCAGGGGTGACACCTGTGCCACCTGCCAAGTGGCTGCTCACAGCAGCCGTTTCCCAAGCGGAGGGGGGCTTCTTTCAAATGGCAGAGGACTTGGTTGCATTTGTGATGCATGCAATGCAAGCACATCCCTGCACACCTCACCCTCCCAGAGACTGGCACGCAGAACGGAGTGGCATGACTGCTTCTCTCTGAGGGCTCAGGCAAAAAACATGCCTTCCACCCTGCTCCACCTTGGGGGAAATGGCAAAGCAGTCTTGCTGGGCCTGCTCAGTGGAACTCTGGGCCATGGGGGCACCTCTCCACATGGCAATCCTCACCCAGGGAGATGAGGGATGTTGCTCCACCTCCACCCCCCCTTTTGCTGCTCCCTGAGGCAAACCGCTGTGCCACAGGCACCTGAGCACAGGGAGGAACAGGGGAAGCGAAGGAGAAAGCCCTGTAGGCCGAAATGAAACAATCAAAGCTGGGAAATGAAGAAGAGATAAATATAAAAAGTCCCGTTCTGGAAGAAAACTAGAACTCCACAGGAGAGTGCTAGGCTAGTGTTCTCAGAGATGCTGGTCTCACAGCAGTCAGAAGAAAACGGTCCACAGTGCCTTGGAGAATGCAGGAGAACTCCTCACTCCCAAGCTGAGGCACAAGGAGGTTTTGGAACTTTTCTCACAGTGCAGAACACATACTTACTCTGCTCGTATTGCTGGGCCGCACCGTTGGCCAAGTCCACACCAGCCTGCAGCTCCTCCTTTTGCAAGGGCCCGCCTTTGCCAACCTGAGGGCGAAAGAAAGCACTGCTTTTCCCTGTCCTCAAAGGAGCCAGAGTCTACTTTTGGTCTGCTCTGTCCCTCTTACTCTAAAGTAGGAGCCAGGCTATGTGGATGGCTATACTGGGTGAAACACTGAAGCGGCATGTTTGGGCTGGAACATACTTGACTAATGTTTGCAGGTGTAGCGCGAGCCAAACCAGAAAGGTGGCCCCGGACACTTGGAGCCAGAAATGGAGGCAAGACTGCACTGATCAGATGACTACACAGCCACTTCTGCTGCCCACCAAACTGCAACTTATGCTGATCTAGAGGCAGGACCGTTCACAGTAGACAGTCTGAATTGCGTACCTCACATTTTGAACATCTGGCATGACTGGTCTTGGTCAGAACCATGTCAAAGGGTTCATTTGCCAATGGACAGGGCATTGCAGGTCGTCTCCCATACCTCCTGCTTTTGCTGCTTTTCCCTCAGAAGCTGCTTGAAATACCAGTCGCTGTTCTCACGCCGCAGCCCGCGGAGCCCCAGTGCTGCAGAGGACAAGGCTTCATACAGAGCTGCCGCATCTCCTTGATCCAGAACCAGATCGATCTTGGATAAGGCTGAATGTGCTAATGAGAAAAGAAGGGAAGCTGACCTGAGTGGTGGCTGCCTTGTGGACAACTTCCTTCTCCCCACTGTCAGAAGTGGGGATGACATAAGAGCCCCCCAGCTCTGCCTGCATCTTGGTTCCACCTCCTAAATGCTGGAAAATACTTCAGAAGAGGACGGGGGCGGGGGGGTGAGGAGTGACAGGATCACAGCTGACACACAGACACTGGAGGCACAGCCAGGTTGCTCGCCTGCAGCTGACATTCTTGAAGTGGTCACCTGTGCAGCACACAGATGGGCTCTGCACCTGCGCAGGGCTTGTAGCCAGGAAAAATCTTCCTAGCCATGCTCGCTTTGGTGGGAGCCACGCCCCTTCTTCCCCCTGTATATAAGGCTGGGACTGGAATGGCTGGCAGAGCCCCAGCAGCTGCCAATGGGGTGCCAGAGAATGAGTCGCCTGGGAAGCTGGGCGTTCAGGAGCAGTTGTGGGGACTGACTGCATGGCCATTAAGGCGTGGCTCCACATTTCAGTCTTCAGGCATCCAGCCTAATTTGTGCGTGCCTGCCGGGCAAATGCAAATGCCTGGTGTGGGGGGGCAACAATCCACTCTGTGCTCTTCACCCAAACAGAGCAGGAGTAATGAATGCCCATCGATCGGTACACCGCAGCACACACATTTAGGAATGCCCCCTCAAGGACCACCAGAGGGGAGGGAGAAAGGAGGCAGACAGCCAAAAAGATAAATCTGAGGCACTATCAGAAACCTTTCAAGGAGCTGCAGAGGGACAAGAATTAACAGGACAGCCACCTTCAGGGCTGTCACATAAACAACACACATTCTCTTTGGACTGTGACTCTCTCCACATTCAGGAAGGAGATCAAGACGCCTCTTTCAGAGCTGGCTTTTTAAAGTCAGCAGGAGTGGCACAGGGCATGCTGTGGCAAGCTCTTGAGCCCACCAGCCTGACCTGCTCTCTTACTGAGCCTCAAGAGAGTGCGACAGAACAGAATGGGACGGGACAGGACAGCAACCTCAAGAGAGCTCGCCACAATCATCCCCTTGCCCTCACCATGAACTGGACTGGGGGTGAATGAGGGGGCTCCGAGCCCTCTGTGAGCAGCGAAATAAACTCAAGAGCGTCATGCGCCTGGCAAGCCTCAGTTTAGCCACCCCCACACTGGGGGAGGAAGGGGTGCAGCACCAGCCAGAACAAGCTTAGCTAGAAAAATCTTTCCCAACAGCCAGCCCTGCATGGGCTCAGGGCCATATGCATGATGCACAGAGACCACAGGGGAGAATTAAGGCTCCCAGCCTCCAAAAGTCTGCTGCCCCTCCCAGACAATCTTCAGTTCAGCTTCAGTGAGCAGACTGACCCATGCTCAGAGGCAATCTGAGTGCACAGCGATGCAGGCCAGGAAGCCGGGGGAGGCATGAGCTACCCCAAAGAGGTCCGCCTGGCACCGTCGTTACTGGTTTTTCGGCGCCAGGTAAAGACCTTTTTATTTAAACATCATTTCAATTGTTAAAACATATGATCTGGCCAGGGCAACTTCTTCTTCCTTCTCTTTCTCCCCCTATATTTTTATTATATACTAATAATTTTAATTTTATATTTGTAAATCAATGTATTTTTTGTATTTTTATATTTAATGGTAATTTATTATGTACTATTGTATTTCAATGTATTTTATCATGTTGTAAGCCGCCCCGAGGTTTCGGCAAGGGGCGGCATAGAAATGTTATAATAATAATAATAATAATAATAATAATAATAATAATAATACCCCTCCCAAGGGTCTCCAGATCAAGGAATGGTGGCAGGGAAACTCACTGTTCACTTTGTTGACGTTGCCTTGAATCTCCGCTTGAGTCAGCAGCTCTTCATACACATCCCTTTCTCTTTCCATTTCTTCAGAGGCAACCTAGAAGCGAAAACACACCCCCTAGAAGTGCCTTTTAGAGCTGTCCAGCAGACCAAGATGCCCAGTACTGGAGAGCCGACAGTGCTCTAGCAGAGGACCTGAACAGGCTGTGGTTGCACTAGGGGCTCTTGGAGCTACCGCTAAAGCTGTGAGGTCCTTTCTTCCCCCTCCTCTCCATATGTGTTGCCGCATGGAAACCCAGCTGTGAAATGGAACTCCCCGGGAGGGCTAAGAGGGAGCCAAGGGAGATGCACGTCAAGACTTCCCAGCCACAGAAGCGAAGCTCCGCATGGAGGAAAGCCTCTGAATGGCTAGCGCTCCAAATCTCATTTAAAACAACAGCCGGCACTATTCATTTAATGATTTGGTCACACCTTCCTGACTGGCTTGAACTTTATGGGGGGAAAAGCTGTGTACAAACGTTATAAATAAATTCTCAAGAAGAAGAAAAAAAATCAGATGTTGCCCGTTTTACTTCCAAGACATGGGAGTCTGTCCTCTCCTTGCTTCAGTAAGACACGCGCGCGTGCGCACACACACGCAGGATGGCAGGTCCCAGGACTTCAGGAATTGCTGCATGGAAAAGGCTCCAAGAGCTGCAGGCACCAGAAGTACCACGCGGCTGCTGAACTGTATGTGGTAGGCATGTCCTGTTTTCCACCTCTTCTGCCCCACGAGGCTGACCTGTTCCCTGCTGCTCTGCGGCAAAGCATGACCTTCACCCAGGGTAAGCTCTCCCTCCCAAGCCAGAGGCCCAGGCACCCCCGCCCGAAAATGAAGCATGAGTGAGAAGGAACAGCACCGCTAACCCTGTTTCGAGCGCTTTCCATCTTGTCCTGCTTGGCCTGATACAAGGTGCCCTGATACACCGGGGCCAGGAACTCATCGAGGTTCACCAACATGGCGTTGGGGTTCTTCATTGCTGCAAAGGTTTCTGCAGGAACCTGGTGGTCGATGGCTTCGTTAATGGCAATCACTGCTGCATGGACTGGACCGGGGAACACAAGGCAAAAACTGCATCAGGCGCAGTCCGGCCCAGGCACCACCCTGGCAGTTCCTGTTCCACCACAGCCCAGGCACAGGCAAAGACACTTCTCAGCCACAGTCACAGAAGCACTGATCTGCCAGCTCCAGCCCACCAAGTGTGGGCCTCTTCTTTTGCACAGCACAGGCTGACAGACAAGAACCCTGTGGCACGTTTCTCCACGGTAAGCACATGTCTGGATCATAAAACCAATGCCTGAGTCAGACAAGAAGGGCCAAGTGATCACTTTGTTGTGGGATGGGCAATTCCTGAGGTTTATAGGCCAAATACTTTCAAATTTCACTCTATTGGGTTTTTTTAATGTTTTCATACAAACATTTTCTCTAGTTTGGTAGATCTGATTAATCACTCAGTAAAAAAAGTGAAATTTCTCTTCTCTTACGTGCTGCTTCATCCACAGACAGCTCATTGGCCAAAATACCACCAATCTTGCTGAAGGCAGGCATCTGGATTCCGTACTTCTCCAGCTCACTCCTCATGTTACTGATCTCCTCCTCTGAAACACATGGCAGAGGACAAGCAAGTGAGACCTGGATGCCAATTCCCCTCCTGAGAATACTGAGAAAGGCAGGCAACTAAGGAGTTAAAGGGACACAGGATTTGACCCCTCTGCCATTCAAGTGGAAGATCTTCAGGTTCGTGGGGCCTCTCCACCAGCACTGGAGTGAAAACACAGGAACACATTTGTTCTAGAGAGACCATGTTTGTTCCTGGGCTGGGCTTGTCTTTTGGTAGGGAGCAAAGACAAGCACTATTATCTGGCTCCAGCCAGGAAGGAGGTTTCCTAATAAACATCCTTGCCCTGTCTTCTCCATGGCCCTTCCAAACAAGCTGGCAGGTAGAAAAGAAAGAAGAATGGCAGGCACCCCGCTCACCTGTGAAATCCACTTTGCCATACAGGTCCTGAATCTGGGGAGCCAGTCCCAACTTGAACAGGTACAAACTGAGAAAAGACAGGGGAACAGCAAACAAGCTCAGCATTCTCCCGGGTACCAAAAAGCCTTCTCTTTGTGCTAGAAGTAGGAGCAGGGAAACTCAGCCTCCTAGGCCCAAGCCAGCCTTCCAGAGATCCCCAAAGATCCATGTCCCTTGCCTCCTAAACCCAACTGTTCAGCCGTTTCCTGATTTTTGTGAAGTCCCTTCCCTCAAGTGATCTTCACTCAGTCCCCTTTGCCCTTGGCCCCAATTCCTTTGCCCCACCCATAACTGAATTGTGGCACCAGCAAAATTCTCTGCAATTAGATCTGGTGTTTGGACTGGAGACTCCCTGCCGAGAGTAACGGAGGCCGCTGTGTGCACACTTTGGGAGGACTGCATACACCCACCTTGACTTGTCTGGAAAGCAGCACATAAGTACTCATCAGACAGCATCAGTTTGTCTCACTAACCCCTCGAGTGAGATTACCTAAGTGCATGAATGCAATAGATGCAGCGTGGCATGTTCTTCCGGTCATAGATGTCTGTTGTCTCAGGATAAAAGATCTGAATGGAAAACCAAACAAAATATACTGAGTCCCCTCTGGACCTCACAGGAAAAATCAGGATATGTGATGCTCACATCCCTTGTTCAACATGTGTGCTAAGCCCTTCTTGGCGCTTAAGGGAGGGGGCAGGGAAGTCAGGAAACACTTGGTGCCGCAAGAAGGAAGCCCCCAGAAGGGAGGCAAACAAAGACTTTACCAGGCACTGGAAAAGTGTAACAGTTCAGTTTGGGGGGAACATGTGAAGACACTTTTTAGCTGAATCACAGATTTGCAGCCCTCTTCTCAAAGTATGCTGTAGTCTACCTTGTACCATTCTTAAACAAGGGCCTGAAGTGGATGGTACTCAGGAGGAAATGGACTACATGCATTCCAGTTTGATTTCTGGCCTTGGTTTGGGAAAGAAACTGACTTGAGTTACTTTAGCAGATGACTTGTGCTGGGCGTACGATTGCAAAGAATGCAGCCCTGTTGGTTCTCCTGGACTTCAGCAGCTTTTGGTATTAGGGTGGGAAGAGAGAAACAGTTCTTAAATCAAAGCACTCTGGGAGCACAACCCACCACAGTGTGGCAGTGTGAATCTTGTGAGTACTGAAGAAATCAAGTGTCTCTCCGGCTTCTGTTCCTACAACTGCCACACGCAGTCAAGCTAAGTCAAGCTAAGCTTACCTTGGGAAGGCCAATTTCTGCCATGGCATTTAGCCACTGGATCACATTGTCAGTATGCCGGAAGTGGAGGCCTGTGGCCTGAAAAGAGAGGGAATGGTGTGAAGGGATACAAAGAACCTGCATGGGCCTTTACACAGCTTTCTTGTTCAGCAAAGTCTTCCATGACCCAGTAGAAGGCTGATTTTTATTGTTACTAAGCTAACAGAAACAGAGGGCACTTATACTCCACCTTTCTTCCCCTTGCAAAGAATCTAAAGTTGCCTGCAAGGTTCTTCTTGTCTCCATTTTAAACTCATGATAATATCCCTGTGAGGCAGTTACACAGAGAGTGGGCAAGTGCCCCAAAATCACCCAGTGAGCTTCATGGCCAAGAGGCGACTAGAACCCAGGTCTCCCAACTCCCAGGCCAACACGCCAACGCCTGTGTCTCACCAGCTATCGTGTATTCACTCCTGCAATGTGTGCATGCCTTGCTATCGACAGATATGGCACAGTGATGCTGGCAGCAAGGTCCATTGGAGGAAGACCAACTATACATTTTTAGTGAAATAACTGTTCATTATGGCTTAACAATTGAAACCATCTCTAATTTATCGTTGGCCACATTATTTGCAGTATTACTTATTATCCTTCTGTCAAAATGTCTTAAGTCATCAGAGCAGGAAATGCTCCCTTACCTTGTATCTGGTCTGCTCCCTGTCGTAGATCTTCTTGAGAGATACCACTTTTGGGGAGAAGAAGTTTCCAAGTTTGGCCAGATAGACCCCATTCCTGAGCCCCTCTTCCAGCTCTGTTGTAGGGGGCAGCTCTTCATTTAGGCAAGCCTCAATCCACCTGAAAATAAAGGGCAAATATGAGAGGGGAATGGGGAGAGCACCTCCAGAGTAATTAAACTTCAAGTTCCATTTACTAATCTAAACACATGTACATACGTCATTTCACTATTTAATGGCTAGGCTGGCTTTTGAAGAATTACTAAAACAACATGTTGGAGAAACACAAAACAAGCAGCAGGACCAAGAACAGAGGATCCAGACCATTAGAAGCAAGAGCTCCCCCTATTCTGTGCTGCAACAGATATATTAATAACTGGGACTTGTGGGTCCAAACACGTAAGACCAGCTCTGGCCCACTTTCACTGGCTCCTTGTATGCTTCTGGGCCCAGTGCAAGGTGCTGGTTTAACCTATACACAGCCAGGGACTGTAATACCTGCCAGAGTGACTCTCCTCACCATAATCTACTCAGATATTACACTCAACTTTTGGGCCCTTCTTCTGAGGGGGAAAGGGGTGGGACTTTCTCTGTGGTGGCCCCTCATCTATGGAACACCCTTCCCATTGTGGCCTGCCTGGCCCAAATTCATGATCATTTTGGTGCCAGGTCAAGGCAACCCATTATGCTGAGGCCTTTAAAGATTTACTTGGCTGCATAGGGGCTTAAGGGGATTACCTACCCCAGGTGTTTTTCTTATTGCAGGATCTTTTTACTGTATGTTTTAGCTGTTTTAAATTTACTCAGTGTTCTTATTTTTATATTGTATTGTTTTGTTCTTATGTATTGTTGCAAACTGCCCCCAGAGTTTTGTCTACAGAGTGGTACAGAAATGAACTAAGCAGAAACAGCAGCAAAAGCTAGGGAAAAATCAAGCAGGAGCAAAAGGGGTACTCTCCTTGCCTCTTCCAACAAAGGTCATCCCACCACACAGCCAAGGGCTTCTTTCCAAAAGCAGACCTGATCCCTGACTGAAAGATGATTCAGAAACTCTGATTCATATATTTGCATTATTTTTATGCCACTTTTCCTCAAGTCTGTGAACAGCAAATCAAATAAAACAGAATACACACATTAAAAAATAGAACTTTGAGAGAACATGAAAGCCACTAAAACAATTATGAAAAAATGGAAGATTAGAGATGACTTTGAAATGAAAGATGCATTTCAAGTCATCTTCTAAAGACAGAAAGGCCAGGGCAAAGCCCAGTCATTGAGGGAGCACATTCTGCAGTTTGGGCTGATAACAGAAGTGAGCATTTTCGGTCTCTGTGGATTATCACATTCTGTGCTGAGCTGCAATAAGTCCCCCTCAGCCTCTGCATATCCCAGCAGAGAGCCTGAGTGAAGTGGTTCTGGGTGTTCCATGTTGCCCAAGAACACCTGGACCAGCTGCTTAAGCACCTTGCAGGCCCATGACAAGCTGCACACCTTTGAGCACTTTGCCTATATCCCGAGGCTTCAGCAACTGGAAATCATCCCATAAAGCGCAGTTGGAAGGTACCCTGGACCCTGACTGAGCTGCAGAAATCCCCGTATTTGAGGAGGGGGGGTTACTGCCATGACCAGCTGCTGAATATTGTGAGGACAGCCCCCAACCCTCCCCTTCTTTCCTAGATCCTGTTCAGAAGCAGTCCTGGCGTGCACCAGGCTCTTTTTCAATGCACAACGTTCCAAAATGAAACAGCTTGTTCTGGCAGCTACCACAGCCCCTTGTGCAACAACTTCCTTCTGACTGCACAGCAAAAGGAAACCCTAAGGAGGAAACCCCACACAGTGACTCAGGGAGCAGCCACTTTTCTGCCTTCGAGGTGGGGCAGCTTTGGCAAGGCCCTGGAAGGCTGAGCCAGTAGCAACGGTGCCTCAACTCATACTGCTCCGGAGCCTTGCCGCTTTCTCCTGCTCAGCTGCTGGCCCGCATCCCAGCCAGCATCCCACTTATCGCTGGGGAAAGCAGCCCCCTCGGGGATTTATATCCAGCTGAAGCGCCACATTCCCATCCTGCATGTTGCCACAGGGAAGAACTTCTTCCAGTGCAGAAATTTTCCATGCTTTATTTTCCATGCTTTATTTTTCCAGTGGAAGATGTTATGTTTGTATGCTGCATTCATCAGTTCAGAGAAGGGATGCCAGCTACAAATCAAGTATGAGGCAAGCCTGGAAGTTTCAAAGCCCTATTTAATGTTTTGCATGCACTTATCTTTAGCAAGTATAAAAAAGAATCCAGCCTGTCAGTGAAATATATAAACTCCATGTGAAATGGAGCTAATAAGCAGTGTCAGTAAAACTGAAAGTGCCTCACAACGCTTAGAGCAGCGGTCCTCAGACTTTTTTGGGTGGCCACCCCTCACACCCCCGTCCCTTTCTCTGTGTTAGAGGTGCCAGAGTCATTGTACCTTAGGGCAGTTAATCAATACCTGTTGCTTGCCCAGCTTCTCTCTCCCCCTCTTGCCTCCGCTCTCATCAGGGAACCAGGAGGGGGGTGCGCAGTGGATAGTGGCTTGCAGGGCTGCAGGGTCCTTGGCAGTTCTATTTGGCAAACTTTTGCCTCTTTGCTCTCTGCTTCCTTTGCAGTAGTGATCTCTACTCACCTAACCCCGCTGCTACCCCCTTCTTCCTCACTGCCCCCGGATCTTTCCTCCCACTTTGGGAATCACTGCCTTAGAGGAAATCAGCTGAACTCTCCTAAAACAGATGAGTTGCTGCCACTGTATCATGTACAGTTCTTTGAGTTGCTAACACCTATTAGTGTGTCAACAGTTTGCTCCCTCCCCCTTAAATTTACACAACATTGTCTTTAAATGACTACAAGTATCCCAACAATGTTTATAGGTAATATACATTCTAAATCACACCAGGGTGCAATCCTATGTATGTTTTCAGAGGAAAATATCCTAACCCTCCCAGCATTCTGGAGGCAAGAGATTTGTCCCAGACCACAGAGAAAGAACAGGTATCATGAACTAGAAATGGCTCAGTAATACCAAATGGAGGGGCTGCCCTTAACCACTGGCTGCCCCCTTGCCAAGCATCAGCCTGTGCTGCAGCCCTTGCAGCAAGACAGGGGTCTTGGTGGCCGACTTCTCTCCATCTCTGAATGTGCCTACAGGGACTCACAGTGGAGTACCGTTGGTACTGAAATCCTAAAGTGCTGAGTCTGCCCCAGGAAATTTTGAGGAAGGTAATGGATCCTGCAGCTGTGCCGGGGCACTGCGCCCAGTTCCTTGCACCCACGGCAATCCGCATGACACAGTCATCCTCCTGCTTGGTTTTGGGACACAGCACTCAGGGTGACAGCTCCTTGCACCCCGAATCTTGCACAGCCCTTCTGTCCTTACCACTGAATGTTGTGGTAAGGAAAAAGTTGGCAGAAACTGTGGGAAAGCACAGGTGGGTTCTGAAAGGAGGAGTCGCCTGGATCCCCACTGTGAGGCAGGTCTGTACTGGAGGCACGGTGATGACATCCAGGGGCATCGGAAAAAGGAATCCAGCACCTGACAGACAAGCCAGAAGGGGAAGTTCTTTTCCAAGTGCAAAAGCATCATTTCTCAGAAATGAGCATAAAAGTAAGGTTGCTCAGTTCTAACCCTTCCTCCTACACCCACCGCGAGTAACTTTCCAATGCAAAGCTCAGACTTGCAATGCTACCAAATTTAAAAGATGACATCACCCCGACTACACCCAGAGCCTCTGTGGCATGTGATTTGCTTGCACCAGGGACTAAGCTGATCCCAGGAAAGCCCAGGCAGGACGCTGCCTTTGGCTCCTCTGACTCTCCAGCAGGCCCTCTCTGGATCCAGCGGCCAGACAAACTCATGAAGAGGCGCCTGCCCTTGGCACACTACAGTCCAATCCCAAACAGAGCAACAGCCTTTCTCAGATGCTTCGCTCGGCCTCCACAAGCTGTATCTTCACCAGTTGTTAAGCACACCTGAACTCCTACCAGAGCTCCAAATGTTGTCCACTACTCAAAGCAATATTACAACAAACAGCAGGACATTGTGCACAAAGGAGTGGAGCATCCAGGAAGAATTCCAGAGCCGAAGGGCACCAACAGCACAGGCAAACCCTCGGAGGTGCAGAGGCAGATGGTCACCCAGGAGTGAGGCAGCCGATACAGAAAGGAGCAAGGGCCCTTCAAAGAACATAGCGCATCAACTGTGCAGGACCTTGAAGCCCACAACTTCAATCTCAAATTGGTCAGGAAGGGAACAAACTTCCCAAACCATCACATTCCTTACAAGAAGGGAGAACTAAGAGCTAGACATAGAAAAAGAGTTTGTCAGCTGCCCAAGAAAAAATCCCATTCCTGAAAACTGCTGAGGTGCTTCCTGCAATAATCAGCAGCTTGGAAAGAAATGAACATATTTCTAACCTAACCTGAATCACACAGGGAAGCAACTTATCAGTAACAGCAATTCACAGCATCATAAAATAAAAAGCTGCAAACTGAGAGCTGCTTCAGAGAATGCAAGGAGGAGAGAAAACCATCCCAGTGCAGCCGGGACAAAGCGGTAATGGAATGAGTTTCCTCTGAAGGGCAAGGAGAAAACAAACCTGCCTAACCAGTTAGGCTTCCCTCTCAACAGCTCTCCCATTTCAAAAAATTAAAAGCTAGCTGGGGCAAGAAATGGAATGGGAAGAGCTCCAGAAGGACTGAAGGAACAGAAGCATCCAGGCCCCGGAAGGGGCTCTGGGAGGAGGCTGCCTCTTTCGTCCTACTCAGAGGCTTCTCGCGGTTTCCAGTAGCACCACCAGCACCCTGCGTCTTCAGGGAGCCAGGCAGAAGCAGGCTCAGAGGCAAGGGCAGCTCTGTGTTGCCATTCCAGCCAGCACGGGGACACCTCCGAAACTGACCCCCCAATGCAACTGGGACCTACCATGCTGCAGCAGAAAGGCCATGCAGCTCAGCCAGCTCACCAGCCAGCACATGCCTCCTGGTCCCTTTTCTAGACTGCTGCCCCAACCAGAACCCCACCTGCACCCATCGCCACAACTGCTCCTGGCCCGTCTGATTTTTGTCCACCTGCCCCCAAACTCAATCTCAGCTGCAGCTCACTTTGGAGGCAGGCCAGCATATGCTCCATCTCACAAGAAATCATCCTTTTTACGCAAAGAATCCTATGTCCATCTTTTACATGCACAGAGAGGTGCCAAGGTTTGGGGGAATCAATGCCCAATGACCGCACTGCAGTGAATGACCCATAATGTTGCACTCAGATGCCCTTCTGCAGAACTGACTCTAGCAAAAGGAACAAGTCCAAGATCCCACCTTTCTTGTGTAATTTCTGTCACCATGAGCCACATGAAGGAACAGACATGATGCAGAAGAGCTCTGCGCAGCAACTGCTCCAGATGACCCAAGCAAGCAAGCTAAGCTGTAGGCTGCAAGGGAAGGCAAAACATCCCACACATTCCTTTTCTTATTCATTTAATTTAACAACATCCACTCTCGTACTGCCCGCTAAAAAAATCTAAGCACTTTCTGCTTAATAAAAAAAGACACCAAGATTTCCTTGATGTTCCTCATAATCCAGCTGAAGGGGAGAAGGTGAAGCGCTCCACTACCCAAAAGGACCACTGCTCACCCGGCTTCACAGGGTCTAAAGAGAACACAGTGTGTGGATTTGCACATGTGTAAGGTCACAACTGGTTTATTCACCTGTGGGGCTCTGAGATGAATGCTGGCTGCCACTTAGAATATGCAACTCACAACAGGGGCACACCATGGCTTGTCACATCATGTGATCTTGTGAGTCACGGGTTATTTGAAGGTTGTTTAGCCCTCAAATAACCATGGAACAAGTGTGAACCTAGTGAGAGCAGTTAGATGGTCATTCCCTATCTCTAGGAAGTGACGCGTATCTTCCCTCTTCCTTGTTACGCAACAGAGCAAAGAAAAGGGGGCAGCTTGCTCAAGCAAGTCGCTTACTATGAAAAGAGTTCCTTTTATACGACATGCCTGAACCTCCTTTCCACCCATGGCTGAAAGAGGCAGCTTCTAAACAGACAGGCCTCTCTTCAAGATGTCCAAGGAAGCAAAGGAAGGAAATGCTCCACAGCCCTCAAGGGCTAATGCACCGACAACACGATTAGCCTGGCTCCATGCCACCCTCCTCATGCCACCATGCCAGACATTTTTGGCAGGCAGGAGTGACGATGTGACAATCAGCTATACACAACCAAGCCAAAAGAGACTTCCGTGCACATATATCCCAGCAGCTGGCAACTCGGGAGTCTTGTGTCCATGTGAGAAGGCAAAGTGCACTGAGACTAGGAGGAAGGAGGAGGCGTATCCCACTGCCTGGACATGCAACATTCTTGCACTGCACAACCGAGAAGATCCTCCCCAGGTGTGCGGCCCAGCCACTGCCAGCCGCCAACACCTGGATCCTCCCCCAGAAACAAGCCCAGGCGCTTGCTGGAACTCCCCTGCTTGTCAAGCAGGTATGAAGCCACATGAGAATGTGCCACACAAGCAGGAAAGAGGGAGGCTGTCTTGCCTCTTCCTCGTTCTCCACACCACGCAAGGCTAGTGGTCAGAACTAGAAAAAATATTGAGCTAGCATCACGTTTTAGCAGCTGTGGGGTGAGGGGAACCAGGTAGAGTCGTTCTCCAGATTCCACTAGGAGCTATTTAAAACGTTGCTGGGATTTATTTAGCTTTGTCAGCGGCATTCTCAGAGCCCCCAGTTGAAAACCATGGAACACAGTAGTGAGAGGCACCTGAGATATGGAGGGGAGGGGCGTGCGCAGAGCAGTAAGTAGCCAGGGCAGAAGTACAACCCTCTTCCACGGGATATGCCAGTAATTTGACATCCAGCTTTCCAAGAGGGGAAGTGAGATGAGGGTTGGGCAGGGAAAGAGGTGGTGAGGGAGACGACACTGTTCAGAGAATATGCTGCACTGAGCTTTGTGCACACAGGTTTTGGAGTCTGCAGAGGCTATTAGTGGGCAGCTGCAGCCACCCTGATGGGAAAGAATTCAGGGAGACACCTCTCCACCTAGCTGTCGAGGTGCAGCTCAACATGTAAACAACCCACACGTTCACGAGCAATAAAACTAAAGTCCTTTATTGCTACTTGTCTACAAGATTTACAACTCTATAGATAAGCCCTTCTGTTGAGGTCTTTGGAATGCCGCTATCTGCTCAGCCACCCCCAAGCTAGGTTGCGGGGTTGGCTTTTGGATACAGGGTCCCACGCACAAGACCTCCTCGTGAGGTGCTGTCTCTGTCGGGGCTTCAGGCACGACACTAGCCTGCCCCCCACACACAGCACATAAATTAGCCAGTGTGTCCTTCCGACTCCATGTAAGCCTTTTCTAGTGACCACAGCACCAAACCGATTGTGATTGGCAGCACTTCTGGGAGGTGTTACTCTCCCCACCTTTTGGTCTGCATGCTCTCTCCTCCCTTGAGAGTGGAACAGAAAGACAACAGCAAGCATGGCTGGCATGTTACACTGCTCCGGAGGAGAGGCTGCAAGGTCCGTTTGTGGAATTCTAGACCAGTTCTGTCCTGTGCTGTGAATGCACGTTCCAGGTTTGCACAGCTGGAAATGCAAGCACAATGAAAAGCTCCAATCTGCAGCGAAGCATCTTTGCCACGGCAGCTTATCTTAGTCACGGCATCGTATGCCCCTGCTAGAGCTTCTGAGGATGGATAAATTTAACCTCCTGGTGCACAAAGCAGTTCTCAGCTCCCAACCTGGCCCTGCCAAGACTATGGGAGAGTTTGGCATTTCTACGCAGGAATTGCTTTACATATCAGGACACAAAGAATTCCAAAACTGTAGCCAACTTGGAATGTTTGAGAAATACAGAGAGGATAACTGTAAGATTGGGTTCAAAGAGCTCGAAAGAGAAGCACTCCGAGCGACATGGGCACAGCTCAGGTCATGGTACTGCTGTGGTCCTCCATCTCTCCTCTGGCCGGAAATGCACTGCCAAGTCACCCCCGACTTTCCTCAGCTGCTCCCTCTGAGCACCTTAATGTGCTGCCCATTGCCTTGCCACTAGCTCTGCTGCACATACAGTTTGCCGTTCACAAAATAAACTGCCACCTCATGTTAACTCCTATTTCCTGATGTCATTCCTGAGCTTCTGTGCCACCTGTCTGCAGTTTCCTTTTGTAGCCTGGCTGTCTTCTACTTCCTTATTTCCTTTTTTGTCTTTAAGTCCACTCAAAGCTTTTTGTGGAGCTACACTGTTTTCGTCTGTTGTCACAAAATCATGAAATAATAGAGCTGGAAGGGACAAGAAGGCCATTGTGTCCACTGCCTGCTCGATACAGAACTCCGAGTGAAACCACCCCTCTCAGGCAGCAGCTTTAAATGCCTCTGTTGTGGGAGAGCCCAGCACCTCCCTAGGTCACTGATGCCATTGTCATATTGGTCTAACTACCAGAAAGTTCTTCCCAAAGCTAAGGCAGAATCTGTGTTCCTGATTCTGAGGAGTCAGAATAACTTGAGCCTGTTATTCTGTGGGACAGTCTAGAACAGGGGTCCTCAAACTTTTTCACCAGGGCTGGGCGCGGCCCAGCACGGGAGCGGGGTGCACGCATGCTGAGGCGCGCGCAGCAAGGGGAGGCGAGGCGAGGCGAGGCAGGGGGTGGGCACGCACCGTGATGCAGCGGCGGGCGCGCGATGCAACAGCTTGCTCGCTTGGAGATCATTTTCTCCGAGCGAGTCCAAAACGATCTCCTCGCAAGCAAGCCGCCACCTCCCCGCACTAGGGGCAAGGTGGGCGGCGGTGCATGTGCAAGGCGCATTGAAAACCTCCGAGGTGGGCCGGATAAATAGCCATGGCAGGCCAGATCTGGCCCCCGGACTGTAGTTTGAGGACCCATGGTCTAGAAGAGTTCCTGGCCCTCCTCTCTGTGACAACATTTCAAGTACTTGACAAGTGCCATCATATCTCCCCTCAGCTTTCCCTTCTCCAGGCGAAATTCATATTTGCCCTTTCTCCAACCACAACACATTGTTGACTGGTATTCAGCTTGTGATTTACATCAGTGCCAAGATCCTTCTCGCTTGCAGTACTGTTGAGCCAAGGATCTCCTATCTTGTAACAATGCATTTGGTTTCTTTTTCCTAGGTGCAGAACTTGGCATTTGTCCCTACCAAATATCATTTTGTTGTTTTCAGTCAAGCCCTCCAACCTATCAAGATCACCTCGAATCTTTCTGTCTTTGAGGGTGTTAGCTAAACCACCCAGTCTTTATCATCAGCAAAGCTGTTAACTGTTCCCTGCACTTTTTCATCCAAATTATTAACGAATAATTGATAACCCCATGCCCCAGACTGAACCATGTGGTACCCCACTTGTTAACGCTCCTCAGACTGAGGAGGAACAAGCACTCCACTGATGAGCACTCCTTGAGTCTGATTCTGTGGACAACTGTGGACCCGCCTGATAATTGTTCCATCTAGCCCAGTCTTCACTAATTTCCCGATCAGAGTATCAGGTGGCACTTTGCCAAAAGATTTGCTGAATCAAGATATATTATGTTCACGCCATTCCCAAGGAAGCATGCTCAATCAAAAATAAAATCAAATTAGACTGGCAGGATTTGTTCTTGAAAAAATCTACACTGGCTTCTAGTAATCACTGCATTATTTTCAAGGTTTGAAAACTGTTGCTTTTGAAAAAATGAAAACAAAAACAAAACTTCTACCTCTGGTTTACATCTAAACTAGGTGAGGCCATCTCTGTGCTGAACCTGTGTCTGAGCTCAATAATGGAGTGGATGAGGGTCAGTAAATAGAAACTCAGTCCAGGCAAGATGGAAGTGCTGCTGGAGAATGGATTGTCTGACAGATGGGAGTGCCACTACCTTTTTATTATTATTATTATTATTATTATTATTATTATTATTATTATTATAACATTTCTATGCCGCCCCTTGCCGAAACCTCGGGGCGGCTTACAACATGATAAAATACATTGAAATACAATAGTACATAATAAATTACCATTAAATATAAAAATACAAAAAAATACATTGATTTACAAATACAAAATTAAAATTAACAGTATAAAATAAAAATATAGGAGGAGAAAGAGAAGGAAGAAGAAGTTGCCCCGGCCAGATCATATGTTTTAACAATTGAAATGATGTTTAAATAAAAAGGTCTTTACCTGGCGCCGAAAAACCAGTAACGACGGTGCCAGGCGGACCTCTTTGGGGAGTGAATTCCATAGGTTGGGCGCCACCGCAGAGAAAGCCCTCCTCCGGGTACTTACTCTCCTAATTTCTTTCATGGAGGGTTCCCGGAGAAGGGACTCTCCCGCAGATCTCAAAGGGCGGTCGGGCATATACGGACGTAAGCGCTCGTTCAGGTAGCCAGGACCCAAGCCGTTTAGGGCTTTGTACCTTGTCCTAGATGGGGCTACACTCCCCCTAAAAGGCAAGGTTATCAGCTTAAGGATGCTGCGGGACCCAGGACTATCTCTGGAGGCCCAGGTGGCCTGGGGCGCCTTCCTTCATCTGCAGCTAATGTATCAGCTTTGCCCGTCCCTAGTTAGACGGAGCCTGGCCACATTTATTCATGCTCTGGTAACATCCAGATTAGACTACTACAATGCACTTGATGTGGGGCAGCCTTTCCAGATGGTACAGCAAATTCAGCTGGTCCCAAACGGGCCCCGCATTTAGTAACAGGCATCAGTTCATGGGCCCATATAACAACAGTTGTATACTACACACTTGATCTTAGCCAAAAGGTTGAGAAGCCTCCCCATTTATGGAAAAGGCTCCCCAGAATGGTGTCTTGCACCAATGCCATTCTCTTTTCAGCACCAGGAGAAAACATTTATCTTTACTAGGTATTTTAACAACTGATTTTAACTCATTCAACGCTATTGACATATACATTTGCCTTTTTAACCCACCATTGGTTTTAAATAGCCACTATGATATTGTTGCTGTTTTATTATGATGTTTTTACTGTTTCATTGATTTTAAGATCTGTGTTTTGATTACTGTTGTAAGCCACCTAGAGATCCTTGTCAGAATAGCTGGTGGCACACAAGTGTAAACATAAACATAAATAAAAATAAAAGGTGTTTGCAGACTGACTGCTTTAGGTCAACTCAAAATTTTGTGGAGTCACATTTGCTTCTTCTGTTGTCTGGTTTCTTTCATTTTTGTTGGAATTCTTATTGCATATCTTTAAAATTTCCTTTAAAAACCCTCCACCCTACTTGGACGCCTCTTTTCCTTAGGGTCACTTGCCATGGGATCTTGCTTCTCATTGTCTTGAGTTTATTCAAATCAGCCTTCCCAAATTCGTGCATGGCTATGCCCCATTTTTGCTTCTACTCTAGTGGTTCCACCAGCGAAGAACAACTTCTGATTCTTCTGCTCCTGACTGCTGCCCTTCTCCATCACGTTTCCTCTTCTTGGGCTTCCCTCAGCTCAGCATTCTTTGTACTTGCTTCAAACTGTCGCTGCTCTTCCATCTCTGGTGGTTCTTGGTGTTCCTGCATTTACCCCGGTTTTGTCTAGGAACTTTTCACTTCCTCTTACTCCTTGGAGGGTGGGCACTCACTGTTCAAGCTCTCCCACTTTTCTTCTCATAATGCAACCAGTGTGTATTCACTGCAGGTGCACCCCATGTTAGTCTCAGGCAGGAACACAAACCCTGCCCACCCTGTGCAGGTCACTCCCACAAGAGGCTCCTTTCCAACCTCTGATGCTACAGAAGAAGGGAAAAGGGTCCGTTTACTGATTCTTCCATGCAGCTGGGCATGCGGACTGCTGACTTGAGCCAGTGAGCATAAAGCTGACTTCTTTGCTGTTTGCAGTGACCTCCTCTCACTTCCCAGAATTCCTTAGGTAAATGCAGATTATCCTGACAGCCTTGGATCCCAGGCCATTATCTTGAGGTCTGTGGGTTGTCTAACTGCTTCTTGCAGCAGAAGGGATTGGTTATCATGCACCAAGTAAGGATTTTAAATTCTGTATAAAAATTGATATTGGTCCAGTTTGGATTGAGACAGAAATTCAACACACCAATAGGTATGAAATTCAATAGGTGCAGCTTTTCCTAATCACTTGCTACATATGTAAGTGGTTTGTAAAACTTATTGTTTGGGAGGTATATGAGATTGGTAGCACTCCAATAATTCTGAGGCAATTCATTTCCATTCTTTCTTTTTTAAGAAGGACTTTTCCAAGATAAAAAAAATGCCTTGCTTTACAGTAACGATGTCTTCACCGCTATTGTTCACCACCATTTTTCTTTGATCTTTTAGCTCCAGCATTCCTTTGCTCTAAGGAATACAGCACTCCCTCTTACATTATTCTAAAGCAAGGGCAGGAACTTTCCAGCATTTGCGGGGCACACCTGTCCCTCTCCCAAAAGTCAGTGGCACAGCAGAAGGGGAAAAAAGAACTATTTCGTTTAGTGCAGTCCACTTTTGCATCTTCTGTGCCACCCAATTTTGGCAGCAAACTGTGAATTTCTACTTACAGACAGAGGTTGCCCACCATCAATACCTTGCTGCCAAATGTTAACTGCTCAGCACTGGGGGAAGCAGGGGGCTGCAAAAAAGGCAAGGGAGGGGGAGTACAGTCACTGTGTTGCCCAGCCTGGCTGTAGAATAAGAGCATGGGCTCCTGAGCTGGACTGGGACCAGCACTTCCCAAAATCCTCTCCACCGGTGCAAAGGAGCCTTTTTTCCTTTATGCTTTTCTAATCAAAGGAGTATTTGGAAAGCAAAATGCTGAGCAACCCTCTTCCACCACATCAGCCCAGTGGCACTGAGGGGAGACCGGCGTTCTTACTCAGGTCTTGAACTCTGACTCTCAGCTCACTCAGCTCCCAGTAAACTAAGGACGCAAGGCTCAGGTGCTCACGGGTACCCTGCAAGGCCTCACTCGGAATGCCTGCTTTCACATGGAAGGGGCCAGATTTAATTCCCAGCAGTACTTTCAGGTAGGGGCGAGAAACGGTCCTGCAGAAGCTCTGGCGGGCATGGTCGAAGAGGCAAGACTAGCTAGAC
The DNA here is from genome assembly GCF_004798865.1 of Varanus komodoensis. NCBI lineage: Eukaryota > Metazoa > Chordata > Lepidosauria > Squamata > Varanidae > Varanus > Varanus komodoensis. The sequence continues at coordinate 54,308 of NW_025336043.1, forward strand.
AGATGTGTAGTCTGATGCAGTAAAAGAACTCCTGTGTTCCAAGACAAAACTTAGCAAGAGAATATTTGCAAAGAGAGTATTTTACAAGCCACTGGCTTCATGGATGCCTGCTTGTTATGCAAATATCTGATGCTGGAGACTCAGAAGAGCTGGAGCTGACCATATTTGCAAGTCGGACAGAAAAGGTCTCCTGGATGCTCTGCCTCCCCATGGCCCCCACCCTGCAGGAAGGACTTCCTGACAACATAAGGAGGGGGAGCACCTTCAAAGGGACCTCTCAGGTGGGTGGAAGAGTCACCCTCCCCACCCGACAGGACATGCTGCAGCTGGTTCTCTACACTGGGATAACATGATGGACTGTTTATGGAAGAAACAAGGTGGAGCGCGCAAACCAGCAGGAGAAACAAGTTGATTGTTAGTCCCGCGTTTCCTTCATTTAATAGCAGTATTCATATACTGCCTTTCACCCTCCCTCCCTACAAAAAAGTCCCAAGGCAGTTTACAACAATAAAAACATACTCCTGATGCCATAAACATTGAGAACACTCAAAGCAACATGGAAAGAGGCAAAAGTGAAGCCAGTGCCACTCACATCCAGTGAAAACCTACCAAAAGCCCAAAGAAATAAAGCTTCTTGACAGCCTGCTTAGGACTAGCAACCAAGGGGACAGCCAAACTCCCTCAGGAGGGCACGGTACAACTGAGGCGCTAGCACCAAGAATTCCCAAACCTGCATTACCCCTTCACTGAGAAATGAAATACAGAACAGGGCCCGTGAGGACCATGGCAACAGATGGATAGTTTGTGTGGGAGGCGGGAGACCTTCAGATAAACTGCTCCAGAGCCATTTAAGGTGTTGTGACAACCAGCACCTCAAACTGAGCATGGAAACAGAAAGGAAGCCCGTACAAATGGAACAGGGTTAGCATAATAAGATCCCAAAAGCAGACACCTGAAATGTTTCTGGCCACATTTCACACCAACTACCGTTTCCACACACTTTATGAGTAAACTTGCCTAGACTTGCCTTTGTAACAGGTTTATTCAGCTCAACTGAATCAAACCTTCACCATTTATAAGAAATGCAGTACAAATCCTCAAATCTGATTTGGTAGTGGTTGAGCAATCACACTGCTTATTTTTCCTCTTGATCATGCACCCAGATTGTGCTCCCAATGGAAGATAAGCACTGCAAGAAGTTGTGTAGGTTTTGTCAGATCTAAAGCTAAGGATTTTCAACCATATAACCTCTAAATAATGGCACAAGCTTCAGTTTTACCCTCACACTGCAGAGGAAAGGGCAAGGGCAAGGGCAAGTATGACGGCAGAGAGGCTAAATTTCAAGCAGAAGGAGAATAAAAAACCCTGAAAAAAGTAATTGAGATCTTGTACAATAGGACGGCATACAAAAGCTATAAAAAAATAAATGGGAGCTGCCAGTGAAAGTAGCAAAATCTTAGAGACAATGGTGACAGACAGGAAAATGGCATAACTGGTCTGCAGCCACAGCGCGCACATTTTCTAATCGGCACATCAGGCAAGAAAACACACCAGGGAAATCTCTTACACTGTGCCAGAACATTCTTCCGTGGATGTTGTGGTGCCCTTACACATCCCCCTTCCCAGGGATCTTACCTCTTGGCTTCCTCCAGGTGGCAGAGATATTCATAGGCCACATTCTGCCGTCTTCGCTCATCCATCTCTTCGGCTGTCATCCTCTCATTATCCAGGACAGCTGCAAGAAGATGGGCACAAGGTCAGGCCAGGGAAAGCATGGCATGCGAAGCTCAGGAAGGCCTGGAGCAAGCAGCTCAAGAAGCGACTGCTGTTGCCACCCAGTCCTTGCAGAAGAGGAGGCCGTGCTTAACGGATACCCGTGCTCAATGGTGGGGACAGAGGGAAAAGAACCTAGGAGGGGGCCAGGCAGGAGCTGCTCATGGGGTGGCGCACCTTGGGGTATATTGTGCCCCACCCTAAAGGGAGGAGGAACAGGCCAGCTCCCCTGTGCTGGTTGCTTAACCTTCACAGTCCCACACTCCCATGTGCCCACACTCAAAAGTCCACTCCCTCTTGCCATCTTTCACACAAAACCAACCCTGACAAACTGCCCCCCCCCCCCCCGCTAAAAAGCAAAGCAGGAAAAAACTGGACAGTCTAGAACAGCCTTGCTTAATCTGGTGCTCTTCGGATGTTTTGGAGAACAACTTCCAATGCTCCTGTTAACCATGCTGGGTAGGGCAGAGGTTGGGGAATGATCAACCATGCAGTAAAGAGAGTGCCTCAAGTGCCAATCCCTCCTGAATCTCAGGGCTCACGGAGACTTTGGAAAGTCCAATCCCACAGTCTGCCCGACCTTGCAGGGTTGCTGTAAGGGCAGGAGGGGCCACACAGACACACTGCTTGGAGCTCCCCGCAGAGGGCCTGGCACACATCCCCCCCTATTTCAGCTCGGGGGTGTACCTGAGACCAGCTTACAGTTGTGCAGGTATGCAAAAGTGGGGCTAAGGCCAGGTTGGGGCTGCAGCGAGGAAGCACAAGGCTCACTCCCTTTAAGTGGGTCCCCCAGCCCTGGCCAAGGGCTGTGGAGGCAGTCGCAGAGCGCAGCGGCAAGTCACGGGCAGCCCCGACTGGGCTCGGAAGGGTGCCTCAGCGGCAGGGCACGGCGGCCCCTCACGCCCTCTGGCCGGCAGGCCTCCGGCCATCCAGCGCCGGCGCTCCCCCAGGGCAGCCCGCCGTGGCCAGGGACGGCCCATTTTGCCGCCGCCGTTAGCAGCCCGCCCACCCAGGCATCGCCCGACGGCCGCCCTGCCAGCCAGCGCGCCCGGCGCTACGCCCATCCGCCGAGCATCCGAGCAGCGGAAGGGGGCAGCGCGGCGGAAGGGCTCGCCCGCCCCACGAGGAGCGCCCTCCTCGCTCGCGGCCGGGCAACACGCACACGTCACCTGCGCGGAAGGGCGCCGGCGGGGCGGGGCGCTGCGCATCCCCGCCGCTCCGCGCGACTTCCCCCGCGGGCTGGCTGGCTGGCGGGCGGGCGCTCCTCTCAGCGCCGCACGGGCGGGAGGCGAACGCGCTCTCGTGAGCCGCAGACGCGCGGAGCACGGTCCGCTCACGAGCGAGACGCGCCCCCGCCAGCCATGTTGTGGGCATGGCGAGGCGGCGGCCGGGGGCCCAGTCGGCCCTCGGGAGAAGCCGCCGCCGCTCCTTCCCCTGCCGCCGCATCACCGGCCCGGGGCAGCGATGGTGAAGGGGCCGCCGAGACGCTGCCGCGAAGGAGCGATCGGCGCCAGCAGCCCGAGCGCACGACTTGACCAGCTCGTCCGCATGGCGCATCCGCAAAGGGCGGCGGCCGCTCCGCGAGCCCGACGCGAACCCGGCCCTCCGCGGCCGCCGTTCCTCTGCAGGCCGGCAGGAGAGGAACAGAGCGGTGGGGCTGCAGCCCGGATCGCCGCCCGCCCAGCCAGCAGGGCCGCAGCAGCCTCGCCAGCGCCGCCACGGCTCCCTCCCCAGGCGCCCGCCCGCAACTCACAGCCGTAGTGGGGACGGGCCACGCCCGCCCCGTCGGTTTCCTCCGCGGCAGACATGAGGGCGAGCCGAGGCGGCAGCGGCGGCGATGATGATCCCGCTCAGCCTGCGGCTGCTGAGCAAACCTAAGTGCTGCGCCGTCTGCAAAGGAGGAAGAAAGAACGGAAGGGGGGGCGGACCCGCGCGCTGGGCGGCGGCGAGCGCAGGAGGAGGAGGAGGAGGGAGCGGCCACTCGCCTTCCTGGGGCGGTGGCGGCCGAGCGGGGCGCTTCCCCGGCCTCCTATCCTCGCGCTGCCTCGGGGGCGCCGCGGGAAGGGCGCCAAGGCAGGAACGCGTCTCGCCCTGGCACCGGCCCGCGAGGAGGCGAGGCGGCACGGCGGCGGCGGCGGCGGCGGGAGAAAAGCGACGGGGGCGGCTTCCCAGAGCCTCCCCAGCCTTCGTTTCCCTCGCCGCCCGCTCCGCTTCGCCGCGCTTGGAAGCACTGCTTTTGGAGGGCGTCTGCTTCAGCTGCCTGCATCTCTGCAGAGCAATGCGTGAGTTTCGCACATTGCCTCAGATGGGGTCGGGGGTGTACGCAGACACGCGCTTCGGACCCTTCCTGAAGTTGATGTAAACACGCCTCTACCACTGTCAAATCACAACTGTAGGACGCGGAGGGGGGGGGGGACGCACTGGAAGTAGTCAAGCTTGTCTGGAATTGCACAGATAGGGAGGTACTCTGCACTTCCTCCAGGCAGGTGCGCTTCAGGGATGTGTGTAGGCTCACTACTTTTGGAACCAAATATCCTCTGAGCCATTAGGAATAGAAAAGGATTTAAATGACGTCCATGTTTGTGCGTAGGGACAACTTCCTGGTTCCATATGATGCTTTATATACCAGCTGTCCCCTACCAGATGTGTTCAACCACAATTCCCATAATCCTAGTAAGTAGAGCTGGCTGTGGAATTAGTAGGGATGTAGGTCATCTCATCTGGAAGGCACCAGGTGAGGATAACTGTCAGAGCCAATGCAGTCTCTTTCAGGGTAGGTAAAGCGCCAGCCACCAGACAAAAGTGAGGTTAAGGAAGGAGCTCCTGCCCTTTCTAATTCAGGTGTGACTAATGTCTGCGCTCATGTCAATGGAGTGCCAGGTTTCTGCTTACAAGTGCTGGATCTGGGCTGAAAGAGGGTTTAAGGAGATGAAGGCATAGGTGGTATGGAGGCTTGTTGACTGGGAATCCAACCAAGCCTCATCCCCATCCACCTTGCAATATTATGCTGCTGTGAGGAAGTGCGGCAAGGACACCAGTCATGCTGGTATCATTCTGGTGCAGTGGGAGAGACGAGGCTCTGGCAAGGCCTCTGAAGGCTGGCATCCCACCCTGGACAAGCAGCAGCCACTCTTAGGAAAGGTCAGGACACAGTGCCATTTGGAGGCCTGCTGCAGCGCGCCTTTGACAGGGAGCAGCTTGCCCGTCTCTGCAGATACTTCCAGTCTGGAGAGCAAAAAACTAAGAAGTGTCCTGATGCCACATCGGAGCGAATGCCTTTCCAGTCCAGCCACACAGGGGCCATCCGACTGCCCTCCGGCATCCTGATCATTCTGCAACTAAGAGCCAGAACGTGACTTTGCTTTTTCCTTCCTCTCAGCCCCTTTTCTGTTGAGGATATGTCTTTTCAAAGCCTGTATTTCTGTCCTGTTTTGCATGAGAAGTTTTCATTGTGGCCTCAGGAACATTTTAATGGTAAAGAACAGAAAAGCAAAGTTGCTCCTTTTGGTTCTTCCTAGTCCAGGCCTTATTTCTCACGAAAAGAATGTGCGTCCTCCTAAGAACATGCTGCAAATGCAGCCCTTCGTTATTTCCTCGCATTTCAGACGCCGAGTTGTGGCTCACGACAGCCCTGCAGTGTAGGCCATGGTGAGGCTGGCAGCGTGCTGGGGCGTCCCGCAGCGAAGGCCCGTCTCCCGCGGACGTTTCCGCTCAAATCGCCGCTCGCAGCGAATGAGGCGCCTCGGTGACTTGGCTCCGCCCGCGCCGTCAGACGGCTTCATCCCCTCCAGCGAGCCCGCCCCGTCCCCATGGCAACGGGGCCGCGCGTGCTCCGCCCCGGAAGTTGCGTGTGCACGCCGCGCGCCCGCTTCCCATTGCCCGGGTCGGCCCGAGTCCCGTGAGCCCTCGCGCGGCGCCCCCCGTGCCCCCCGCTGCCATGATCCACGAGCTGCTCCTGGCGCTGCGCGGCTACACCGGCGGCCTCTTCGTCGTCAGCGGGGCCGGAGGGGGCCTGCAGGTGGGCGGCTGGCTGGCTGGCTGGCTGGCGGGCGGGCGGGCGGGCGGGGCGCTCGCTCCTCTCGACGTCCCGCTGACCCGCTCGCGCTCTCCGTCCCGCAGGTGTCGCTGGAGGCGCTGCCCCCGTTCCTGCATCCGAGCGAGGCCGGCCTGCTGGCCCGCGCTTGCCGCCTGGGCGCCTTCTACGTCCGCTTCAGCGAGTTCATCGAGCAGTTCGCCGAGCACGTCCAGCCGCCGCTGCTGCCGCCCTCCAGCACCGCGCCCCTAGCCGCCCCGACGCAGCCGCCGGTGGGTGGTGGATGGCCTTCTGGAGCATGTGCAGAGTGCCTGGGCGCGGGCTCACCTCCGGGGACACTCCTGCTTCCAGCAGCGAGTGCGGGGGACGGAGGGCCGAGTTTCTCTCCCAGTGAGCTTGCTCAGCAGCGAGAGAGCCGGCTGAGGCGCGTCCGACAGCGGCCGTGCTCTGCGAGGCTCGGGAGGCATTGGAGCGTCTCCCTGCCTCCATCTCTTGGACTGGCAGCACGGGGTGCCCTTCCCGCTCTTTCCTGTGCAGGCCCAGCAAGAATGGGGGGCAGCATATCCCGAGGTCAGGGTCTTCCCTGGTCACTGGGCTTGGCGTCCTGTGTTTCTGGCTATTAACTCTTCCTCGGCCTGGTTTCAGGATCTTTACAGCACACAGCAAGGGATTTATCTCCGGGCTTTCTGCACTGGGCTGGACACGGTCTTAGAGCCATACCGGCAGGCACTACTTGACTTGGAACAGGAGGTAAGGAAGGAGCAAGCAGGTTTCCATAACTAATTGATGCCCTGTTGCCAATTAATTTGTATCTAGGCACAGTTATCTAGGAGTAAACAACATTGAAAACAGCAGGACTGGCTTCTGATTGCACTGTTAATCACTTACATAAGGGATGGGCAACTGTAGCCCTCTTAAGTGATCAGAAACCTTCTGCAGTGGTACCTCGGCTCACAAATGCCTCAGTTCGAGAACTCTGCATTGGGGGACAACCACGATCACAGCCATGTTGCTGCATGAACATGATCACGATCATGGCCATCTTCCCTGTACAAGCATGATCACACCAGTCTTCCCTGCAAGAGCATGATCGTGGCCATCTCCCCCCCACCCCCCAGAACACGATTGCTATTGCACGATTATGGTTTGGACTCTCCCTCCAAACAATAACCTCCCCCCCCCACCTAGGTTAGTGTTCCCTACTGTACTGTACTTTGTTGTTGTTACTTTGTTTCAAATTTGATAAAAATTTGAAAAAATTTTTTGATAAAAATATTTACAGAACGGATTAACCTTATTTACATTGAACCTTACGGGGAAATTTGACCAGAGTCGTGGAACGGATTAAGTTCTTGAGCCGAGGTACCACTGTATTCTATTGTCTAGATATGTTTGGCTAGCTCCTTCCACAACAACAAAACAATACACATTTGTTTATTTAGGTTATGGTGCCAGTTAATTCAAAATGGTTTGCCAGTTGTCTGTTGCAAATATATCAACATGCAAAGGAAAACAGACCAGTTCATCTATGCAAAAAGGAAAGTTTCTTTTCATTTCATAAAGTATCCAAATCAATTCCTTTTCATGCTCTCAGTGTCAAGATGATGATACATGGCCAGATTGCAAATTTATAATGTCTAGCAGGAAATATTCTTTTTTAAAATAAATAACCCATGTTGGTTCAGTTGTTCAGTAGCAACAGTACTCCCATGTGCCTCTCTAGTTCTGAGAAAGTAGCTGTCTTGATGGAGGAAGAGTTTTCCATGTTTGCTTAGGGTATTTGTGTCTAAAAAGATCTGCAAGCCACTTCTCCATGTTCAGGAAATAAGCCTTCCTGAATCAGAATGTGAATGACAAGGGAAATTTAGCTCAAATGTATGGGTGAACTGCATATTGTTTTGCATTATGATCCTGGATCTCTTCTGGGGTAGGCCAGGCTTCCTTGTAAAAGTGGCTCGAATTAGCACCACTTGAATAAAACATGCAGAAGTAAGTGTGTGTGATCATTTAGTCTAGGAAGTAGAATGCTTTCATGAAGTGCAGAACCTTCTCAAGAGGCAAGGGAGCAGTGCCAGAGCAAGTGACAAAACTGCATGGTATGCATATTTACATGTATATGTTGCTTCTCATCAAAAATAATCTAAAAATGAAAAGTTTTAGTGAAAGTCTTATTCTGTGATACACAAAATCGGCAGTTTTGGGGTCTGGAGGAGAAGGAAGGGAATGAGATACAAGAAGAAAAAGAAAAAACATGGATATATATATATCCTGTCATTTTGTTGGTCAGTGACATTTGTTTTGTGCTTTTGCAAAAGAATGGATTATCTGCTGGAGGTAGAATTTATGATAATACTTCTGTACAGTTTGTTCTTAGGACTGTCAGCAGCCAATTCAGTAGATAATACAGTGGAACCAGAGGGACATTGGATATTTATGATTTCAGGAGTTCCCATGGTAGGAAACTAGTAGTTGGAAGCCACTCCTTGGTCTGTAGCATTACAGCTTTCAGCAGGACATTTACAATTTGATTTTTCCATATGCATATTTTCCCTTGCTAGCTCATCTTTTCAGGTCAAAACTTAGTTTCAAGGGGTAAAATGTTATTTTCCTGCTAACAAGCCTCCATTTTCCTGACCCCTGCTCTGTCCTGCTTATGCTCTGGAGATACCATCCCAAATAGTTGTTATGGCCTTCAACACCTTTTATTTCTTTGCTTTTTGCAGTTCTTGGCTGATCCTCACCTTACCATCTCACATGTCAACTATTCTCTGGACCAGGTGAGATCTGCCTGCTTATAGCTACCTTCTGCTAGAGATGTTGCCATCTCTCAGTGATAGAGATTTTCTCTGTAGCTCCTTTCTGAAAAGAAGCTTTCCTAGATATGGCATGGGCAGATTTCAGACTTCCAGATCAATTATGAGTTTTTAAAATTAGAACTTGGGCCAGGGGTAAAGTAGTGAAAGATGGAGAGTCGCCTGCAAAGTCAAATGCAAAATGGTGCCATGCAGTGAGATACAACTTCAAATCTACATCTGAGATGCTATTGATCAGAGATTCTAGCAGCCTAAGATAGGAGTGGCAGGGGAGGTTTTTGTTGTTTATGTTAAATAGGACCAGAAAACCTTGCTAATCTACTGCAAATTATCCATCAGTCTAGGTGCACCCAAGACCCAGACAGTGGAGGTAGGGAGGACCAGCAAGTTTAACCCTCATTCTCTGTTGTTGACAACATCAATGCATCTCAAATTCTGCAAGGGGATTTGGCAGGTGGCAGTTGGTCCCTAAGAGTACTGAGACACAACTCACCGAGACAATCTTTTGACCTAAGATACTTGGGAGCAGGCAGAAAGGCTCGAAGTAGCTAGCTCACAGAGGCAGAAGGGAGCTCTGACTCCATCTGAGATAGGGTGTAATAGTACACTTCTCAGCTCCTCCTCAGGTGCTCTGTGTAAATTGGGGGGGGGGGTATTTTCCATGCCCAGTTCTTGGTGGTTTCCTTTAAACACTCATTGAAGATGAGCCTTTTCCTCAGCCTCCATGCTGGCAAAAGCCACTACTTCCAAGGGAGATAATTCTGCATGTTCTTCAAGGTCATGGCTCACAAGTGGAGAGAACAGCACCTGCAGGCTTAGCGGAAGAGCTTTTAGGAGGCTGCCACACCTCTAGCGCAAGGGAGATGCCAGGAGGCAGCTGTCAGGCAGCTTCCCTACCCACAGGGCCCATCCACACAGTGGCGAGTTACTTATCGCGGCTGTGTGTTGCAGCCATGTTGAATATTCAGCCTCCTGTCAGGTTGCCACCTGAAATCTGAACCCAGCCACTAGTTTAATTACACACGAAAAGGCTCTTAGATTACAGTTAACAATTATACTGCGTGATTAACCCATAATTAACCTGTGGAGTTGGTTTGCATGCAATGCATTTAACCTTGATGGGTTGTGCAGCATATCATTCTCTTCCATTCTGCAGCACAAAGCACAGGTCGCTGCATAGTTTGTACACCGGTGTGGGAATCAAGAGTGCTGGTCTCTTTAGGGAGTAAACAAACCACTGTTAATCCAACAGTAAAGCATGGGGAAAGACTTGTTCCCAACATTTTGGCTAATGGGTGGGATTGAAATCTAATTAAAAAATAATAGGACCATTTTGAAAACCATGCACCAGGGAGATTTCCCAGACTCCCTCAATCTGACAGAAACATACCTGTATGTCCTGATACACTCAGTCCATCAAAAATAGCTTTGCTTTGCCTGTTGTGGGGAGCACTACCAGAAACTACTGCCTTTCAGGCATTCACCTGTGCCACAGATGTTTTCAGACATTGCTGAAGGGTGCAGTTCTGGTACACTTGAGGCGGAGCTTATCTACAATACTTTTTGCATCCAAGATGTCAGGCACATGATGCACGATTCTTTCTTCCGCTATAGAAAAACAGATCACAGGGCTTCCTAGGATAAGTCTGCAGTGGATGCACGGTCTCTTGCTTACCCTCATTAGTGCTGCTTGCTGTGGGGAGCCTGCTTGCTTCTAAGGGAGTCTTAGCATCCAGACTAGAGTAGTGGAGTCCTGGGGATGCCCCTAAATCAGGGGTACTCAGACTTTTAAAATGGGGCCAGTTCACTGTCCCTCAGACTGTTGGGGGGGATGCACTATAGTTTGAAAAAAATATGAATTCCTATGCACACTGCACATTAAAAATCAGTTAAAATTAAAATTAAAAATTGTTTAAAAATTAATAAAAAATGTTTGCTCCACTTGCGCGGGCTGCAGCAACAGCCCAAGATGATGCCACGCTGCCCGCTGAAAGGGAGAGCATGACATGAGGGGGAGCCATGAGGGGGCGCTTGCCTCCAGGGTCGAGGCCTTCCCGGCTCCTTGCCACCTCCCCACTTCCGAGCCGGAGGAAGGTCTCTTCACAGGCGCTCGCCCGGCTCTGGGAGGAGGAACGGGAGTGGGAGGCTGGAGATCTGAATGCAGGGCAGCTACCCCAGCCGAGAGAGGGCCGCAAGGAGGGAGGAAATGGCTGCTTTCCAAGGTGAGGGACAGGATCATGGCTGGCTGAGTGGGGTGCCTCCTGCCTCCTCACCATGGGGGGAAGAAGCATGGCAGCTGCTCGACGGCGGTGGCGGCTTGCCCAGATAAGGCTGCGGCGGAGGTGTGGGAGCTGCGGCTGCAGCTTGACCTGCAGCCTGGGGACGTGGCTCACATAGTGAAAAATAGATTTTAAACGTTATATTTTTCTTACCTTCTTTTTTTTTAGTGTCTTCGTCTGTCTGTCTCTCTCTCTCTCTCTCCCCCTCTCCCCACTGCCCTCCTCTCTTCTGTATTCCCGCTCCATACTCCCGCTCTGAATTCAGAGCCAACATACGCATGCAATAGGGGGAAGATCCAGCACATGCACAGTTGAAGGGAGCTGTTACAATTTGGCGCATGCGCCAGCTCTCTGCTAGTCTCCAAAACTGAAAGAGTTTCAGAGAACACCTGTACCAGCTCAGAGCTTTTGGACTCATTCGGAGATCATTTTCTCCAAGTTGGGTCCAAAAGCTTTGAGGCGGGCCAGGTAAATGACCATGTCAGGCCATATCCGGCCTGTGAGCCATAGTTTGAGGACCCATGCTCTTAATTGTGTTCTTGTTCTGTTTCTACCTGCATGTGAGCTGCATTATTGGTCAGCAGTTCCTGTCTTGTTGGTTGGCAGATTTGTTTGGTTCCAAACCTGTTCTCTTTTGCTGTATTACTTTCTGAAACTGTGGGAGGCACTCTCACACAGAATGCTTTTATATACTTGGGCAAGTGGAAAGAGCGATTCATTTGAGAATATTTGCCATCTGATTATCAAAATGTTCTCTCCCCAACAACCCAGTCCCAACTAGGAAACCCGTCCTTATATTCCACTTCTTGTTTTGCAGTTCCAACTCCTTTTCCCCTCATTGATGATTGTGGTGGAGCAGATAAAGACCCAGAAGGTATGGCTGGGTGCCTTGGTTACCATTGGCAGTGGCTGCTTCTTTTCACAGAGGCCTTTATCAGCTTAGTACAGTGTTACATATTTTGCTAGTGACAGAGATGGTGGTGGTGTTATCTCACTGGAGAAGAGAAATGCAAACAAGATGGTTTGGATTCAACTGCACGTGCAGTCAAGGGATGGAAGCTGACTTCCTGCTCTCTTCTCCCTTGGGCAGCCCCTCCAGCCCACAGAAAATGTTATTCAGAAGGTCGGGGACCCTGCTGAACTGAGTGAATGGAGTGAGCTGCAGTGCACTGTGGAGGGGAGACTCCCAGAGATCAGATGGGTGCACATTCGGTGATGTGGATCCGAGATCTGTTGTCACAATTCACAGAAAAGTAGAGTGGCTAGGAATGGTATTGATCTCTGGCTGAGGAGCTTGATACAGTTCTCCTCCTCCTCCTGAGTTAATGTGAAAGTGGGGAGGCATCTGGTCTTTGCAGAGTGCAGATATCAGCTGGCACTGGGGGCCACTTGAATGTGAAATGTCACGTTGTTTCCATTGCAGATTCATGGCTGTCAGATCTTGGAGATTGTCAACAGACACAGCCGTGGTGGCCTGCCACCTGTGCGGCATGCTCTGGAAAAGTAAGATACTCCTGTTGAGTTTCCAGCTTCAGGAGAGCTTGGTGGGAGTCATTTCAGTCTCGGGACAGAAGCACAAGATTGTAGGTCCAAGGACTCTGTCCCCCAATAAACCAGTCCCCCTGAAGCCCCAGCACACTGTTCTACAGCACTTGACCTTCTGGAGCTCTGCTGTGCTGACTTCAGTGTGGCTGCAGCTTATGCTGCCAGGATTCCAGGGCTGCTGCAGGCAGATCATCTGCACGTTGGCTCCCTTTCCTGGCCTCGGGCTGATGCCAGCTCCCCTTCCCACCCACCACCATCCCCACTGCTGTCCCTGTGCCTCACCTGTCTCTCCAGGGTCTTGGCAATGTGCCATGCCGTCATGTACAAGCAGCTCTCCGCCTGGATGCTGCATGGACTGCTCTTGGACCAGCACGAGGAGTTCTTCATTAAACCAGGTCCGTCTTCAGGGATCGTTCCTGCCCAGCCCGAGGAGGAGGAGGAGGATCTGGGCATTGGGGGGCTGACAGGAAAACAGCTGCGAGAATTGCAGGATATGGTGAGGTTTTGATGCTCTCATCTTATTCCAGTGGATCTGCTTAGCACTGTTCTTTAACTGTTAGGCAATCCAAGGCCAAATGAGATATCTTTTAAACCCTTGAGATTCCCACTGTGTTTTGCTGTGCTTCTGACAGTCTGGAAAGATTCACTTTTCCCTCCTCCTTCGCTTGGCCCTGTCCATTCCATCACCCCCATTGCCCTCCTGATAAGCAACATGGCTAATCTCCAAGATGGCCGGGGTGGGAGGGGGGATTGATTGATTGATTGACTGATTTACTATGCCGTCTGTTAGTCAAGGTGAGTCTCTGGGTAGTTCGCATAATCAAAGCGCACAAATAAAAACAATACACAAATAAAACAATACATTAAAATAAAAAAATGACACAGCAATAGAAAAACAATCCTAAAATAGCAACAGTAGACCCACAAGGAACCCACAAATTAATCCAAGGCACAGCATCAGTAAAATGCAGTAAGTGATGCAGACAAAATAGAACTTTTTAAAATAGTGGTCACCAGAGCATAACTCACTGTTGCAAAACTAACCTAAGCAAAGAGAAGGTCCTCCAGGCCTCCGAGTCAGCCTGTGACTCTAGTGGCAGTTTAGGGTCCAGGAGCACCTCCCAGCTACAAACCCCATCCATAAGGGAGAGTGCAACCCCACCCAGGTCAGGCTTAATGTCATCCGACTGGACAGATGACCCCGCCACCTCTGAGAATGGGTTTGGCAGCCATTACATGAATAAATGCCAAAAAATAATGTTAAATAAAACCAGTACAATTTAAAATATCTTGATAAAATTGCACAAGATAAAATCACATAATGTATAATTAAATAAAAATAAAATATTTTGTGTGTGTGTAGGATCAACCTGGTATTCAACAGCAGACCCACCAAGTCTGAGAGGAGGTTTGTACAGCTGCCAGGCATCCGCTGAATGGGGAAATAAGTAGAAGAGGGGACAACAGTTACCCCTTCTTCTCCTTTGCTGGCTACTTAATCCCCCAACGCCATACCTTCCACCTGCCCAAAGCTCTTCAGAAAAGGGATTTTGACATGGTTTTCTATTTAGATTTTCTCCATCGTCCTGTCTCACTACTATCCTTCCACTGGTCCTTGTCTTAACAGAGATTGATCGAAGAGGAGAATATGTTGGCCCCTTCTCCAAAGCAGTTCTCTCTACGGATAGAAATGTTGCCCTCCTACATCCCTGTACGTGTTGCTGAGAAAATCCTCTTTGTGGGCGAGTCTGTCCAGATGTTTGAGAGTCAGAATGTGAGCCTTAGCAAAAAAGGCAGGTCACTTTGGTTTAATTCCTTCTCCACGGGGTATTTAGTACTTTGGGATTGATGTTGCTTTGGCTTACCATTAGCAAGCCACCAAATAATAGTTGTAGGAAGCTGGGCGAGGTAAAGGAGAGGGGAGATAGAGGACCCCCGGAGGGCCGGATTTGACCCCTGGGCCTACAGTTCTGTATTCCTGGGTGCAGGAACCTGCGCCTTGCTCGTAACAGAATGTTTCCTCTGTGCCTCACTGCTGCCCAGGTCACCCCCCAAATCTGTCCCCCAGGGGTAATCTTGATTATGATAAATGCAAGTCCTCTTCAACATCTCCAGTCCTCTTAAATTCCCTGAGTTGTTACACTCTGTCTCCTGATGGCAGCTTCTCTCCTCATTCTGGAGAGGGAGGGAATCTTAATAGTTTAAAACAACAGCAAGGGAACCTCACCTCTGCAGCCAGCTGTGAGTATGCAGTGTGCCCTTTTCTAGCTAGGTTGCTAATCAGGATATCATGCAACTTTGTCCAAAGCTTTGCTGAAGTCAAGATATATTAAGTCCACATCATTCCCAAAGCCTACCACAGAGGTTAACCAATCAAAAAGTGGGATTTCTTGTTGGCTACTAATAGTAACAGAAGAGCTTTAGGAGCAGCCCAAAGTAGTCTTGGCAATAATGTAGGAAAAAAGCCAGGAGGAAAAATGTAGGAAAAAAAGTCTATACACGAATGCCCAGAGCACAGGAAACAGGATGAACTTGAACTCTTTCAACACAAGGAGACAAGTGCAACCTGTTAGGTATTACTGAAACTTGAGGGATGACTTCCATGACTGGAAGATAGCAAGTGCAGGCAACAGTACTTATTCCTGCACAGAAATATGAGGCCATCAGGCTCCTCCTCCTCTAAGAGCATCCGAGTCAAAATAAATGTGTCAAGCAACAAAAGGAACAGGACAGTCACAATCTGCTATTGACCGATCAAAGTCAAGATGAGGGTAAAACTTGGCTTAAGCAAATTTTCAGTATCCTAAGGAAGTGTGATGTGGTAGTAATGGTGCAGAGTTGTTTTCCCTACCAGTAAGCCATGTGCTCTGAATCTGAACAATACAACAGGACTCATCAAGCTGGTGATTATCAGTTGTGCCCAGAAGTACCACAATTTAACAAGGCCATACTTACTTTGATTGTGCAAACTAGGTCACTTTGTCTTGTACCAGGAAAAGCTCAGTTTGGGCCACTCTTTCCTCTCTGCAGGCTCCATCTTGAAGAATCAAGAGGACATCTTTGCTGCTGAGTTGCATCGTCTCAAGCAACATCTTGTTTTCAATTTGATGGATTTTGAGTCAGTGGTTGACTGGATACGGAGCACTGTAGCTGAGGTCAGTAGTGCTTTAGAACCTTTCCTGCTCAACTGTTTTGAGGGATAGTGGCAGAGAACCACCCACCAACCTTAACCAAGAACCAGCCAGCCTGGTTTCTTCCAATAAGAACTGGTGGGTGAAGGTCTGGCTGTGTGAGTCAGTGCGTTTTATCTTCTCTAGGTGAGAGGAGGTGCCTTTATAGGTGGCCATGATTCCTGAATCTTGATGCTGACAGGCTTTTTTTTTCTCTTTGAAGCACCTGTGGAAGCTGATGGTGGAAGAATCA
Source organism: Varanus komodoensis (assembly GCF_004798865.1). Classification (NCBI taxonomy): domain Eukaryota; kingdom Metazoa; phylum Chordata; class Lepidosauria; order Squamata; family Varanidae; genus Varanus; species Varanus komodoensis. Next base: position 70,174 of record NW_025336043.1, read on the forward strand.
GATTTGATAGGACAGCTAAAGGTAAATGTTACAATGGGAAGGTTATTCAGGTGACACAAAATTGGGTGGATCAGCTGAAAGACTGATAAAATTCAGAGTGACCCTGATAGGCTAGAGTGCTGCATTGAAAACAAAAGAAGGAAATTCAGTTGAGGCAAATGTCAAGTTCTCCATCTAGGAAAGGGGAACCAAATTCACGGTTACGAGGTGGGAGATGCTCGGCTCAACAATTGGGCAAGCGAGAAGATTCCTGGAATTGTTGCAGTGCACAAATTGAATACAAGTCTGACATGTGATGTGGTTGCAAACAGGACAAATGCTATATTGAGCTGCATTAGTTCCACCACAGTTTAAGAAAGATATAGAAAATCTGCAAAGGGTTCCGAGGAGAACAACAAGGATGATCCAGAGACTGGGAAAAAAACCCCATGAGGAAAGGTTCTAAGAATTGTGCATGTTTACCCGTGAGAAGACAGAGAGAATAGAACTCTTCAAGTCTTTGAAAGATTGTCACACACAGAAAAATGATGATCTCTTCTTCATCATACCAGAGTGCAGGACATGGAATAACGCACTCAAGTTACAGGAATCCAGATTCCAGCTGAACATCAGGAAGAACTTCCTTATTGTTTGACCAGTATGACAGTGGAACCACTGACAAAGGGAGGTACTGGGCTCTCCCACACTGAAGGCATTTGGAATGCAGCTGGACAGCCCTCTGAGAGGCGTGATTCAGCTGGTACTCTTGTATTGAGCAGGGGATTGACCCAGTGGCCTTCTTGGCCCCTTCTAACTCTACAGTTCTATGAGTCTGTGAACCCACCTTTTTCAGGACAATGTTAGGTCTAGCAAGTGAAACAAGCTTGCTAGCAATATCTTTGCATTTTGATTTATGTTTCAATGCTTCCTTTCATTCTAGATAATTAAAGATTTTTACCTCCTGGGGAGAGGAGAACTGTTTCAGGCCTTCATTGATACTGCACAACATATGCTAAAGTCACCCCCCACTGCAGTGACTGAGCATGGTGAGTCTTTGGTGCCAGAAACAGCCCTGTCTCCTGAGAAATGGCGGAGCGGAGCCCTGTGCCTCCCCGGGTTCTGCCGCGGGTTGCCTGGCCTGAGTGAGGAGCAGCTACTGCACGGGGCGGTGGAGCAGAGCTTTCACCAGCCACGCAGGCATGCTCCCCATTGCCCAGTCCTTTGTGCCAAAGGAGCACTACTGCCTCCAGCAAATACATGTGTTGTGACGTGCCTCAGTAACCTGCTGCTGCTGCTGCACAAGCCTTGGAACAGGGCTGAGGAGGGAGGGTTGCAAGACGCTGTTCCTCGTTTGGCTGGTGCGCACACGCAACACTCCTCCGGTGGCACTGCTGTTTCCCGCAGATGTGAACGTGGCGTTCCAGCAGTCGGCCCACAAAGTGCTGCTGGATGATGACAACTTGCTGCCTCTCCTCCATCTGACCATCCACTACCATGGGAAGGAGCACCGAGGTGGGCGCTGGTGCCGCGGAGTCCCCCCGCTAGTGCGAGTCCCGCTGGCCCTCAACACGGCCTGTGGTAGGAGCTCGGGGTGGCAGGCACTGTGGTCCAAAGCCCCGCCTGGTGCCGAGGGCTGCCTGGATGCCCCAGGGCAGGCCATCTGCCATCAGTGTCAGATCCCCTTTTGAAAAAGGGCGACTTGCCCCAGGTCCGTGAGGGCAGAGCGACAGAGAGGTCGTTTGGGGTTTAGTCCCCGTGTCACAGAGTCCAGTGTGCTCTGCTGTGCTCTGCTTCCCACCTGCATCCTGCCTGACCCTCACGGCGTTCCGTGGGCTTCCTTTCCAGATGCTTCTCAGTCTCGCGAAGCTCCTTCCCGGGAACTGTCTCCCCATGAATCCCCCACGTCGGGCTGGGCTGCGCTGGGGCTCTCCTACAAGGTGCAGTGGCCCTTGCACATCCTCTTCACTCCTGCCGTCTTGGAAAAGTGAGCGCTCTGTTTGCACGCACCCCCGTGCTGGGGCATTTGCGCAGCAATGGCCTTCCCTGGCTGAGCTCTGGAAGCAGGCGTTCACTTGCCTGCGTGCCGCTCATCTAGTCTCAGGGTCTGGCCAGTCGTGGGCTGCTCATTTTCGTCTCGCCTGCAGGTACAATGTGGTCTTCAAGTACCTGCTGAGTGTCCGGCGCGTCCAGGCAGAGCTGCAGCACTGCTGGGCCCTGCAAACGCGAGGCAAGTGCCTGCAGTCCAGCAGGACGGACGCCATCAAGTGGCGCCTGCGCCATCATATGACCTTTCTGGTGGATAATTTGCAGTACTATCTGCAGGTGAGGGTGCTGCCATCCAGTGCAGTCCGTCTCTGGAGAACACTGGCGGGCAGGTGCAGGCGAGGCTTGCCCTGGCAAGGCGGAGCAGCAGTTCGGCTCCGTTCACGCTGTGGCCATTTGCCTCAGACCTCAGGCTTTTCTTCCTGCAAGTACTGACTACAGTGACGGAAGTTCAGAGCAGTAACTGCTGCTCCTGCAGACATCCTCCGGCTACCCTAATTCCTTGCAGCGGGAAAAGAGTTTTCTGGTCTGCTTGCTCTCAGGTGGACGTCCTGGAATCTCAGTTTTCACAGCTACTGCAGCAGATCAATGCCACGCGTGACTTTGAGAGCATCCGACTGGCACACGACCATTTCCTGAGCAATCTCCTGGCTCAGTCATTCATCCTGCTGAAACCAGTGAGTACCTCCTACTCCACCAACCCCAGTCAATAGGGAACCCTTCCACTTGGTGGCACAGGGACTTCAAAGTTACTTTGTTGGAGCAGGCTAAAGGCACACTCCTACCTTCAATACAAGTGGGGCATGAAGGGCCCATTCTTAAAACCAGACCACCAGGAAGGTGGCTGGCTTAGTTGGTTTGAACAACCCAGATCCTTCATGCACTTTGATGTAGAGTGAAATCCAAGCATGTCTCTCTTCTTTCTGTTTGGGGGGTTGGATAAGGGGCAGAATTCTCCCTAACTGCTAGGTGGGATCTGTTGGGGGAGAAGAGAGCCAGCCAAGTCCTTCCCCAAAGTGCTGTATATTGTGGCATGTGCAGCATATTCTTGGAACTCTTATTTAAACCAGCTTAATACTTAAAAGTACTGGGCTTTTGGCAACTCCTGTCTTGTGTATAAACAAAATAGATTTCTGCACACTCCCTTGGTGCTTTATGGAAGGCAATTAAACTGACACACACTTTTGAGTAAACACAAAGTTTTGAGTAAACATGCCTGAAAATACAGTGGTACCTTGGCTCACAACCTTAACCTGTTCCAGGATGCTGGTCATGACCCAAATTGGTCGTGAGCCAAGTCAAATTTCCCCATAAGGTTCAATGTAAATAAGGTTAATCCACTGCATAACTATCTCTTTTTACTCACAAAAATTTGAAGCAAAGTGACAAAGAACAACAAAGATCGCAGCCATCTCCCCCTCCCTCAGCAATTGTGCGGGGGGCATATGGGTGCAATTGTGGGCACGCTGGGGGGAGGTGGGCACGGATGTGCTGTGGGGGAGATGGGTGCAATCGTGGGCACAATCGCAACTGCGATTGCGCCCGTGCAGGGAAGGCAGGCATGCTCACGATCGTCACCCGATTTGGTTGTGAACTGAGGTGTTCGTGAGCCAAGGTACCACTGTATATCCCAGGCTGAATGCTAGCATTGCTGAGATTCCAAAAGTTGAAGCCAGGACTACTGCGATCCGCTGGTGCTGGGCAGGCTGCATCGGGCTTTTTAATGTCCCTCCTGCTACTCTGCTGCACAGGCTTTCCACTGCTTGAATGAAATCCTGGATCTCTGCCACAGCTTCTGCTCACTGGTCAGCCAGAACCGGGGGCCCCTGGATGAGCGAGGCACCCTGCAGCTGAGCATCCTGGCCAAGGTGTGTTTCCTCCCTCTTGCCTAAGGTTATGAGACATCGGGGTTCTTGGAGGATGATTCCCTCAGGAGGCAATTTTGGAGCCTTAGCAAGGAGTTCCTTGAGAAGCTAAATGAGGCGGGGGCACTTCTGTTGGGAGGTTGATTCATTTAGCTGTGATCACCGGAAACAGGCAGAATGCTGCCTCTTTCCAATTCTGGCTACCATCAGAGATTGCCTGGCTGGGAAAGGCACCCGGGGACATGAGGAATTGGGCCCATCAGCAGCCACTGCTTCCTTTTCTAGACCAGCAGTTCCCAAGGGGGGAGTGAAAGGAAAGGACAGTTGCTAAGGAATGAAGAGGTGCCTTCTTCCTCTCTTCCCTTTGCTTGTATTATTCATTTTATTACTACATTTCTGTCCTGCCTTTTCCCCTCTTGCAAGGAATCCAGTGGGGCTTACATGGTCACCCTCCTCTTCCTGTTGTCACCACAACAGCCCCAGGTTAGGCCAAGAGCCAGTGACTGGCCAAGCCACCCCGTGAGCTTCATGGCTGAGTGGAGACTAGAAGCCTTGGTCTCCCAAGTCCCAGTCTAAAAAGGAACAAAACTGTAACATTTACTTTTTGAAAATGTAAGCAGTTCCATAACACTAATTGCATGCATGTTCTATATCAGCATATAACATGTCATACTAGTTGTTGTTAGTTGTGCAGTTGTGTCCAACCCATTGCGTCCCCATGCAGTATTGCCAATAATCATGTGTACATGTCAAGGCATGCCAAATTTCCAGGTATTTATCCATTCAAAAACTTCCTTAAAGCCCGAATCTATTAGGTTAAGGAAAATCTATTTAGGCTGACCTAGCATTAAATCCAAGAGATGGGAAGGTAATTCAAACAAACATGTATGCTCAGTATTAAAGAAGTTTCCATCATAAGATTTATCCAAATTATTGCCGCCTCCCAAAAGAGACGCTGCCAATGGACGCCGCCATAACATGTGAAGAAGAGACGCATTAGCAGCATTGTTCTTCCAACAATTGCTTGATGTAATTAAGCTCCAATCAAAAAGATGTTTTGAGGTATGCAGTATATTCTGAGCAACTTTTTTGGGGGGGTGAGGTCATGTGTAGTGTAACCTTCATGACCCCACCTTCTATGAAATAGGTGATAATGAAGTGCCCCATTGACTGGGCAAGATGGGGTGCTCCATTCATTATTACAGTCTTGATTAGGAGCTTATGTGTTATATTTATTCATCAATAATAAATATGTATCACATGAATTGCATTTATGTCAAATATTTATCAACATAAAATGTAGCTGTTGAGCCTCATTTAGTACTTCCAATAAACAGACAGTTCTGACATTGAAGTAGCAGTACAAAACCTAGAGTGGAAAAAATAATGTTTCAGTTGCATACGCTGCCAAGCAGTCATAGCTGAGAGCCACATTTTTGCCAATATTTGGTAGAGAACAATGGGGATGAACTATTACAGAATTAATAACAAATTTATTTACAGTTGTTAGATTAATGATAGCAAAGAATTGGAAAATAAAATACAATTGCCTAGTAAGTGATTAATTGAGAAGATAATTTCTAGTATAGAGAAGTTTGGAATACAGTTATTAATGATAAGTTAACTTGTAATATTAAAGTGAAAAAGGCTTGATAAATAAGAATAATTGTTATGATATTTGGAGCCTGTGTATTGAGTATGTATTAATAAAAGGGGAGGGTCTTGAACCTTCACAAGGTTCAATGCAGTTTCGGAAGGAGGAGTGTCTGGGGCATGGGCAGCTAAGAATCAGGTTGGGACACCACGACCCAGACACCCAATACAATATACAGGCCCATTCCAAATCGCAGCCAGGCAGTCCAGAGATCAAGGTGGGTAACAGAAGTGCAAGGTAGGTCAGTCTGAATACAACAGAGCAGGCAATGTCAGTCAGGAGTTGAAAGCTAGAGAAACAAGCCAAGGAGAAGCAGATACCTGGGACCGGAGCAGGTGAAGCTGAGCCTGGGCCTGGGCCAGAGGCAGGAACTAGACAACAGGCAGAGTTTCCAGAAGGCACAGGGAGCTCCAGCAGCATCAAGACCCTTTACTGCTAAGGCTGCATCTGGAGGGTTCTTATATAGCTCCTCCCACAGGGCTCCCAGGTGGGGCTTGTAACATCCCAGGTGGCTTTGATTGACTGTGGACCTGGTTCTGCAACCTCCAGGGCTGTTATTCTGGTCTCTGGCCAGCAGAGGGAGACCTGATGCTGCCTCAGAAAGGCAGGTTGCTCACCTGTAACTGTCCTTCTTCAAGTGGCCATCTGTGCATTCACACATATGGATGCTGTGCCTGCGCAGTGCCTGTAGCCAGGAAGATTTAAAAGCTTAATGGTTTTGCCAGGAACTCCGCACCCCCCCACACAGTATAAGAAGGCAGAGTGCCAGCCATTTCCTCAGTCTACTGAAGACCGATGGTTCGCCCCCAAACAGGAGCACAAAATAGCATGTAGAAAACTAAGGCAAAACATAAGATACCCTTCTACGGATCGTGTGGCACTGTGAAACTCACGCGCTTCACTCTGGATGCTGGGCCTCTCCCCTCCCCTCCCCTCCCCTCCCGCACGTGCGATTCATGGCTGTCGGCTTTCGCAGGGCTTCAGCTGCCAGTCCTCGCTTCTGTTCAAGATCCTCTCCAGTGTTCACAACCACCAGATCAACTCAGACCTGGCTCAGCTGCTGCTACGCCTGGACTACAACAAGTACTACACGCAAGCTGGAGGCACTTTGGGCAGGTAGGAGACAGAGCAGGCACCCCGCCAGAGGTGCTTCTACTTTCGGCAACGCTGATTTGCCAGAGGAACTGTCAGTTCCTTGCACAGGGAGGTTTATTTGGGGCCCTGCCTTGACCTGCTTTGACCGTTTTCATGTAATCTTATGCTTTTGTTTATTAACCACTGTGCTGGTGGGAGGGGTCCTTTCTGAGGCCCAGGATAAAGTATATAAATACACCTGGCTTGTATACCTTTTTAACAGTCCAACTTGGTGACAGGTCTACAGTCCTCTGGCTGGTTTTCCTAAATGAATTCTGTAGAATTGTGGCATTTCTGTAATTAACTTTCTCTTCTTTCTCTGCAGTGTTGGATTAGAATAGGATAGTTCAGTCCAGCCATGGAAGCTGTTGCTAGCAGTTCCAGGGACTTGGCCAAGACATCACTATTACTGCAGGAGGGTGGAGATGGGACAGCTGGCAAGTATTTTGATTACCAAAACAACTGTGGCCTGTTCTCTTCCATTTCAGCCATGGCACACACACTTTTTCCTTCCCAGTCACATTAAAGCTTATGAAACACATTTCTTGTGCTGATTTCCTTACGCTCTTTTCCCAGAAGCAAAGTGCAAAAATAGGCGCTCAGTGTTCCACGGGTCAACCCACTCCGCTTGCTTTTGCTGTCGTAGCTGTGGTGGTAGCCCAGCCATTTGGCATTTCCCCTCAGGCGGTCTTTGTATGAATGAAGCTGCGTTGTACAGGCAAAACCAAATGGAGGGCTTTTCCTAATCGAAGAGAGCCACGTGGCTGTTTACTGAGAAGCACTTTTGCTGGAATTGTCGCTTTGTAACTTCGTATTCTCTGTTACCAAGCCAAAATTGGCTTTGCTTGTGGGGCTGCCCACTTGCCCTCTGCTCATGCCTGCCTTTTCGTCTGGGGAGCAGCCGTATGTGTTGTTGCCTGTGGCTGCTGCCTTACCTCCAGCGCCACCTCATTGCAAGAGCAGGGGCTTGTTTCTGATGTGCTCCTCCCAGTAAGACACCGCAGCCGAGGTTTCTCAGAGCAAGCAAAAGGAGCAAGGTCTTTATTCCGCAAATAAAGGGAACATCAGCAAAGGAAAGAGCCGAGAGGTTTCCCGGGAACTTCAGCAAGCCAAAGCCAAGAAGTTCCCTTGGTAAAGGGAATCATCCACTTTTATGTGGCCAAAAATCACCTCCGAGCACATTTCTTCAAGAGGGATGTTGGATGACTTTGGTGCCATAGCAGTGAGTTGACCCTTAGCCTTAGGCCATGTGCTGACACGGTACAACACGTAAAAGGGAGATGCCAAAGAGCAGAGTGCGCTAGATGTTCTTGTACTGCTGAAGAGCAGGATGGGAAATCGGTGCGTGACGAGTCCCGTCCGCCAATTAGACTTAAAGCCCAATTACATAGTGGCCTTCATCATTCCCACAAGATGCAGGAAAGGTTTGCAAGCATTGAGGCTTGGGAATTTCTGGGGTGGGGGGAGAGTTGCTATCAATGACAAACGAGCACGCGTGCTTAGTACAGCCGCAGCAAAGCTAGCTTCTGATATTGTACACGCCACAGAGAATTGCAAACCCTGGACCATTTTCCTCTTTTTGCCAGAAATAAAAATTCTAACACATATGAGAATTAATGGGATTCTTGAAAAATTCTTCCATTATTCAGGAGGAATTTTCCTGGATTCCTTTTGAGATGGTGTAGCGGGATCAGGAAGCATGTTGAAAGCACCTTGTTCCCTAACTTTCATGCAAGACTCATCAAGAAAGCGAGCTTGTTCACCAGACTACTTTACTGCAGCTCACAGTTTCCCATCACAGCTGTGCTTCCTGAAGCGTCTAGTCCAGGGGTCCTCAAACTTTCTCACCAGGGGGCCAGCTGAAAGGTGCCAGTGCTGGGTGTGGGCTGGAAAGGTGGTGCCAGCGGTGTCCGTGGGGCGGGGGCGAGGGTGACACATGCAGGCGCGCATGCTGAGGCGGGGGGCGGGGAGGGCACACACCACAAGGCGGGTGCACGAGGCAGCGGCTTGCTCACTTGGAGATGGTTTTCTTGGAGTGAGCAAACTGCTGCCTCCCCGCAAACAGGGCAAGGTAGGCAGCAGTGGGTGCGCGCATGGTCGCGAGCGTCATGCGGCGGGTCCAAGCGGGCATGGCGGGCCGGATCCAGCCCCCGGGCCATAGTTTGAGGACCCATGGTCTAGTCCCTCGCCTGGCCTGAACCCTTCCTCCTTCCTGGATGTAGGGTAAGGAGCAGCGTCACCACGGGCGGCAGGCACTGGGGAGTCCCGGGCGCAGGCTACCCCCTAGCCACTTCTGTCAGGCTGTCCATCTCTTGGGACTCTCCAGCAGGCAAAGCTGGCCAGTTCCAGGCCTCTGCAACTAAAGCCTCATTTCCTGCCTTTTTCTTCTCCCAGCTCCTTTGCGTCTCTCTTGTTCTCTTCCACCCCCTATTTCTGCCCCACTGATAATCCCACGCAGCTGTGTGTGCCCCGGGTCCTGGGCCTGGTTTTGCCCAAACGCACTCCTGGCCAGGCACCGTCACATTTGGCCCCTCTGCTGGACGCCAAGGGAAGACGGGTGAGCCTCTCTGCCTCTTCACAGATGGCATGGTAACAACTACGACAGGTACAACAAGAAAATTGACATTTATTAATTGTATCATAAAAGTCCAGAAGTTAAAATTATATACAAGCACTTCATGCACATGTCAAGTTACAAAAAAAAAAAAAAAAATTAAAATCTGATGACAGTTTCCACAAAGCAAAAAGGAAGAGTCAACGAGGAATCTGGTCTTGCTGATACCTTGGGTGCTTGAATCCGACTCTCTCCCCAGCAATGAGGCTCTGAATCACCCACTCCTGGGTTACCACTGGCAGCTGCAATGCTGCAGCACATCTCAAGATTGCAGGTGGGCAGGAAGTGTCGGTCACCACCACATCAAACACACCCACGCTCACATCTAAAAGAAGAAACCAGAATGCCGTTGTGGGACCAGGATTTCCTGCCACTTGTTCACCAAGCGCTCAGTTCCACTTTCAGAGGAGATGGGTGGCAGCACCAGACAAAGGATGGGTTTGAGTGAATGTGCCCAATTCCCTACTTCATCCAGCCTCTTGGCAGCCTCCAAAAGCTACCTCTTAAAAACATAAAACCCAGCCTCAGAGTTACCACCACATCAGCCCCATCTTCTGTAGGGGGCAGGTGCAAGTCCCTCCCTACAGCATTCCAGAACTTTGTTTTATCCCTGACGGTGGTGAAGCCCCACAGGAGGCTTCTGGGGGCTTGTACCTTTGTTCCATGAGGCTGATGCTTGCTGCTTAACAGAAGCCGCTCCCCCGATCATAAGTATCTCTGACCAGAGTTCCAAGAAGTTTTGTGGCTCATCAGACACTAGAAGCACCTTCAATTTATGGAAAGGGTTCTTTCGGGGGTGCCTAAAAAGAATCACAAGTGGCGGGTGACCTATAGCTTCACTGCAACTCAATAGGTTTCACACCCACACCTTCCCCCTATCCTTTCCCTGCTCTTGGGGGCTTGGCTCTTCCAAGACCCACCATGACAAGAAGCCTCCGTCTCTCATCCAAATCAGTGCACTCACCACTCCAGCAGTCTCTGCTCATGCAGGCTGTAACCTGCTGGCAACAAGTAATTCCGGTAGTTCAGGAGCTGGTTCGCATGGCAACTGTCATGGACCCAAACATGAGACACACACGGTATTCCTCGCGCAAGGCATAGGAAGTATTTCCGGGTGCGGCAGTGCTGATCGGCTATCAGAAGACACTGAGAAGCCACACTGCACTGAATAAAAGGAGGAGAAGAGAGGGGCGGTGTTATTTGGCTTCAGAAACACCCCAAGCCCTGGCTACCTCAAGATATTCTTGATTGATCTCTTTTGAAGGTTTACAGAAATTAAAACGCCAGTGCAATGTGTTGAATCATCATAAAAACTAGAACCAGCAGCAGAGAAAGAGCAAAAAGCACAACAGTGGGGATTTTCTCTCCCCGTTACTGCCACCAACTGAATACAGTGGTACCTCGGCTCACAAACGCCTTGGTTCACGACCAAATCAGGTCACTAACAAAAATTTCATGAACATTTTTACTTGGGTCACAAACTCCGCATTGGGTGGTGACCAAGATCGCAGCCATCTCCCGCCACACCCCAACCAGCACGATTGTGGCCGTCTCCCCAACCCCATGAGTGGGGAGATGGCCACGATCGCTGTCACATTCATGCAGGGAAGATGTGCGTGATTGCGGCTGTGCTGTGCTGCACCCATCTTTCCTGCAGGAGCGTGCCCATGCCAGGATTTCTTTGAGAAGCACCACCCCAACAAAACTGTAACAAACAGAGTGTTGAATCTGATGAACGATAACGTGGTCTCTCATTTCCGGAGGGTTATGCAGTGCAGGAAAAAACAAGTGACTATAGACAGATTCTTCACCAAAATTGACCCTGCAGCTAAGAGACAAAGAAGAGAGGAAACCCCTGAAAGCGATCTCCCCATGGAGAGTCTTATGGAGGGGGTCTCTCCCTCAAAACAATAACCTCCCCCCCCCCAGGTTAGTGTTCTCCACTGTACTGTACAGGACTTGGTTACTTTGTTGTTCTTTGGCACTCTGTTTCAAATTTTTCTGATTTAAAAAAAAATAGTTACAAAATGGATTATCCTTATTTACATTGAACCTTATGGAGAAATTTGACTTGGGTCACAACCAATTTGGGTCACAACCAGAGTCATGGAACGGATTAAGTTTGTGAGCCAAGGTACCACTATACTTTAAAACTTTGTGTGTGAGAGAAGCACCAACTCTAGAAACAGTGAACAAGTAAAGGGATATTTTGTATATAAGGGATTACTTACATTTACTTAAGGGTTTCCAAAAGAGTGCTTAGTGACAGTTCTTTGAGATTCAGACACTGTTGCTGTTAGAAACTTCTAGGACTTCTTTTGCCTCAGGCCAAATTCTCTAACCTTAGGGAACTACACAGCCTTCCACACTAGTGGCTCCTTGAAGCAAGAAACTGAAAACTCTGGGGAAAGTCAGCACAAAGAACTGGTGACCAGTGACGGATGGGGGTATCAGGAGCTGGCTTACTAGAGCTTAGCCCACCCACCTCAGACTTCTCATTTGTAATTTGGGGAAAAAATAATTCTTTAAAACCAATACAATTGCGGCAAGTATCCACTCTGCCCCGCTGGGTATCCACTGACCTGGTCAAGAGACCCTTTTATGGGGTTCCAGCATGATGACTTTCTCAGCCTTCTCCCACACCCCAGCCCAGGTTTGCCAGAAGTCCCACCTGACTTTCATTGAAGTCCTCCAGGATAAAACCACCTCCAGTTTGTAGCTGCAGTTCCAAATAGTGTTTGTCGAAAGGTGCTCTGTCCAAAAATTCTGAAAACAGGGAGAAATGTAAGAGCACTTGACTTTTCCAAAATGTGTGTAGGGATGAATACCCTCATGAATTCCCCTCCCAAAAGAGTTGTAAAAGAATCCCACAAACCCAGAACTTTCCTTGAAAATCAGCATCACCATCTACTTATGTAATTTAAAATGTGACATATTGCCTAGTCTTAAGGGATGGAATCTTGAGATTATTTATCTATTTATTTATACTCTCTCACCGTTCTTCAACTCAAGGCTTCTCTGCCTATTTCACAACCAGCCTGTGAGATAAGTAAGGCTGAGATTTTCCAAGCCTCATCTGACACTAAAAGCGATGCCAACACTTGCAATACGGTAATCTAAGCGCCGCAGCCGTGTCAGCATCATCACTGCCAACGTCTTTTGGCCCAGTGCCGTTCAACATTTTTGTTAAAGATTTGGATAACGAGGAAGCACAGGAGACACTTATCAGATTTGCAGATGAAATAACTTTGGATGGGATGGCTGACAGCCTGGAAAGCAGTAACAATTTAAAGTCATCTTGATAGACTGGCACATTGGGCTTACAACAGAATGACGTTTAATAGGGACAAAGGCCAAGTTCTGCACCTAGCAAAAAGAAACCAAACGTATTGTTGCAAGATGGGGAATGCTTGGCCCAGCACTACTGCAAGTGAGGAGGATCTTGGAATAGTCATAGATCACAAACCGAATACGAGTCAAACATGTGATGTGGCTACAATAAAGGCAAATGCTATTTTGGGCTACATTCTAGAAGTATCACTTCCAAATCCCATGAAGTGCTAGTTCCCCTTTACTTTGGCACTAGTGAGGCCTTGCCTGGAGTCCTGTGTCCCCTATATATAGGGGGCTGCCCAGTAGGTCTGATATCTCTGATGACTGATGTTTTTTAGTTTTTTTTCAGTTTGTAGAAAATAATAATAAAATTTACTTTAAAAAAAGAAAACAGCTCCCCAGCCAGAAAGACAGGCATCCATCATTAAGGGAATCCAGGCTGGGTCTAGAATGAGATCAGCTCCTGCCAGGTGGGCTGTAACTACCAGCAAAGAAGCAGGGAAAGGCCTCCCCTGGGAGGATAGCCACTTGTTTGAGCTTCAGCATGATTTCGCATTGGAGGGGCCTGGAGTGGAGCTCTGCCCAAGGCAGAGTCCTGGCAGGAGACCATCATGTCCATGAGTTCTGTCAGATCCCCGAGACTCATTGTCTTCTTGGACAGGATGTGGGAAGCCAGATTTCACAACCTTCGACGAGAGGCTTGAACCAGTACTGTCTCCTAGCTTATCCAAAGTGCTGGAATCGGTGGTGGGCCAGGCGAATGAATATATGTGGGTAAGCTTCTGTCAAGTCAGGAAATCGCCTTTCCTGGGGGATTCTCTTATGGACCTGAGGGTTTCCATCCTGAACTTCTGCTTCCCAAGGTAACAGTTCACCCTCTGGAGGTCCAGGGAAGAATGGGCCCCTCTGTGCTGTGCCTCAGTGAAGAGAACTGAGAAGACCTCCCTGTACCAGCTCCTTCTGAAGGACCTTCTCTCTGCCCCAGATATGAAGCAGGTGGTTGATGGTTGTGAGCATCCTCAGGTGACTGGAGGTGTCCCTGAGCTGATGAATCCTGAAGAACCTGTCCCTGGGAATCTGTCTAAATTCCAGGGAGCATCCTTGCTGAACAGTTTCCAGGAAACAGCAGGTGGGACAACCTACCTCCAGACATCTGAGATGTGAAGCCTTTTCCAACTGAGGAAGGCAATCCTGGAGGGGGCTTCTTGGCCTTACAGGAAGCACTCCGGTAGGTCTTGGCTTATGCATGGGGCTGGAGTGGGGAGACTGGATTGCCTGGAACAATGAGCCACTGCTGAGGCTGCACCCCTGGCTGGTGTCTCCCACAAAGGCCTAGCCAGGGCTTTGCTGCCCGAATTCCTGGGCCTGGCCAGCTTTCCGGTGGGTTGGCCAAGCCCTAAGACAGCGTGGGGGGAGGACTCACCCACTCCTGTGGACCAGAGCAGCCTTCCGGGGATGCTGCCAGCAGCTGTGCCTCTTGATTGCACCTGAGCTGGTAACCAAAGGGCCCGGCTGAGGCAGGAGTCCCAGAACACCCATCCCCCGCCCTACGTCCTGTGAAAGCAGATCCTTCTTTCCTCAGTTAACTGCCCCTTCTGCCCCTTTCCTGAACTCTCCTTCTTCCTTCTTCAGCTTTTGTTTCTCTGGTCACTGTCAGCTCTGCAACTTTTCTTCAGCACACACTACCATGAGCTGTGGAGCTCTCACCTTCTTCCTCTTCGTTGTTCACGGCAATTTTCCGGCAACTGGGAAGTTTATCCGCAGGGCTTGCCATTGTGAGAAGGAAGGCATAGCCTAAAAAAAGGGTCTTGTTGAGGGGCAAAGGTCCCCACCGGTCCTCAACCGCCAGGAGATTTCCAGAGTCCCCTCTGCTGCTCGGTGGGTCCTCCATCTCCCTGGTGCCTGTTAGGGTGAGCAGGAAGGAAGGGACAAGCCTGTGACGGCCACACTCCTCACAGCAAGCCCCGACGGAGCACGAGCAGTTTCAGCGTGGCATTTCTCTCAGGAGACTGCGGCAGAGCCAGATCTCTTCCAGGTACAGAATACTGCACTAGGGTGCTCCTTGCCTTTCTTGAAATTGCCGGAGGGCATCTCAAGAGGATGTCGCACAACAGAAGGTAGATGACTTGGTGCCATTTGCTTTTCAGCTTACCCAAGTCACCTGAGAAGCCAGGATAACCACCGAAGGGAACTCAGACAAAAACGCAGCAAGCCCCAGAGAGGGAAGCTGTGTGAGAGAGAGAGCCCCGCCGCCCAGCCGGGGCAAGCCAACACTTGCCTGCCTTGGAAGGAGCCGGTCGCCTGCGCTTGCCTGGGGACCTCTCCTCATCAGAGATGGCCAGCTTCCTCTTGCCAGACAGCGGCGATCTGTGGGGTGCTGTGGGACTTTCAGAGCGCTTGCGAAGGGGTCCCGCGCTCCTGGAAGTGCTTGGGGAGCCAAGGTTGCGTCTCTTCCGCTTTCCTTCCACAAGGTTATCTAGGCTCACCAGGCAGAGGACAAGTCAGCCCCCTACCTTTGTGGGCTGCATCCTTCCAGCAGAGACACGGCCCTGTACAGTCCCCAAACCCACTTTTCCACAGGGCGGGAGAAGCAAAGCAACAAACTGGAAAGGTGACTGGACACACCTTTTCAGGCAACATTCCAGGCTGCTCTGCTCATTAGAAAGCACAGGGGGCAGAAGCCCTGACAACGTGTGCTGCTCTGAGGTCACCTCATCCCAGAGCCAGCCAGAGCCACCTTGGCCCCAGTGCTGCCGCCTCCGGACATCTTACCTAGGCTGATATCCGCTGCCTTATTCAGTGGAGTGAGGGGCTCATAGGGGCCGAGCCCAAATTGCTCCCGGAGCCGATTGCCTTGCTCCAGGGACAAGATGACTGCTGTCCGCCTGTACCACTTCCGCTGCCCGTCCTTCTCAATGCAGTAGAAGAGTTCCCCAGACTCCTTCCGGTGACCCTTCACCACCCCTGCATCAGGGACAAACGGGGACAGAGCAACTCACACACCAGGCTGCTGGGTTTGCTCCCGACACAGTTCTTCCCCCACACAGCCCCGACGGGCACCGTGATTTCTCCCGGGACAAGGCAGGCCTACCTGCACTGAAGTACTCATCTTCGGAGAGGGCGGTCACTTCTGTTTCCAGGGGGAGGGGGTCACACAGCAGGATATCTCGGCCCAGAACGTCACACTCATAGCCATCATCAAAGAGCAGCTTGTACTTGGTGCTGCCGACATCCTGTGTGATGGTTCCCGAGTAGAAGTAGCCGTTCGAAGACCATTTGGCCACCACGCGGAGGCCCACAAGGCTGTTCCCGGAGGAGGAGGAGAGCTCTGTGCTCTCCGAAAGGCCCAGCCGCTCTTGCAGGGGGATTTCGGGGGAGCTGCTGCGGCGCAACGAGGTGGTGGCCTGCTCCCGTCCCTCACGGGGACCTGTCAGGTGCGCAGAACGTTTCTCCTCAGATGAAGTGGCCGCTGCAAGATCCGCCATCGCCGGCAGTCCGCCCCTGCAGAATCACGAAAAGCAACTGCTGAGGGAAGCCTGCCGGGCTCCCAGTGCCCCGTGTCCCTCTTGCTCGCCCAGCCCCGAACCCTCCTGCATGTGCTCCTTCATTTTCAAACCGATCCTCAGTGTGCTACCTTGTTCCCGTCGACCGTGAAATGGGACGGCCTCTTCTCCCTCGTCCACGAGGAGTAAGAGGGACACTCCAGCCCTTCTGGTTGCTCAGGCCTTGCTCTTCCTCATCCTCACACACGGCAACTGGTGCATGGTCCATCTGGGCTGGGAAGCAGGGCTGGCCACCCGCCTTCTTGGGGCTGGGAAACAAAAAGTCAGCTCAGTCCCTGCACAGCCCCCCGGCCACATCACTGCCCTTCTTCAGTGCCCTGTCACTGAAGACGCTACGCAAGTCTCGAACTTTCACAGGCTCATTACATGCAGCTATGGGGATGAACCTATTTAAAAAGCCAAAAACCAAAACAACAAAACCAAACCTAACCCTGGAGTTTAAATTGCAATACCCATGAAAATCTCCTGCTGAGACACTAGAACACTTTGATATAACTTCCCCTCAGTTTGAGGCAACGTTACATAATGTTGGCCTTAAAATGTTTTGCAAACATTTGGAACCTACATGGCACCAAAAACAAGTCTCCAGTGAGCATGTTACATGCTTTCTATGTGAGATTTTAGCATAACAGAAGCTTCCAGGACAGCACAACCCCTATATCTGCCAGTTCAGTTACCCCTGTGGTTAACCTTGCTCCAAAAGAGAAGTCGTAAAGTGCCTCCTTCAAGTGAAAGTTCTCAATTTAACAAGAAAAGATAACCGCATGCTGAGGTTGCCAGGATGCATGCTAAGAACAAATCTGCCTTCCATCGTGAAAAAATAAGCGTGTGGGTGCAGGACAGTGTTTGCTGTTATCTGTATTTTCAGGCCTCCTCGGGGGCTTGGAATTGACCCACGTGGATAACGGGGCGCTGCAGTATGAAATGTTGGAATCCACATTCAGATACCGCAAAGTGAAAAGTACAAGACCCTTTTCAAGAGGAACTGTATTCCCCTCTCAAATTCAAACGCCAGAGAACATGAAATGCCCTCTCCTCAAGTCCAGACCAGGCGTTGCCTAGGAATCCGCCATCCACGTTTTCACTTACCACCAGAGGCCCAGGCCTACCTTGGCTTTCTCCCAGGAAGCAAGACGCCGTCTCCAGATGCCGTTCCTTGGCCAGCTCCCCCTCTGGGTGGCCCACTTCCTAGGCCAGAACTGGCAGCACTGTGAGCAGCCAACAGACCGCTGCTTCCTCCACTGGAGGTATGTTGGAGTCCCGAGGCCTTAGATGAGAAGGAGCTGATGTCTCCGAGGTCTCCAGAGGCTAACGAGGAGCTCCTTGTGTGGGAAGGAGAGACCTCCAACTCACACTGCTGGCATTCCACTACGGGCTCCTCACTCTCCTGAAAGGGAAACAGCGTTAAACGCGGGAGAAACAAACGGCTCCGGCAAGACTAGGCCAGGCCCGCAGGGCAGGCTGCTCAAGAAGCAGTGTCCAAGTTCCAACGCTACGCTAAGCCCCCTGAAAGTCCACCGCAGCGCAAGCAGGCAGCAAGGAATCGCCAGGGTGGCACCAGGAGGGCTCACGCTAGGCACGAGCGGAGATTAGCCAGGGCTGCGATGGGCAGCCAGAAGGCCGCCCTCAGGCACAATCACAGGAAATGGGTCCCTGATGCCATCAGAAAGAAATGGGGGCTCAACTGCTCAGTGTGGATGGTGCAAGGCTAGCAAACGACAAATAAAACACAAAAGTGCTCAATTTCCACTTTGGCTCAATCTCCTCCCTAAGGAGGATCTACGACCTTCCTGAAATACAAGCTGAAGGAGCAGGAAGGCAGCTTGAGACCAGCAGGCAAACTGTTCAGGGTCATCTCATTAGGCTGAAATCTCCAGGACCCAGTGAACTCCTTCTGGAGTCATAAAGCAGCTTGCAGAAAAACTCTCAGAAGTGCTGTCTATTATCTGTGAAAAAATCTGAGAGGACAAGGAAGTGCCTGGTGACCGAAGAAGGGCTAAGGCTGTCCCCGTCTTCAAGAAAGGAAAGAAAGAACCTGGGAGCTACACACCAGTAAGTCTGATATCAATCCCTGGGAAAACTCTGGAGTAGATTATAAGCATCTATCTGCAAACACCCTGAAAACAATGCAGTGATTTCTCTGCATTGATTTCTCAAGAACAAATCCGGCCAGACTAATCTGACTAAATTTTTTAATTGCGCAACCTCCCTTGTGGACTGTGGGAATAGTATAGCTTGACTTGAGCAAAGCTTTTGACAAAGTGCCAAATGATAGCCTAGCTGTCACTTTTAACTAGCTACAAGAGAGCTAGATCAAACAACTGTCAGGTTGCACAGCTGGCTGCAGAAGCGGAATCAAACCGTGCTCATCAATGGCACCTTCTCCAACTGGAGGAAGCAACAAGCGGGGTGCCACAGGGTTCAGTCAGGCCCAGTGCTCTTCAGCATGTTTATTAATTATTTGGAATGAGGAAGCGCAGGGAATGATTATCAAATCTGCAGATGACTATAATAGGTTGGAAGAGCTAATACCCTAGAAGACAGAAAGAGTCAAGGTAATCTTGATAGGGTGGAGCACCAGGCTGAAAATAACAGAATGTCATTCAACAGGGACAAGTGCCAAGTTCTGCACCTAGGAAAAAGAAACCAAACGCATTGCTACAAGATGGCTCAATGATACTGCAAGTGAGAAGGATCTTGGAGCTGTCGTAGCTCCCAAGAGGAATTTGGGTCAGCCGTGTGATGTGGCTGCAGAAAGGGCAGGTGCTATTTTGGGCTGCATTAACAGAAGTATCATTTCCACATCATGCCAGGTATCATCGTGTTCCTCTTTACTCAGCACTGATTAGGGCTGATCCGGAGTACTGCACCTAGTTCTGGGCAGCACTGTTTAGGAAAGATGCAGACAAGCTGGAAATCATTATTATTGCATCTCTATACCGCCTGTAGCTGAAGCTCTCTGGAAGGTTTACAACGATAATCACAGAATCATGTACTCAGGTCAGCAACCCAGATTCCAACCAGGCCTGACCCTGCTTAGCTTCCAAGATTGAGCAGGGTCAGGTACTCCGGGCTACATGGAAGCCTGATGAAATGGTTCAGAGGAGGGCAACAAGGATGGTCCAGGGACTGGAAACAAAGCCCTATACAGAGAGGCTGAAAGAACCGGGCAAGTTTAGCCTTGGGAAGAGAAGACTGAAGGGAGACATGATAGCTCTCTACAGGTGCTTAAGAGGTCGTCACACAGAGGAAGGACAGGATCTCTTCTCGACCATCCCAGACTGCAAAACACAGAATAGCAGGTTACAGGAAGCCAGATTCCGGTTAGAGATTAGCAAAAAATTCCAGAGCAGTATGAATGACCTAAGGAGGGCTCTCCCACACTAGAGGCATCCAAGGTACAGCTGGACAGGGTCCAGCAGGATGTGGCTCCTTACTTGGCCCAATGTGGGTGCTCCCTGCAAGAGTGCCTTCAGTGGCTAGAGCAGTTTCCCCTTTGTTTCTGCACCTGATTTGTTGATCAGTGGGGGGGGGGGCTAGTGACAAGGGAGGAAAAGTTCATTTCCCCCAGAGCCATGAGTAACAAGAGAAGAGGAACAGCAGTAAAGAGAAAAGGATGATTAACAGAACACAGAGATTTTAGTATTTTTGGTGAGAGAATATGGATAAGCAGCTGCAAGAGAGAGGATAAAACCCAAGAAGGCAGGATATGAAGGGCAGATCTCTTTCCTAGTCCAAAGCAGAGGAAAGAACTAAGCAGCAGTGTCGGGCCTAGACAGCCGCCTCTCTCCATCCCTGGGTGTGTGTGCAGGTTTGTCTCAAAAAGGGAGGAGTGAACAGCAGCCCAGCTCTTCCACTTCAAAGCCAGATGTGGCACTGCCACCTCTGAATGAGGACCACCTCAAAACACTGAAATATGGCAGCACCAATGTTTGATCGGAGCACCAAATAAGGTTCTCAAGGAGTAGCAATTCTAAGCATTTGTCATCGCTGGCACCGTGGCAGAAGGAACGTTCAACGTGTAGAAATCCTCACCGGGAGGCTGTCAGGAGGGCGCCTTACCTCAACCACCCTGCGATCCACTTCTACCCCATCCTTGTAGTAGACATCTGTGATGACCCGTGTCACAACAGTGCGCACTTCACGAATTGTTCGCATATGACGCCGCAGAACTCTGCCTGCAGGTGGGTGAGGCAAATCAAATTCTTCCCCACTCTGAAGAAAAGAGAAATCCCAACAGATTCACACAGAAGAATAACCCAGTAAGCCTCAGTCAGTGTTCAAGATATGCTAGGTGAGTTATGTCTAGTAAAATGCTTCATCGAACCTAATTTGTACCAAAATTATAGCACTCCTAGATGGGAAGGAGAACATTCTGAGCACTGCCCATTTTGGAATGTGATGCTGCAATTGCAGCAACATGGTAAGCAGGTCCACAGAATCCTGCATTCAGCAGAAATGCACCTAAGACTGCATAAGCCTCCAGGCGTGAGCTTATTGTTGGATTTCAAATCCATGTGCTTTATTCTGCCACCTTTGCTTCAAAAGAACATACTGGCGTAATAAATTCCTAGAGTTTACTAATTTGTTTTAAAACTTTATAATGACACAGTGCCAGTAGTACTGGCTCAGCCACCACAGCAATTGCACAGGGAGCTGGGGCCAGGCCGGCCACAGAGAGTGTGCCTCCAGAAAGGCACCCTGCTCCTCCTCCCGTGGGCAACCTAGGCCCAGCCTCCGCTCACTGGCTCGGGCAAGGCTTCTGCGGCATTCCCAGGAGAACTTACCGGCTTCCAGGCGGGGTCTTCTGTTTGCACGTTCGCATGCTGCTGCTCAGGCCACACCCCGAACATGCTGGTTCCTGCTTCTACCTGGCTGCGAGAGGTTGTCTGTGTGGCCGCTGTCATGAAGGCTGCCAGGCCCTGAAGCAGCTCTCCGCCCGTCTGGACACCCCTGCTCCTGGAGCCAGCCTTTGCCACGGGGCCTTGATCACTCCCTTCTGCAGTAAGAAGTGAATTGGGCTTCTCTGGGGCCGTCCACACAGTGCCCAGCTCCATGGCCTCTTCCTCCTCTGTGCAGCCCACTGATCTCTCCGCACTCAGCCCGGAGTCCCCAACAGGTTTGCAATCCGATGACGCAGGCCTCTCTCGGCTCTGCACAGTTCCAGCTGGCAGCTTCTCCTCCTCCTCTTCCTCCTTCGAAGGTGGGAAATCAAACGGGTCACTCCTGAAACCAATCGGAAGGACGTAAGGGCTGGCCAGCTGGATCAGGCCAAACAACAACCACATAGTCCAGCATCCTGTTTCCACTAGCAAGCAGCGGGCTGTTGAAGAGGTGTGCAGCAGAGCATGGAGGTGCTGGCCTTTCACTGTTGAGCCCCCGCAATTAGCTCTCCGAGTAAAAAGGTACTCCGCTAGCATTATTCAGCATGCACAGACCTCTCTTCCAGGACTGCTCAGTCTTCTCTGAAAGCAACTGCTCACACGCAGCAATCCGAAGCAGCACCGTGGAACAGGCGTGCCACCTCCGCTGCTGGCCTCCGGCCGGTTTCCAGTGATCCACACTTAGCTGTTTGCCTGCGAACGGCACCCGCTCACCTTTGCTGCAGGAGCAGCAGGGAAGGGGCTCTTCCCCCTTCTAACGCCAGCGACAGCCCAACGCGTCCGCACAGCAAAGCCTGCCGGTGCACCGCCTGCCCTTCCCCTCCCCGTTCCCCACTTGCTCCCTGCACCACCACCCAGGTCCCCGCCGGCCACACCGCAAGAACTATTTGTCTGAAGCAGGACAAGGGCAACAGCGCATCGCTACTCGTAGCACTCGCTCCCTTCGGCGGAGCTCTTCTGAGGTTCGACTTTCAGGGGGTGGCTGCATTAAAAATAAAATTCGCATCCAGCAGCATTCATGTTCTAATCATGACTTGGGACTAAACCATCTCTCGCCATTTGGGCAACTTGCCACCAGTTGTTGAGAGAAAAGTGTATTTCCATCCATCCCGAAAAGCTAACTTTGGCTTAGAAATGGGCTGGTTTATAATTTTGTTTATAATTTCCACTTTACCCCTAACTTCCCCTTGACCTCTTCCCAAATAGCCCACTCAGGGTTGAGTCTGGAGTTCCATATTTCGCATTACGATCTGCCCATAAACAACCCATCTGGATTTTCAGCACCTACTAAAAACATATCTTTTCCAGCCAGTATTCCCAAGAGGGTAATTTTGCCTTCTGTACAAAGCCATTTTTGTACACCGCTCACAAAGTCCTTTAGTATAAGCAGGTCGTACGCATGGAGTGAACGATGGGGAAGCTGCAAGGAGCACAAAGAGGCAACCAAAGGCCTTGCCCAGGCAGCCATCTGCAGACTTGCCTCAATGATAAATGAGAGAGCTCAGGATCTTGGCCCTTGTCTTCATGCTGGGCTTCACAGACATGAGAAAACACAGATGTCATCTTTCGAGAGCTGCAGGCAAACATGAACAAGATTTAGAGGGAATCATTCCATCCCATATGAGAAGCAGTGCCCACAGCCAGGCAACTTGGCCAGGATTCGGGGACTCACAAACAACCCAGGCACATGCAAAAGCTCTGGCTCAACTGGCGGTGGGGGCCAGGTTCCATTCCTGCAGGGCTCCTGCTATACAACAGCTGCAGTGGACCAGCTCCAGCAGGTCTCTCCAGGGTCGAGAAAACCTGCGGCTAAGAGCCCTTTCGGTCAACCAAGGTTCCCAACCACATCGCCTTCCCCTCCCTTCCTGCATGCCTCGGTCCTGAGGCGGAGGCTGCGCCCCTTCCCCCTCTGCTTGGCTGCAACCCTTCATCCTTTCCCAAAACAGGTTATCTTCCCCAAGACATGCAGAGATCCTGGGAGTCTAATAGAACAGACCTACATTGTTCGGTAGGAAGATGGCAGTGAAGGCCCTTCCCACTGCATGATCTTTGCCATCTCTACCACGAGGCACTTTTTATTAAATACCAGAAGCATCCGTTACCTGGAAAAAGTTCTTGTGACGGGGCTCTTCTCACTGACTGCAGGCTCTGAGGAGCAAGAACAGGGGCATAAGGAGGCAGTTGATGCACCTGCCCTCCACCCACTGCCCTCCTTCAGCCCTGGAACAGAGTCATTGGGCAGACTTGCCCCCTTCTCATTTCCTTAGCAGGTGGTCTCCTCAAACTGCTCAAGCTCAGGAGCTCCATGTGTTTGGGGAGAGGTTACGTTCAATCATTCTCATGGGCAAGCAACCTTACTTGTCCCAACAAGCCCTTCAAATCCAAGTTTCCCCAGCTCCCCCCGCCCTGCCCCAGGCAGCAAAAAAGTATCATGAGAATGAAGGGGTTGCTGGTCAAAGACAAAAACAGCTCTCTTTGGAGCAATGTTCCCGGGAAAGTGAGGCCTCCTCCACAGGCACGCACTTACTCTCCAGGCTGAAGGGCACAGACTCGTCACTCTCCTCAGAAACAGGCATGACGAGGCTCATCCGCAGCGAGAGCTTCCCTTCCTCCTCCCGAGCAACCGCGAGCCTCCCCCCGTGAGCCTCCTCCTCCATCTCGGCAGAAGCCAAAGTGCTCTCCACGGTGCCGTCACCGGCGTCCTCTGCTGTGACATCACTGGTTGTGATGGTGCTGTCTGGACAACTTCCAGCCACTGCAAGAAAAGGCGGGTGCCGCTGTCACCGTGGCCATCCCCGTTTCTCACAACGCTGAAGGCATCTCCCCATCCCTGAAGCAGGCTTAGGCCCTGCAGCAGCGGCAGCAAATGCTTTGGCCCCTAATCCTGCAGTGCTTCAAATCCAAGATGGGCTCTTTTCACCACCTTTGGAAGTTCGAGCTGGCTTTGGGCTGGTTTTCAAGCTGCCAGCTAGCAGAAGCATCTCTCTTGGAGCTGCTCCATTCCCTCCACCCAGAAACTCTGTGCTCCGCCATCCAGCTTATAGCCCTCACCTTTCCCAAGGAAAGCAGAGGTGCACAGGACATGACCTCATCTCCCACCTACCAATAGGAGTGCTGTGTCGTCTCGGCCCTTTCTTGAGCTGATCAATGAAAGGCGGAGTGGTGGTTGTCAAGGGCTGAGCATCACCCCGCTCCTTCACCAAGGGGAAAAGACGGGGGCTTTCTGTAGCAAGACACAAGCAAGGGTGAGCTCAGCACAGGAGTTCGCCACACTTGGCTCTTGGGCACTCTGAGCACAGCAGCCGCCGCCCCACAAGCCCTGGGCAGGCACAGAGGGGACTGGGCAGCAGCCAGGGCCTGTCTGGATCCCTGCATGCTGCCACGCTGGCGGCTCGGCCTGTGAGGAGGTGGAAGACAGCTCCCCACCCACCTCATCTATAGCAAAAGCCACCCTTTTTGCCACCCCCACCAAGTCAGCACTGGCAGCTGGGGGGCAGGCAACCCCAGTGTTGCCCAGTCCTGCGTCACAGAAACGGCTGACAGAGGAAAAGCCTCAGTTGCCCCACTTACGGCACCCCCGGCCCCGGCAGATCCAGGAAACTCACCCGTGGGCAAGCCGGCCACTGTGGGAGGGGCCCCTTGGCAGAGCAGCGCCTCTCCCCGCAGCCCCACTGGCTGCTGCGGTCTCTCCCCCTGGTTCTCCGCGGCCCCCAGACGGGCCGCCTGGCGCACGGTCGCTCCTCCCTTGTAAGACATAGGCAGGCTCCCCGGCACGGCTGCTTCGCTTCCGGGGATCGGCGGCCTCCCTCGAAGGGGGCCTGGCCCCGCCTCGCCCTGCTGCTGCAGCACCGCGTGCCTCTTCTCCAGCGCCCTCAGCGAATCTGCCTCTCCTCCCGAGGGCAGCAGAGGCGGGCTCTTCTCCGGCCAGACTGCTTCCCCGCCCGTGGGCCAGCTTCCCTGCCCCATCCGCTGCTGGCGCCTGCTGCACTCCCACTCGGGCTGGGTCTCAGGCAGCTCCAGCACCACTGCAGGACTGGCCCTCGGGGACCTGCTGTGCCCTTCCAGACTGGCCTCCGCTGCATCGCCCCTGGAGTCGCCCTGCAGGCTTGCGGGCTCCACGGGTACTGGCTCTCCAGATTCCTGGGGCACGTCTTGAGTTTCCCTCCTGGCTGCACACGGTTCCATCTGCTGCACTGCCGCTCTGTCCTGAGAACGCAGCAGGTGAAAGGAAGACTCTTCACCGCTTGGCAACGTAGCTTCTTCTTGTTCCTCACGAGGCGTCTCTGGAACGGCTGTGCAGTCTGGCCGCGAGGCTCTCTTGGCCAGCAGCTCATCCTCATTTCTGAGGGTCTCGCTCGCTCCAGCCTGGCGACTGAAGGCACCTGTTGCTGGCTGCCCAGACGTGGACCGGCGGTCTTCACCGAACTGCTGCCTGTCACAGTGGTCAGCCGAGCAGAGCTTCTCCGCCGAGGCCCCGCGAGGTGCTGCCGTCAGTTGCTCAGGATGTGCCACCCTAGCCTCCCCTTCCGTGGACTGGCTGTATCCACTCGCAGACAGTGCCAAAGCACATGCCTCGCCCGAGTGCAATGGAGAAACGGCCTGCGTGAAAGGGGCCACCGCTGCTGCCTCGGGCACCTGAGAGCCATCTGATGGCAGGCGAGCATCAGAAAGGTCCCCTTTCTCTGCTTGTGCCTTGGTCCTTTCCTCCAAGCTCAGGGTTGGGAGAAAGGTATCCTGAAACAAGAAAAAGAAAAGCCAGTCCAGAATGTAAATGCTCCAGGCCTGCTACCGCCACCCTCACTTACAGGTACAGAGCCTGGCACAGGCCAGGAGGACTAAAGTCTCTGTACTGGAAGCCAGCATGATTCCAGATGCAGTACAAGGTGCTGGCAATTACCTTTAAAGCCCTTCCTGTCTCAGCTCCAAAATACCTTCCGGGGCACCACACATTCTGCCTCACCCACTGAGGCCTCTGGAGATAATCTTCTGAAGCTTACCTCTGTCTACCACCTAAAGGGCCTTCACAGTGGTTGTCCCTAAACCATGGAGTGGCCTGCAGAGAGAGATGCATCAGATACCCAGGCTGCCCCTTTCAGAGGGCAGTAACATGTCTCTCTTCTGACAGCCCTTCCTAGATTAGTTCCCCAACTGGTTTTACATATTATGCTTGCTTTTTTAATTGCTGTTGGCTTAAATCTCTTGTAAACTGCCCAGAACCTAACGGAATGCGGTGGTATATAAAAATCAAAATAAAGATTAATACTTAAGTAAATACTGTAAGATTTAAAGTTAGTAATTTTAGATCATGTTCCCATTCCTTTGGACTTGCAATTTACAAATTCACCAAGGTGTACTAGTCTCTGGCATTTTACTATTTCTTTGTTAAATAAAAAGCATTTTAAAAATTAAATTTTTGCCAAGGTACATGAATAGTCTTAAAATAATGAGGGCACAATTAATTCATAGTCTGTTAATGGGAGGCTAAGCGAGCTGCTGATACAAGGCCGAATGATCACCTAAGCCTCCTACAAAAACATTTTAAGGACCAAATTGCTTTACCCTTAAGTAAATGGATGAGCAATCATGAGGGTCAGTTTGCCATTTCTCCAACTGCACAAAATTACCAGGAGGCACAGCAACCCATCTGCATCCGTGCACCCAGCTGGGTCGCCGTGAGAGGCTGCGTTTGGGTTCACTGAGGTTTTTGGGAGACTTTTTCAACATGTTTGCCGATACACGATGGCTGATTTGCACGAACGATGTGCGGTGATGACATTTTGTTCAGCTGAGTGTTCAGCAGTTTCTGACCAAAAACGGGATGGCCCCTGTGTCCCACCCTCCCTATTCACCCAACCTCACCTATGTGACTTTTTTTTGTTTCCCCAGATGAAAAAAGTCCTCAAAGGGAACCATTTTGCCGATGTGTAAAAGGTGCAACTAAAAACAGCAGAAGCACTAAAAGGCATCAAAATCGATGAGCTCAAAACCTGTTTTGAGCAGTGGAAAAAACATCTCAATTGGTGAATCGCATCAGAGAATACTCTGAAGGTTATTGAAGTTGTACTGAATATGTAAAAATAAATACCCACGTTTTAAATAAATTCCTGTTTTTGGGGGGTATTCCCTTGTGTACGTGCTACATATCTATATAACTTAATGAACTGTGCAGATCTAACGTAAGAAAACTGTAATACTCCATATTACAAACATAGAAACAGAAGGGGCCTCCTAGGCCATCTAGTCTGACCCCTGGCTCCAGACAGCTCCGCTCATGACATGCCCACCATGTGCATGTCTAGCCTATCTTTGAACACCCTCACCCTCAACCACCTCCTGTGGAAGCCCATTCCATACCCTCGGGGTCCTAAATGTCAGGAAATGCTTCCTGGCATCTAAATGGTACCTGGGTTCCCTGAGCTTGGCTCCCTTGGAGCGCGTCCTGCCTTCCTCTGCAGGGGAAAACAGGTCTCTACCCACCTCCATGTGACAACCCCTCACATACCTGCATGTCGCCAACAGATCCCCTCTGAATCTCCTCTTCTCCAGGCTGAAGAGACCCAGTTCCCTCAGTCTAGCCCTCAGTGGCATCCCCTGCAAACCGGCCACCAACTTTGTGGCACTGACCTAAACCTGGCTATATCCTTCCTGTAAGGAGGGGCTCAAAACTGAACACAATACTCCAGTTGTGCGCGCACCAGAGTCGTATAGAGTGGTAGTAATCCCTCTCTTGATCTAGAAGCCACACTTCTGGCTAAGCAACCAAGGGTGGTGTTTGCCCTCTTAACAACCACATCACACTGCTGACTCAATTGTTTTGCATTTTGTTCTTGCTTTATTGAAACTTACAATAAAAGGTTAGTTAAAAAAGAACAGTTCATATCTACTAACACGCCAAAGGGGAAGCAACATGCAGCAGATATCTACACTAAATTGGTAGGTATGACTTTCACTATCACATCAGGATAGTCTAATAATATTCAAGCCACGGATTGGAGAATGCTATAGGGCTAAGATTACTATTTGAATTGCTTTGATTATTTATTTATTTATTTGCTAATACCATTCAATAGCATTCTTATGTCATTCTTAATCATTTATATTTTCTTGTTACCTTCTCTGAGCATTGATATATTTTAGCTAGTGATATCTATCCAAGTTTCTATTTTTCCTAAGTGACGGTATTATTTTTAGGCATTGTATGCCAATTAACTAATTGATTAGTTTCATTCGATTACTGAATCTGTCAAATCTCTTACACTGGTCATACTTTGACTCACTGGATTGTAAAGATCCACATCTGAGCTCAGACAAGATCCCTGAACTGCCAAGGTTGTGCCCCCCATGACCTACATGCATCCCAAAATAGCCCCCCAAGAAGCCAGTCTCTGTGCTGAGCACCTTCTGACTACTCACATGGGAAAACTCGGGTTGTGATGGTACGATCAGTGTTGGCGCAAACGCTGGCGCCTCCTGAAAGACAGCTGCGGGTGCCTGCACCTGTCCTGGAGCACAGCTTGCCACGGAGTCCTCTTCCTGCTTTCCTGCTGCAACAGAGGATAATGGGAGAGCAGAAGATTGCCTCCTCCGCTAAGAGGGCCGAGTTATTCCCACTGCTGGGATATCCCACAGGGAAAAGAGGGGGGTCCTGCATCGGGCAAATGGGTGGACTCAGTGACCCTATACGCTCCTCCCAACTCTACTAGTCCATGAATATGGTGCTGACTGGGTCTCTACACTTCTATTTCAGCTCTCAAGAAAAGGGCATGCCTCCCTAAGAACTAAGAGGAAAGGAATGAGAGTATCTTCATTACTGAGCTCCCACAGTTAATACTAAGACTTGGCCAACCAACAGTTCCCAGCACACAGGATGAGATACCTTCTGCTTCCTCGTTTGTTGGACTTCTTGGAATGATGAGAGGCACAGGTTGAAAGACCCCAGGAGATGATGCAGCATGAGCTGAAGGACACCTATGAGGTAAAGTAATCAGAAAGATAGAAAATAGGCCGCTCCTTTTGTCTGCACAACTTCACAGCAGAAAAGTAACTTCCACTTGAGCAAATCTATCTGTGCAAATTAACGGCAGAGATATGAAAACAGATCTGGCCTCCATGCAGCTTAAATGCTGTATCTCCTTAAGAATAACAAGGGCTTCTCTTTGAGAAATGCAAAGAAAGGGAATAGAAGAAACGTAACCAGCGTCAAGGAGCGCAGAAGGAAAGCAGCCCCCACCCCCGACCTGCCAAGGAACAATTCTTCCAAAGGGCAGATACATTTAAGAAGGCCATCACTACATGGATAAAGAATTGTGCAACTGACTCTGTTCGTGAAGTCAAGAGGCGAGGCTTTTGGAGGTGAAGCATCAGTGACTTTGCGGGGTAGGTAACACCAGCAATCTAAGCAAATTGCTCGCTTACGTGGAAGGCGGGCCCTGTCCAGAGAGATGAAGAACATGTAGGGGATCAGCAGGCGTAGATACCGAAGAACTTTCTTCTTCCTCTCTGGAGGTAACACTGCAACCCTCTACAACAATTCAAAACAAGAGGTTAGCAAAATTCAATAGGAGAGCTACTATACACTTTCATCAAGCAATCCACAAGACACTTTATCTGCCTTAGACATGTGTATCCTGGCTTCAGTTGTCTTCTCTCTAAACCTTAAGGTAACTCACACATCCTGTTGCACCTGCTTAAACCTGAGGAGCACCTCTGTCTGGTGCAATCTCCACGTCTAGAAAAAAGGCAGGCTGCTTACGCGCAACTGTCACTCTCCAAGTAGTCATCTTGCACTCACAGGTTTGGGCTCCGTGCCACCGTAAAGCCAGATGTCAGGAAGATTTCATAGCCGAGAGTTTTGGCAGAAACTCCTCCCCACTCCAGCGCTTGGTACATCAGCATTTCCACGCATTCCCTTAATTCCTTCAAGACTGCCTTTGTGACTGACCTCAACCTTAGTCTAGCCCAGTCTCAGTACAGGAAAGTAGGATTAGGATGACACTGAAGAGGGGCCAGAGGGTGGGCTGCGTAAATGCACAGACAACCACTCTCGGTCGCACAGAGAGCTATAGACTAGTAGCTCGTAAGCCAGGAAAATGGTCTGCTCCACTCACGTGCTAGTCACTCTCTGAGGTGACAGAGGGTGTCCTTTCTTCTCTTTTCACAGAAATTTTATTACATTACAATGTATACAAATACAGTGGCATTACTGATATCCACAACAATATAGTTAATATAATGAAAGGACAGGGTCTCAGGTGCCTGCAGCTGCCTAGGGAGAGAAAGGAGATGGGACAACTGCTGAGCAGGAGGTACAGTCAGATACACTCCCCAACTCCTGATACAGAAGTCCAAGTCACCGACGTACAGCAGGTCCAGGTCAGGAACCAGATGCTCCTGGGCAAGGCCAGTAAGATGTTAAAGCAAGCAGTAGGTACCTTGGGACAGGATAGCAGGCAGGATTCAGGAACAAGAAGGCATGGCAGGCAGGGTAAGAAAGCCAGGCAGGGTAAGACAGGTAGGGCAGGGCAAAGTGAGGGCCTGGCCACGAGGGTATGAACTGGCAAGGTGCCCCTCATCCAGGCAAAACAGTCAGAGAGGATGGGAGTTTGCTGCTCCACCTCGTACATTTTTGAAGACACTTTGAATGCCATCAGAAATCTAAGAGGAAAGCAGGAAACAAAAGAATATGGTGGACATGGGCAGAGGGCATGAGAGGACCGGGGGGGGGGGCAGTTGGTGGAAGGAAGGAAGGTAAATGGGCGACAGACTAGCAAACTAGAACACAGAATGGAAAAAAGTAAGTGGGTAGATGGAGTAAGATTTTCAAGGAGAAAAAATAAAGAGAGACAAAGACAAATAGAGCTCAAGAACTTCCTGAGGCATCAGAAAAGACGGTCAAAGAAAAACTGAAGGAACAGGAGGAACGCCTCCTATAGAGACCAATTACTAGGGTAGAGGAGGAATTCCCACCAAAATCTCTCAGCTATGAACTCATTGGAAGATCAGGCTCTGCCCAGGCATACTGCCCCACGTGAGGTGCCTGGAGACCACAACAGAGGACTGCTTCCTGCTGCACAACATTGCTAAGACGCTCTGGTGGTGGGTAGCTGATTTTCCTGCAACCCTGAACTCTCAAGATGCTTTAAGAGAGTCAATAGCACCACTGATGAAATAGCCATTAAGAAGCCAAAGCAGATTCTCAATGCCCCGTGTGACTTCATTCAGCACTGGCGATCCATTTTACTAGATAATGAAAGTCAAAGGCATGAGCAGAAGAGGTGAAAATTGCGGTATTAAAAACAAATATATGCAACAGTAGCAAGAACAGCATTAAGAGGGATGTGTGGATGGATATTCTGAAACATATTTGGGTAAAAAATGACTTCATCAGCATCACCGAATTCCACCTTTTCCCTCTTCAACCCACCCATCTTTTGGCTTGCACAGAAAGCCTGTATGAATGACTAAATTCTCTCAAGGAACAACATTCATTGTTCCATGAATATCTAGAAGAGTAAAACTGCAGCAAGCCATTCTCCTTCTATCTGTAGGAAACAAAAGGCAGACATCACAGCGTCATGCAGTCCGTCTTCACCTGTTGCGCTGCTCTGGCCAAACATATCCTCCTGAGTAGATAAGAACTCAGGATCCTGTGAATGCCAGCTTGCGGGATCCTTCACTTCTGGGATTCTATCAGGATGGCAGGGGGAAGGTGGGCTTCTGGCAGGTCCTTTATGAAACTGTGGAGTTCTAGGGAAGGCGCTGGTCACAGCCTCTGACCTGGGAACAGCAGCATGAGTGGCACATACAGCACAGCATGAACGTAAGCTAGGAATCTCCCAGTGAGTCAACAGGCCACGCAGTACCTTTGCCAGCAAGTGAAGGCAGGTCTAGTCCAGACCAGACTCCCATGAGGAGCCTGCGAGGACAACCCCTTCCACTTGTCCTCCTAGAAGCTGGCACCCGGAGGCAGGCTGCCTCTGACACGGAGGCGCTGTCTAGACGTTCTGAGGAGTAACCAAGGATGGCTTGATCCTTCCCCGTGGAAAGACCCTTACAAACTTTCAGATGGACACCACCTGCATCTGTTGATGTGATTGTTTTCAATTTCCCAATTAGGTCCAGAATGTCATCTCTTGTCATAGCTATGCACATCACTACCTCAAACTCCTTTCTTGTGTATGATACAGCTATCTAACTTAAATGGTGTAGTCAGAGCCAAACATTTCATTCAGCTTTCTTGCAATTTCCTAATCTTTCTTCAGCATACCTTTAACTCCATTATCATGCAACTGACCGATCACTTTCCCAAGTGGTTTCCTGCTTCTGGTTTTTTGTTGGTCTTTGTGTTATTTGTTTATTTACTGAAAGCTTTTATAAACCATTCAGTCAGCAACTAGCTCTCAGAACAGTGTACAAGAATTAGTAGTAAACTCAAAATCATTTTTTCCAATACTACCACTTCTGTAGGAAGCCACCTACTCTCCAGTAACTCCCTTGAAACTGCTCATTAACCAAGCTGGTACTGTTGAGAATGAAAAGCAGTTATTCTAGGAACACTTTCTAAGGTCAGACAGATCCAGACTCATCAGATAAAGCTATAATCCTGGGAGCTATAATCCTCAGACCTATCTTCCTCAGACAAGTATTGAATGCACGTGCATGCTTTATTTGCTTTTTGCCGCAACACCTTGTCATTGAGGCCAAGATGTTTTGGTCTCTTCTGCTGACTCAGACTTAACAATTGATCAAGTAAATATTTACGTTTCAGAACAGGCATTCTCCGATCTTGCCTCTTCACACTGTGCTGTTACATCTTCAACTGTAGGTATAAACAGAAAAATAATCAGGAACTGGTGCTTGTCTTCACCCATTGCCTAGACCTTCGCCCAGACCTGGAGCTATCTGTATCCCTCTTAAAAATTAATCTACACCTCTACACCACCGTCACACCTTTCACCTTAAGGATGTAAATAAACATAGACTCCATTGCTTGAACATCAACCACTTTTGTTGTACTTGAGTTTGCATGTTTACCATCTTGGCTGAAAAGGGGTTCTAAAAAACTAAAAAGTGGACACACTATTGTGGGAGCTCTGAGTTAGCCTAACATAAGACAAATGGTGATACACGGCATACTAGTCAGGTAAGGGCATCACAACCCAGGCAGGTAATGACCGCACCGTTTCCTGAAAGTAATGAAACAAAACAAGGAGATGGCTTTAAAGCAGATGGAGGGAAGTTCCTAGAGGATGCAATCAAGTGCCTATAAGCAGATACATTTCATGGCAGTGAGGGTGGCAAAAAACAGTATTTTACTAACCTCCAGTCCGGGGTCCTCAAACTTTTTCTAAAGGAGGCCAGTTGACAGGTGCCAATGGTGGGCGCGGGCCGCCAAGGCGGTGCTGGCGGGGGCGGGGGGGCGGGCCGGTGAAGGAGCGGGGCACACACATGTGCACACGAGGCAGGGATGGGGGGGTGCATGGGGCGAGACGCCAGCTTGCTTGTGAGGAGATCGTTTTCTCCGAGCTAGTCCAAAACATGAGCAAGCTGCGCATGCGCCCCCAGCAAGTTTGAGGACCCATGCTCTAGTCAATCCTCTTTGCTGCCAGCATCGCTTTCTAGGATCATCTGAGGCCTACTGCATAATGGTCCCATGGACATCTAAGGCCTGCTACAGTGTATTTGCTAGGCACTTCCAGGATAAAACCTCTTGCAACTGCCAGGATTTAGATTCCACTGTTATTGCAGATCAGTCAGGTGAGATCTTCAGAGTACAGCGAATGAGCATGTTGACAAGGAGCTTGGACAGGTACGTGCTATTGTGTCCATACTGGATGCTTGCCCCTCTTGACTAATAGAAGCTAGCAGGGAGGGAAAGGTAGCTGCACCAGGGAAATAATCAATGCCTCTTTAAGAAAGGGTATGGTCAAAGTTTATGGGTTCAAATTATGGGAAGCCAGATTCCAGCTGAACCTTAAGAAGATCTTCCTGGTTTCAGTAATCAATGCTTTGGTCATCTCTACAGTAGATTACTGCAGTGGACTCTATGTGGGGCAGCCCTTGAAGACTGTTCAGAAGCTACAGCTTGGACAAAATGAAGCAGCCACATTAATACAAGGAACCAGAAGATCCAAACAAACAACACCTATTTTGGGTCACTTGCACTGGCTCCCTAAATACTTCCAAGCCCATTCAAGCTTGGGACCACAATACTTGATGGAACGCCTTTCCCAACTGCAATGTACTCAGAGACATTAGACAGAACATCTTTTTAATTATAAAGTCTGTATTAGGTAAGTAAAATATGTATAGTATTTCTGCTATATTTTTGAGAGAATAATGACAGAAAAATGAAAACCCTCCAGTTGTGTCTATAAAGCACATTATCCAGCTAATACCTAAAGCATGGTATACCCCATGCTCTCCATCAACTTCCTTTCTTAAAAGATGCTTTAATGAACAGAGAGCAGGGTTCCAGGCCTCAGCCAATTGATATTTGTTTGGACGTTTCTGGAAAGGGTAGTCGTGCCGTGCAAAGACTAAAAACAATTCCTCTGAACTCCTCAAAACATATTGTTTGGAAGGGTACAATTCCAGAGGGAGAAAACAACTTTGCCTATCCAGAATAATCAGCATTTTACTAAAGAAGATGGATATGTTGGACTGGTGAAACAACTTACTGTATTCCCCCACAGTATAACTTGGCCAAACTCTAAAAATAATTTCTTTTAAAATGGTTTATTATTTACCTAGCATTTTCATCCTCTGAAATCTGCTTATACGCAACTGAATGGGCCCCTCTTCTGTTGCTTTCACAGGGAAAGAAATGCCAGTAATCAGTATTACTGCAATGCCCCCCAAAACAGAAAGTGCTGAGGGAGAATCAACAAATCATGCTCATTTATTTAGAAACTGTTGTGTATTCCTTATGCAAAAAGCCTGTATACTGATAAGAGAAGCATGGGCTAGCATCCAATACTATCTGCACACCAGTGGGACCTACCACGAGGCAATGGGAACCTGCCCTTCCCAAAGCTATCAAAAACTGGTGGAAATGCTTGTTTATGAAATGGTGCATAAACAAAAAATGCTTGTTTATGAAATGAATCTCACAAACGGGACTACCACTCACTTCTGGCCTTTGTTTTGAAAGCACTAGTTCTGCTCAAAAGCTGCTATTAAGTGGTATTTACCTGCTCTGGGACTCTTTTTTCACCTGAAGAACAGCATAAAATGCTTTACATGAACAAACAGCATCCCATCCTGCCTCAAACTGGTAAGCAAGCGACCCTCTGCACAGAGAACGCACCATCTTTAGAGTCCTGTTCCTCCTCCTCTTGCTCCAAGCCAGTGTTAACTACTGGGGGTTGCATCTGCTTCAGGTGGCCTGCATCAGGTTCTGTCACATCTCCTTCTAGATCCTGGCTCTGGGAGAGCACTAGGCCAAAGCCCAGTTGTGATGTGCCTGAGTCTAACATCCACAAAGGGGATCATTGTCATTAACATCATCACATACCATTGCATTTAAACTACCATTCACCTGTGAAGAGACCCCTTCATATTAATACTACAATATAATTTAAATAGCACAGACAGCGCCAACTAAAATGTCTGCTACTCAAGATTTGAACTGGCACAGAACAATTATGGTGTCAGTGCCAGTCTCACTTTCATAATTGTGGTCTGACAACCAAGAACATGCTTTCCCTTATACATAAAGTGAGATGAAGCAAAAGTAGCTCTTTCCAAAATAATCCAAGTGAATTAAGAAATACTGTCTTCTCAGGCTGTGGAAAAATGGGCACGTATAATTTTAGTCTCTGAAGTAGCGCACTGTGTTTTGGTCCTGTGCCCTACAGGTATTCATAATCATTCAGAGCTTCCGAGGGAAACGCTAGGCCCGCTAAGGCCCTGCTGTCGGGAGGGGGCAGCCTCACCTAGAACAGGCCCCACAACCAACTCCCGGGCAGGACGGATACAGCTCCAGCGCGCATCCGGCCCTTCCCGACCCCCGGCACCGTCTTTAGGGTGCGCACAGCCACCTGCGCCTGGCAAGGGAAGGCGGGGCGGGGCGGGGCAGGCGGCGGCGGCACCCCGTCCAGCGGCAACACGCAGGCCGAGGTGCACTGATCCGACGAACAACCGGGCGGAAGGGGCTCCGGCGCCCCGCGAGCCCGACCAGCGGCCTGGCATCCCCCGCCGCGGCCGCGCCCCCCCCGGCCCCGAGGGCGAGTCCCGGCCCGCAGCACCTCACCTTCGGCCTGAAGCGAGCCTTCGCGGGCGTCCGCCGCCGCCGCCCTGCAAGAACAAGAGGCGCCGCGCGCCCGAGTCAGCCTTGCGCGGCGCGGCCCGGCGGGCCCGCCCCCCCCCGGCGCCGGCGGGGCTGCCCCCCCCCGGCGGCGGCGGCGACCCACCTGCTGCTGCGCGCGGCGGGCGGCGGCAGCTGCGCCAGGACCGGGCTGGGGAGCACTGGCGCCCAGCCCGGGCAGCGCGCGGCTTCGGCGGGCCCGGCCTCCGCCAGGCCTCCGCGAGGCTCCGCCGAGCCGCTTTGTGGGGCGGCCTGCGCCCCCTCGACAGCGCCGAGGCCGGGCAGGATCGGCGGGCCGGCGCTCCCGGGGGAGCCCGGCTCCGGCTGCGAGTCCTCCACGATGAGGCAGGGCGTCGGCGCCGAGAAGCCCAGCTCGAGCGGGCTGGCGGAGGGCTCCATGTCTCCGGAGGGACGGCAGCGGGAGCGGGAGCGATCGCGACGGCGCCGCCACGCACACGGCGCACGCGCCAGGCGGAGCGCGCCCAGCCCGCCCCCCCGGGTTCCGGCGCCCCGGGGCGTGCCCGGAAGTGGCGTCACGCGCGACTCGCACGGCGGCCCTGCAAGACAGGCCGGCATGAGAGGCAGCTCGCCGGGGCCCTGCTCGCGCCTGCCTGGATGTGACGGTGCAGCCTGCGCTGCCAGCGGGACCCGAGACGGCGGCGCGCAGGAGACCCCCTCTGCCCCCCCCCGCAGGATTCAGTGGCGGCTTCAGAGCTGGAGTCGCTGGATGGAGCACCATGGCGAAGCCCTGACAGGAGAAGCCGGGGGAGACGCGATCGCTGCCTTGCGATACCCAGGGGGCCATACGGCAAAGATGGGGCAGACTCCTGAGGGCAGGACAAAGAATCGGTGAATGGAAAGTGGAAGGAAGCCGATTCCAGCTTTCTGCAGGGAGAAACTTCGTAACAGAAGGAACTGTTCCCCTTAGAGTACTGTTCCCCATTGCAAGATGGCGGACTCACCTTCATTGGTGGTATTTAAGCGGACAACAGACGGACCCTGCGGTGCAGCGCTTGCTATGGGAATGGTGCCGGGCTAGATGATATCTGAGGTCTCTTCTGGCTCTTTGATCCTCCATGGCAAGCTGCAATATAAACCTTCTAACTACAAAAATGCAGCAAAGCCTTCTGGCTCTTTGAACATGAACACAGACTGTGTTCCCATGCTAAAGTTACAGCAGTTGCAGAACATGGTTTCCAGGAAAATGTCACCACACTTTTTTATTTGTTTGTTTACTAGATTTATATTTCACCTTTTTCTGTTAAAGAACCCAAAGTGGCTTATACCACTCTCTTCCTCCTGTTCTGTGAGATAAGTTGGGCTGAGAGGCTCTGACTGACCCAAAGTCATCCAGTTGCCACTATGGCTGGGCAGGACTAGAACCTGGATTGCCTGAGTCCCAGACCTGTGCTCCTAATCACTGTACCACACTGCCATCTCACTTAATGCTCTTTTCTAGTCCCTTCACTGTTGCCCCTCCAAATCTCAGACATCTTTGAATTTCTCAGTTGCAGTCTCCATTTGAACTAATGATGACTGAGTCAAGGTATGCAAAATCCTTCACAGTTTCAGTGTCTTCCTTGTAAAGTTCCATACTTCTGAAGTCATTTTTTTCTCTTAATATTCAGCTGCAGTCATGCTTCTGCACTTCTTTCACTCTCATCTATCTTAAATTATTGTGGTGCCTTCCACCAATGATTACTCCTCCTTCTGATCCTAATCCAGTTTTCCTTATGGTCTGCATACAAATTGAACAGACAGGGAAATTAAATATACCCTTGTCTGACACCTTGGCCCGTGGGAAACCATTCCATTTCTCCATACTCATTGATTTGCTTTCCATATTTGTTGACACATTTTTGTTAGGATTTGGACTGATTCGTTTTCAGCAGTTTGGAATAGTTCTATTGCTATCTTATCTACTCCGGGTGCTTTATTCTTTGCATATGCTTTCAGAACAGCCTTAACTTCACTTTCTAATATTGTAGGCTCTTCTTCATAAGGTTCTGCACAAAGGAGTCTGTCATCTTTTAATATCTTCTGTATAGTTCTGTATATTCCTTCCACCTAGGTTTGAATTTCCCTTTGATTTCTTGGATCTACTGGAAGGGGACTCCTCTTCTGTTGTTCTCTTCTGTTTCTTTCGCCATTGTAATAGTTGTTTTTGTCTCTACATGATAATTGCTGAAAAGTTGTATTTGGGATTCTGACCCCATTCCTGTCACCTTTTGTTTTTTGCCTGTCCTTCTGTGTTTCTTTGGCCCTGCTATTTTCACAACTTTGAAACCTCCTTTGCTATTGGAAGCACCCAGATTTCTAAGAGTTAAGTCTCTGACTATGTACCTGCTTCTGGGCTGTTCCTTCGAAGCCATGGGCTATCAGCTTTCAAGTTAACTATTTATAACTTCACAGCTTAAGTGCCATGACTTCTGAATTGTGATCTGTATCATCTCATGTGCCTATGAATAGTTACTGAATCGTTACTGAATCTGTGTTTCTATCCTCCTGTTGTACAGTGGGAAAGCTGGCTCTCATAAACAAAAACCCTAAACTTTTGAACTCCATACTACTAAACTAAAGGAAAGAAAATAGTGACTCTGTTGTTTCTCTTGTGCCTGCTAATGAACAACCCTATGGTTTAGGAGGAGTATGGTGCAGATACATTTAGTCCCTTCTTCTGATCTCCACCCTCAAACCTGCCTGTACCTCCAATTCTCAGACATACCAGTTCCTTCCTTCAAATTTCCCTTCTACTTTACTTCCTAATTTCTCCCCCTGCCACCTTCTCTGTACCTCCTGTGCCTCGCTTTCCAGCCCTCACTCTTCCTACTACACAGCCAGCATTTTGAACCTGTCCCCCTTGGGAGGAGGATTCATTTTGTTTCTGTACCACTTAATAGCCAAAGCTCTCTGGGTAGTTTACACCAGCATATAAAAAAATATATACAAATGCAGATAACAGTAAAAACATTGTAAAATTATGCTGCAAAATTTAAAAACCAGATTTAAACTGCTACAACAGCTAACACAAATAAAATCACAAGGCCTGTAAGACATGACACCCCAAATCTGATGTGGAGCTGATTAAATGCCTTGTCATAGGGGATGCTCCTAATTGGGCGTCCAAGACAGGGTTGTTAGCAGGTGGGCCTCAGTGGGGAACTTCTTCCATAATTAGGGGGCTACCACAGAGACACCTCTCCGTCTTGGTGCCACCAGCCAAGCCTCCCCCTGGGAGGGCATTTGGAGGCAGACTCCAGTCTCAATTGGGCACACAGGGTATCTGGCATGCAGGCCTTTCCTGAAAGCGGCTGTGCTTTCTCATGGGGCGTGGTGCCTGGCTAGGCAAACCCTGGAATAGACCCCTCCTGGCACTCAAATGTAGATTTAATATGTGTCCTGGGAAACTAAAGGTTTTTAACCCTTAGAAATTGAGGTTTTTATTCCTGGTACATTTAAACCATCCTTGGTTTGTAATAGCAAAACTCCCACACTAATTTGATAAACAATTATTCTCACAAAGGACGCAACAATCAAGTTGTTATATCCCTTTATACTGCCATGGGGAAAGTAAGAGAAGTGTTCAGGAATGATCTGGCGTAACAACACGAGCACAGCCTAAATTTTCAATCATTTCCACACATTTCAGCCATTCGGGGTATCACATAGCAGTGCCCAGCCTCAAAAGAAATGATTGGGCTGAAGGTGCCACCACGTACACGGCATCTGCATGGTGCGTCCTGCTATCTGGGGTGGTCGGAAGCAGAACTGGGGTCTGGGGCCCCCGCCCCTCTTTTCCGCCGAGGAGTCTGGCGAGAGGGCCTCGTCGCGCTCGATCCCAGGACCGGGCGCCTGCAGATTCACGGCCACCGGTGGAGAACGGCTCCCCCTCGTCTTGGGACCAGCGCCTTTCAAGGGCGGCCTGCCGGGCAGCGCCGGAGCGGCCGCGCTCCACGGCCCCGAGCGCGGTGGGCTTCCCGGCCGAGGGGCCGCGCCGCGCCGCGCCGCTCCCCGCGCGCTGCAGTGTCCGCCCCAGCTGCTTTCGAGGCCAGGCAGGCCGGCCGCGCCTCGCCTCGCCTCGCGCCTCCGCATTGCGACGGCAGCCGGAGCGCGCGGAGGGCAGGCCGGGCCCGCCAGAGGCGGCGCCTGGACGGGTAACTTCCCGGGAGCCGAGGCAGGACCGGGAGGGCCCGTCCGAGGCCGCCCCTCGGCCGCGCGCTCTGGTGCCGGGCGGCGCGGCCGGTGGGCGGCGCCGGGCCG